>NW_021620852.1:4535511-4595340 GCF_004785775.1 Grammomys surdaster
AGAGAGAGAGAGAGAGAGAGAGAGAGAGAGAGAGAGAGAGAGAGAGAATGAGAGAGAGAAAGAGAGAGAGAGAAAGAGAGAGAGAATGAGAGAGGGAAATGGAGAGAGACAAAGGGAGGGAGAGAGAGAGAGAGACAGAGAGACAGAGAGAGACAGAGACAGGGAGAAAGAGAGAGGGACAGACAGACTGAAGCATAGCATCAGAGAGAAGCAGAGAGGCAGTGAGAGAAAACTTGGGAATGGCATGTACTCTTGGAACCTTAAAGCCCTCTCCCATTTACACACCTCCTCTAACAATCCCATGCTTATTCCTTCCCAAGCCGCTCACAGGGTGGGAACCAATTACTCAAGTACATGAACCTATGGAAGCCATATTCTTTCAAACCGTGGACGTTTCCATGGACAAGTACAGACAATTGATGTACATATGAAAAAAATTACATACATTTGTCTTTATTTGGATATAAATACTTGTATGGTAATAAACATTACAATATTTATAAATGATAAATGGCAATCAAAGTTACTTTTTAAGAAGTGATTAAAATCATCTCACTTCAGTATCAACCAATCTTTCAGTGAATATAACATTTTAAAAAGTATTTGAAATAACTCAAAGCAGTCAATTTTCTAAGAATTCAGCATATAAAGGATGACAAAAATATGTTCAATTTAAATCAAACATTGTACAGAATGATGGAAATGCACAGCTTTTGAAATACAGCGGAGTCTAGAGACAGGGTTACATGTATCATTTTTATTTATAGCCAAGGTCTCGTTTTAGTTCAGTGAAAATATATAGTGTTTCCAAAAAACGACAAGAGGACAGGTGGATGATAATCAAAATAATTCACACACTCACGTACAACCATTCTCAGTACATCTTTTGTATAAGTATTTATTTTCCAAACGGCAGATTTTTCTCAAAAAATATATGAAAAAGATATTGTGATCAAAGATTATGTAATGAGAGATTTAAAAAAAAAACACTAAAGGGTCATTGATTGATTATACTAAGAATCGCCATTTCAATTTAGCTAAAAATACCTTTACAAAAGTTTGTCTGAGAACCATGCATCAAAGCATACTGTATATATATTTATTTACCTATTTATTTATAATAAATATCAAATATAAAGCCTTGTACATTTTAAGCACAATGTACCAAAATAGCCTATGTTATGTTTTGTAAGACAAAATGGAAACTAATCCTGGAGAAGTTGTGTAGCCATGACCTGAGTTTCATTCCAAGTAACAGACAGGCAGACTGGGAGGAAAGAATGGCATGAAAGTATTTCTGATGAGACTCATAAGTTTTTAAAGTCACCTTACAAGAAATGTCCATGTCACAGAAGTCCCACACAGCCATGAAGGGAATCTGTTGTGATACATCTCTAGTAGCATCACTACCTGTCTGAAAGCCTAACTTAAAAGTGTGAGTGCCCTAAACATGCATTGGTAAAATATGGGGTACAATAGCTGAACTTGGTCAGTTAGTTAACATCTGTCCTCTCATGTATGTGAAGTATATATATGTATGGGAAACACAGGATATGTCTACCAAGGGAAGTCTCACACACACACACATACACACACACACAGACACACACACATACACACATACACACACAGACATATATATATATATATATATATATATATATATATATTCTGAATATATTGTATATTCTATATATTATATTATATAATATTATATAATATATTATATTCTATATAATATTATATATATATATATTCTGAATATATTCTGTGGCAAAACCAAAAACCAAAACTTAAGTCTTGACCTGATGTGCTACCCTAAACTTAAGACAAAATTTTCAGTCATAATGTATCACTTCTAGTATAAATAAATTAATGAATTCTGACTTTTGAATTTTGAATTCATATCCATTCTTATTAAGTAGATCAAGAGAGTTAACTCAGCTCAATATTAACTAAACACAACTCAGAACTGCCTATGAGATTTTTCTACAGATAAGAGCACAGTGGAGAGAAACAGCTTGACAACTTTCAGTGCGACATACCCACCAAGGTTTACTAAGGTAAAATTGTGGTATTTCAAGTGTCATTTTATTTATTTATTTATGTATTTATTTATTTATTTATTTATTTTTGGTTTTTTGAGACAGGGTTTCTCTGTGTAGCCCTGGCTGTCCTGGAACTCACTCTGTAGACCAGGCTGGCCTCGAACTCAGAAATCCACCTGCCTCTGCCTCCCAAGTGCTGGGATTAAAGGCGTGTGCCACCATTGCCCAGCCATTTTAATTATTTTTAGTAAATAAAATTTTCTTATTTTTATTGTAAGAAATTCATCTTTCTTAAAGATGAATTGAACTGCAATGAGAGCTTTAAGAAGATAAACAAACTCATCTGTAAACATAATCTTAGAGGAGATGACAGCAGATGTGTTAAGAAAGGAAGAAATTATCAGATTTCATAAGAGGGCTATTATATTAATGACTACTGCTTCATATAAAACCCACTCAAGATTGAGAGTTTTAGCAATTTCTTCAACTCTTACATTTTGTACTCCTACTAGGACTATGTTCGTGACTGATGTGGCTAATTATTGTCATCATTTAATAATCAGCTAAAACTGGTCATAACGGTGATCCTATGTGATCTCTGGTCTGTCTACAGCGGTGGCTCCCTTCTGCCAATGTGCTGCAGTAGGTTAACCCCTCCAGGAGTGTATCCTTGGTTTCATGACATATGCATGGATGTATTCAACAGTAAGAATAAAACACCTGATTGAACAGACTCTTTCCAAACTCTTGTTCTTAGCATGACACATTTAAGAACATTTGTCAGACTTTGTAATCACATCAAGATTAGTGTTGCTATCTCTGCAGATGTTCAAGAATGCTCCTATTGGAATTGTAAATTTATGTGGTCATTTTCATTTTGAATATAAGACCACATTGTACATTTCACAAGGGGAAGTGTTTCAATATCTAAAATGTGCAATTAATACATTCAAAGTTGAACTAAATTTTAAGAATAGTATAAAATATTGTTTTAAATTACAAATGACCTTATACTGGATTTCATTTTACTAAGTCTTAAAGTCATTTCAATAATTTATAACATAGGAAGATTATATATAACATTATTTGATAGAATATTTAATGCATGTTACGTATGGATATGTAAGCCACATTTTTGAAACATATTTACGTCACCAAGAAGAAACTTAGCATTTCATTCTAGTGCTGATAACTAGCAAATTAAGATACATCATTAAAAATGGTTTATGCTTAATAGATTGATAAATCTTTAAAGTTTTATAATAGCTTATTTCAGTAACTTTGTATAATATTATATATGATTATAATGGTGACACTAATTGGTACAAGCACATTGGGAAATTATGTATTTATCAAATTAATAAAATGTCTTTATCGGTTCTGTAGCAGCTTCACAAATGATATTTTCATGAAGACTCTAATGCCCATGTTCTAAAACACATGCAATCAACTAAACCAATAAGAGGTCTCAAAAATAGTGTGAAAGAAATTGGAAAAATACATTTGTATTTGTAAATTTTATTTTTTTTTCTTTTTTGGCTATGTTGTTGGTGAGTTCTTTGTTGGTTCTTCTTCTAAATATCATCTCTGGCTCAGCTCAGCTTCTCCTGGCTCAACTGTCATCAACTGTCTTTTCTTCTCACTCTGCTCTCTGACACTACTTTTATGTCTCCTGAAACCTCCTTTATGCTATCCCTAAATTCTACTCCCAGTTTTCTTTTCTTCCTCTGCTGGGTATTGTTGTTGTTTGGTTGGTTTTGTTTTATTTTGTTTTTGTTTTTTTTAATTGTTTGTTTGTTTTGTTTTGATTTGATTTCTTCTGTTCTCAGAATTCCAAGAGCTATAGGGTCCTTTATAAAGGACCAGGCACGCAAATGAATCATGCTACAAATGTTCATAAAATAGACTGCAAACCTGAATTTATATATAATTCTCCTAATAAAAAGCTTCCTCATGTAAATCTACTCAACCACCTTCATCTACTATAGTCACATGATGTGTTTACTTATAATCCTAATGGTGAGCAGTCCCAAACACCACAAGACACTATGAGCATTGTTCTGTGCATAACTTTTTAAAAACAATAATAAGCCGAATTATCATAAGTGATATGTTAATGAATGTAATCTTCATACAAAAGTGTGGTGATAATATTTGATATATGAGGAATCCCTGAGAAGTTTGTAGGAGTCCTGACAAAAAGTACTAGTACTGTAATTTTAAAGCAGTATTTTAATAACTTAGTCCATGCATATATGACATATATGTATATATAACTTATAAAATATTTTATAACAATTGTGTCATAAAATTATTTGAGCATATAATATACTTTGTTCAAAGGAGACCGAGTACAAGAAAGTTAAAATCCAACAGAGGTCCTAGTAGTTTGCTAATACCATTGTTTTCATAAGGTATTTAATCTTGATGTTTCATACTTCTCAAAATCAAGGATTTTTATCTTAGCTCATTAACATAAAGCCCGAATGTATGGTTACTGATCCTTGTTGCATAACAAGAGTTTTCCCAGGAAGATGCAAAACATAGTTCTACTTCTGCCATATAGAGAATCAGTGACAGACCCAGATATGTATATGACCGAAGTCCAACTTGGTGAACCATAAGTTTCATTCAGGTAAATTAGAGGACTATGAGTGAGGGCTTACTTGCAGGAGCCCAAATGACTCAAAGACAGGATAGGTGCATCACCAAGGCCCACCCTGCATGGGTAACAGCTCACAAAACCTGGAAACCTGGAGTGTACTGCACAGCTTGCATGTAACATAACAACTTGGAGAGTGTTCTTTCCAAGGGATTGGATCTAAACCTCTTCTAGGCAACTCATGTGGTTTCTAAGTCTTCCAGGAAGGTGGTGTGTTCTCAGAATCTTTGTTGCTGCTTGCCTTGTCCAAGAGTGACTCCCTTAAGTATTGTTTACTATGGAAGAAAAGAACCTAATTAATAGGTTCAGCACTTTCTAAGCTATTTTTAGTTATTTTACTTTCTGGCTTAACGAATTTCCCTACTAGTTTAACTGTCTCAATGTCAGAACACAACAATTCCCTAAATATTATCATTGTTAAGCATTTATCTCTCATGAAGTAATGAAAATAGTAAGCCCTAAATTGTAGACAGGTTAGGAAGACAAGAAGAGAACAGAATGGTCCTTTTGGTAGATCTGTGAGTGTGCAGTAAGATCTCAAAAGCTATAGTTACTGGCACTAATTATCATTACTGCTATTATGAGTGGGGCACCACTGCATAATGAAAGTTCCAATTTTAATTGAATGGTCTAGAAAGGTACGACAGATGGAAAATTGTCTTTTATATTCATATTCTGATTTTCTACAGTTAACACTCTTATAACCCATAATGACACAGCTCAGACTCAAGGATGTTATAATGTTTTTCTAGCTCATAAAATGGTAATGGCACTTCTTATTTTCAGTCAGAGAATTTGCATATATATTCATATAAATAGTATATTCATATATATTTGAGAGAGGATTACATATCTGTAGTTTATTAGAATTATCAGTGTAACCTATTGCACATGACACAATACTGTCAATTTGATGATGAAATTTGAATCTTAGCATTTTAACATCATTATTATAGATAGAATATAAATAATATTCTATGTAAGAAATTCATAGAAGAAAGAAAGAATGAAAGAAAGAAAGAAAGAAAGAAAGAAAGAAAGAAAGAAAGAAAGAAAGGAAGGAAGGAAGAAAGGAAGAAAGAAAGAAAGGTTGACAATGAACAGTAGTTTATTTCTGGAAACAGATGATAATGTATTGATTAGGATAAATGGAAGGTTTAATTATTTCAAAGTTTTAGAGGGGGAAGAAAACAAAAAGAGTAACTTACCAACGAATAACTGTTGCTTGTAATCACTTCTTGCTGCCTTCAGTGAGACTGAATGATGTAGTTTTCCTAGGAAACACAGACAGAAGTAAAGGAATCGTACATGCAGGTACAGAGCAGTGGGGGGTTATTTGTTACTTGATAGAACACTATGTGTTAAGAAACAACTTTTTGTTTGTTTGTTTTTGAGTTATTTTAATCTAACCTCAGTATCACTTAGAAAACACTCGATGGTGTTTGCAACACTGTTTCTTGACTTTAAAACAAAAATATGATTTAAAAGTTGTACCTTCATCTCATTTCATTAGGAAAAAACTGAAAACTGAGTAAATTTGAACAATATTGTTTATTATTTATTTTTAAAAGATATTGGGAAAACTCTGCTAATTAAAGTCAAAGTCCACAATGACCAAATTGCCTCTGGGCTCAACACAATAAGGGAGACTCCATTTCCTTACCAGAGTTTCTCCTTCTCTGACCTTGTCTAGGGAGTTCTAAGTCCCCATACTTGCCTCTATCAGAAGAGTGTTATATAGCCTAATTAGTTTATCAGACCAATTTCCTTTTTCTTAAGGAAACCTGTTCAGCTGACACCTGAGATTCCTGCCTGAAATACTCCCCTATGCTAATAAGACATTCCAGGTATCCTATGCGCCCAACACATCTTTGATGTCCCTACCCTCAGTTCCCCCAAATTGTATAACCCTTCAAGCACCCTTTGTGGTTTACTCACCTTATGTACTTACAGGGCTTCCAAACCCCATTTTCGATATATCTGTTCCCACTGCCATCATGGACTACATTAACTGATGATCCATGAGAATGGAGAAAACCACAAAATTTTTTCATCTGTTATCAATTTGTAATATATTTTTGTCACTTCCCATCTGTTTCTTCACTCCAAAAGCAGCTTCCTTAATCTCTTCATATGATGGTGTTTTTTCATTAATTATCACATACACACACACTCCTAAGTACAATTTGTTCAGTCTGTGTCCTAGTTACAGTTTTATTGCTGTGAAGAGATACCATAACCATGACAACTATTTATAAAGGAAAACATTTAATTGGGCCTGGCTAAGAGTGTAGAGGTTTAGTCTTTTATCATCATAGCAAAAAGCATGATGGCATGCAAATCAGACACGGTGCTGGAGGGAGAGCTGACATTTCTACATCTAGGTTCACAGGTACCATGAGGTAATCTCACTAGATATACCTGGCTTGAGCTTCTGAGTCCTCAAAGCTCACCCCTTAGTAACTCACTTCATCTAACAAAGTCATACCTACTCCAAAGCCACACCTCCTAATAGTGTGATCACTGGCTGTGATCCTTTGTGGGTCAATTTCTGTCAAGCCTCCACAGTCTGAATAGTGTATTAGATAGTCAACTGGTTTGTTCATTCATGGAGAAGGCTATCTCTCCTATTCTCAAAATTCTGTAATTGCCTATAGTTCTCTTTGTGTAAGGCTGAGGCCTTGTGAGCCATCTACCATCGCCTTTGCATGCCTATTGATATTGTCCTTATTCGATACATGCTTAGGCAGACCATGCTGATGTAATATAATGAGTATAGCCACAGGTATTACTAGGAGACACATTTTCACAGCAAGTTCTCCCTGTTTTTTTTTTTTTTCACTCTTACACTCTTATTGCCTTAGTACTCAGTAATATTCCCTCCTGATTTTATGTGCAGGAGTGGTTTATAGCTGTATCCACTGGGACTTAGGCTTTTCATCTCTGTTTTTTGATTGGTTGTGGTTTGCTCTAATGGTTACTGTTTGTTGAAAAGTAAAGCTTCCTTGATGGGGCTTGAGGACTTTTCTTATCTGTGGTTAGAATATTTACAGATTGTTGTTAAGCATTCTACTTATTTAGTAAAGTAGTATTAGATTTCCTTCCCGATCCATGACTTCATTAGCACAGAGAAATTGGCTAAGTTTCCAGTTCCAGGCATGGCTTTGCTCTCTTGTCATGTTGGTTGTTGTTCTGGTTCACAAGCATTGTTTCCTTCTCTTTGTTGAAAGTTTGCATGGCACCTTTTGGTACCTTAGGAGAGTGAAGGCAGGGTAGCACAGAGGCAGAAAGAAGAACAAATAACTCTAAGAATGTTTGAAAAAGCCATAGGGAAAGATTGCACAACTTTGTCCTAAAACGTTAGCTGAGGCTGTGAAGGAATAAAGAAAGGACATATAGACATACATAAAGAAATGCTGGGATCAGGTTGGTTGTGCTGCCTCTTCTAAAGAAGCCTCAAATAAGCAATAACCTCCAATCTTAGCCTATTTATTATGTACACCATGAGAAAGAAGGCTTAGCTCATATCTCCAAAAAGATTGTAAAAGTATAGTCTCGGATTTCTGCCATATCATTTAGAAGAAGGAATCTGTCACTTCTAGTATTTGTTCACACTTGTAAATCATTCAGAAACAGTTGAAACTTGAACCAGAGAAAAGTTTTGCCATTACTTTGAGACTCATAAAGTTGAAAGTTTGGCTAATTCCCCTGGGTCTGAGTCATAGGTTCTTTTCAATAAACCACATTCACTATAGATTTTATCTGCTACTTACACATTAACTCAGTCTTCTGTTTCCCACAAGGAAACACATGTCATTTTGTCTCTACTTAAAATACATAGTATGAGTGTGTATAATTATATTGCATATATACATAAATAATGTAAGGGAAATTATGCCACTTGGAGAGACAATGATGCTTTAAGTTACTTCTATCCCCTAAGAGCTATATGTCTATATAATACACCCAGTGCTAGGTATGGGCAACCCCACTTCCAGTTGTTGGTCTGGGAGTCCGAAAGATTTCCCAAACATTGTAGATTGCAGCTTTGGTCCTTGATTGTCCATTGGCATTTATTGTTAATCTGTGTGTATGTTGGACTCACAATTTGAGTCCACATGGTAATTGGAAATGCTAACAGGTCAAAATTGGAAGAAAATATACACACTGGTTAAACAACAGTTATACTTACTTATTCATTAACCTCTTTGGGAAAGGAAAGGTTTTCTCACTGTCAGAAGAGAGACTACAACTTTAGATCAGCAGGTTGCTTTTTTATATTATTACTATTATTGTCAGATATTGACTATTTGCTAGAAGAGAACATTGTTTGGGTCAGCCCTATTACATTTTCTATAAGTTTATTATGCAATCTCCCCTCCAAAAGAGAATAAAGTAAGATAGAATTTTAAAAAGACCTTATACTGAGTCAGTAAGTCATAGTATGTCACACAATAAAAGGCATTTGTCTACAGATCTTTACTTAAAAATGTTCATTTCAAAGAGTCTTTCATCTGTTTTGAGTTCTCTGGCTTCTGCCTATGCTATCTATACTGTATCTTCCTGCTCTAAAGTATCTTCCTGTCCTAACGTATCTTCCTGCTCTAAAGAGACAAGAATTTAAGGGGTGAGGGCTCTATTAATGTACCAGCTTGTTTTTTCTATGTTCAATTAGTTGTATAGATGTTTCCATCATCAGTGTGGCATCACTGTCAAATCCTTATGAGGACTCATCTCAGATGTCCTGTTGTACACACACACATACTGATAAATATCCATGGATGCTGTAAGTGGGCTTTGGATACACTGGAGCTGGAGTTATAAGCATTTGTGAGATATTCTATGTGGATCCAAGCTTTGGCCCTCTTCAATGAGTTCTCTTAATCACTGTGTCCTGTTCCTTCTTTGCAGCTCCAGTTATTGACATTTTGAAGGGAAATTAATAACACTAACGAGTTAAAATGTGAAGAAAAATTAACAATACTACTCTTGCATAACCTGAATAATCATAATCAAAATATTTACAAAAATATTCTCTTTTTCCTTTAAAATTGAAAATAGACTCACTCATGTATCTTACCAAGTTTTCCCTACCCCATTTCTCCCAGCTCCCTCCCCCCATCTCTCTTCTTTCCAGATATATTCCTACTGTCACTTTAGAAAAGAGCAAGCCCCCAAAAGACAACAACCAAGAACCACAATGCAGAATGCAATATGACAAGGCAAAAAATAATAATATTTAAGCAGTATAATACAACACAATAGGAGAAAAAGAGATGGGAACACAGACATAAATGTCAGAGACCCACCCACTCGTACTGTTAGGATTCAATAAACAAAAACAGTGCCACCACTACCACAACCAACAACAACAGCATCAACAACAATAACAACGAAACAAAAATCAGAAATCAAGCCAACAGCAATTGCAGATACACAGAGTACCAGGGGCAGAAAATTGCAGGCCTAGTGTTTCCCACTTTAGTCTCTATGAGCACATAGGATCCCTGTTTATTTTATTTAGTAGTTCTTGTTCTTTATTCTCTCTGACTACTAGATTCTTTCTGCCTCATCCTATGCAGGGTTCCATCAGCTCCAAACGGGGATGGCTGGGACCTGATGGAAACATCTAATTTAGACTTTCTTTCCCCATAATGTCTGTCTTGGGGTCTTTGCACCCATACCCATCTGCTACTAGAGGAAGCCTTTCTGAAGGCTTGTAGACAAGAAACACATCTATCGTCAATGTATCGTCATCCTTGTCGTAATCCAGACTCCGGTTGTACAACCAGCTTAAGACATGGGCTCCCTATGATGGTGGGGGTCTGACATTTTGTGGCCACTCCCACAAGTTCTGTGCCACCATTGCCCCAGCACATTTTGCAGACAGGACAGATTGTATGTATTTCATTTCTATAGACTGCAAAGTATCTTCCTGACCTAAAGTGACAAGAATTTAAGGGGTGAGGGCTCTAGTAAGGCACCAGTTTGTTTTTTCTGTGATCAGTTAGTTGCATGGATGTTTCCATCAACAGTGCGGCATCACTCTCAGATTTTGTAAAACATACCTTTGCCCTAGTATCAGCCTGGTTTGTTTAGGGATCTTCACGGACTTGCTCAGACAACACCAAATACAACCCAGTCCCACCATTGTAAGCCTTGACCTGCTGCAAAAATAGTTACTTCAGACTCACAATTCACCTGTAAAATCTATTCTATTTCCATTTCAAAGGGAGATCCAGGCACTCTCATTCCCTACCCTCAAGCCTACCCTCTGTACCTAACCTATGTGAGTCTGGATTGTACCTTGATTATTATTCACTTAAGAGCTTTTATCCACTTATACGAAAAAAATATTTTTATATGTCTTTCTGGGTCTGGGTTACCTCACTCAGGATGATTATTTTTCGAGTAGTATCTATTTGCCTGCAAAATTTATGTCATTTTAAAAAAACAACTTAGTAATATTTCATTGTGTTAATGTACATTTTCTGTGTTCTTTCTTTAACTGAAGAGCATCTAAGTTGTTTTCATGTTCTGGCCCTTATGAACAAAACCACAATGAACATAGTTGAGTAAGTGTTTCTGTAGTAGGATGGAGCATCTGGTGAGTAGCAGCCCAAGTGTTATGCATGTGTCTTGAGATACATGGCTGCCCAAGTTTCTGATGAATCACCATATTGATTTCTAGAGTGTCGGTACAAGTTTACACTACCATCAGCAATGGAGTGTCCCCTTTGCTTCACATCCTTGCCAATACTGAGCTGTCCCTTGTGTTAGGTGATACTAGGCATTCTAACAGGTATAAGATGGAAATTCAAAGGTTCAGTTTGCATTTCTCTGATGACTAAGGATGTTGAACATTATTTTTAAGTGCTTATCAGCAATTTGAAATTTCCCTATTGAGAATTCTATTTAGACCTATATCACATTTTAAAATTGGATTTGCATATACATTATACATATGCATATACATAGGCATATATAATATATATTATATATATATGTATATATATATAATATATAATATATAATATATTAGCAGGTTTCTTGAGTTTAGAAATTAGACTCCTATCAAATGTATAGTAGGTAAAATGTTGTTTCCTTTCTGTGAGCTGCTGCTTTGTCTGAATAACAGTGATCTTTACTTATAGAAATCTTTGCATTTTAAGATTCCATTTACTAGTTCTTTATCTTAGTGCCTACACTATGATCAGAAAGTTGTCTCCTGTACCAACGAGTTTAAGGCTTTTGCACATTTTATTTTCTGTTAGATTCAGGTTTCATGTTGAGGTCTTTGATTTATGTGAGCTTAAGTTTTGTGCAGGGTGATGAATATGGAACTATTAGAATTCTTAAGACAGTGCAGACATACAGTATGATCAGCACCATTGTTCAAGATGCTTTCTTTTTTCTTTGTATACTTCTTTATTCTAAATCAGAAATGAAGTGTCCATAGTGTGTACATATAATTCTGGATCTTAAATTCAATTCCATTAATCAATGCTTCCATTTTTTATGCCAATACCATGCACTTTTTATTATGATAGCTTAGCAGTACAACTTGAAATCAGAGATGGTGATACTACCAGTGGTTTTTTTTTTCAGGATTATTTTATCTGTCCTAGTTTTGTTTTGTTTTTCCATATGATGTTGAAAATTGTACTTTGTAGATTTGTAAAAACTGTGTTGGAATTAGCATGGGGATTACATTGAACCTGTAAATTGTTTTCAGTAAGATGACCATTTTATTATGATAATCCTATGGCTCTAAAAGCATGAGGAATCTTTCCATCTTCTGATATCATCTTCAATCATACAAGCATTTCCATTTCTTAGAGTTAATCCAAGATACATTATATTATTTGAGACTATTACGAATGGTGTTGTTTCCTTTATTTCTCAGTTCATTTGTCATTTGCAAGTAGGAAGGCTAGGGATTTTTGCTATTGTTTGTTTTGTTTTGTTTTTGAGTTGAGCTACATCACTGAAGGTGTTTATCAGCTGTAGAAATTCTCTGGTTGATAACTGAGAGTTACATATGTATACTATCATATCATCTGAAAATAATAGTTTGACTAGCTCCTTCCCAATTTACATACACTTGATCTTCTTTAGGTGTCTTACTGCTCTAGCCAAAACTTCAAGTACTATGTTGAATTGATTTATTGATAGGCAAAGAGTGCCTATCTCTCATGCCTTTGATTTTACTAGATTTGCTTTACAGTTCTCTCCATTTATTTTGATGTTAGCTATTGACTTGTTGAAAATTGCCTTTATTATATTTACATTTGTCTCTTGTATCCCTAATCTCTACAGGACATCTTTCCTGAATTGGTTTTAGATCTTGCTTGCCAAAGGTAGTTTTGGCATTTAATGAGATGATCTTCCAGCTTCTTTTATGGTGGGTTACATTTACTGATTTTTTTGTATGTTAAGTGACTGTTTCATCCCTAGGATGAAGCCTACTTGATCATGGTAGCTGATTGTTTTTGATGTATGCATGGATTTGGTTTGCAAGTATTTTCTTGAGTACGTTTGCATCTATGTTAATGGGGGAATCCTATTTATTTATTCAGCATTCCTGTGATTTGGATATGAGAGTAGCCTCATAAAATGAACTGACCAATGTTATTTCTGTTTCTACTTTGTAGAATATTTTTTTGGATTTTTGACATTAGCTCTTCATTGAAAGTCTGGTAGAATTTTGCTCTGAAAACATCTGGCCCTGGACTTTTTTTTTAGTTGGAAGAATTTAATGATTCCTTCTACTTCACTAAGGATTATAGATCTAATTAAAGGTTTTATATGACCTTGATTTATTTTTGGGAAATATTATAAAGAAAATTATCAGTTTCTTTTCCATTTTCCAATTTGTTAAAGTACAGATTTTTAAAGCATATTTTTATGATTCTCTAGATTTCCTTGGTGTTTGTTGTTATATTCTTTCTCCATCTTTTAGTTTATTTGGGTAAGGTTTATTTATCTGTGGATTTTCTCAAAAAAAAACAGCTCTGTTTTTCTCTGTTTCATTGATTCCTTGTATTATTCTCTTTGTTTCTATTTTATTGATTTCAGCCTTGAGTTTGATTATTTCTTTCCAGCTACTCTTCTTTGATGTCATTTTTTCTTCTTTTTTTCTTCTTTTTTTTTTGTCTAAAACTTTAAGCTGTATCAACCCGGTGGTATGATATCTCTCCTTTTTTTTTTTAAATACTTAGTGCTACCAGCATCACTCTTACCATAATTTCATTGTTTCCCATAAATTTGGATATGTTGTGTATTCATTTTCATTGAAATCTAGAAAGCCTTTAATTTCTTTGATTGTATCTTTCTTGGCCCATAATTTTTTTTCCACAGATGGTTGTTCAGTTTCCATGAATTTGTACATGTTCTTTTTTATGTTTTTCATTTTAAATCCTTAGTGCTCTCATAGAATTTTGCAAGTTATTTCAATTTTCTTGTATCTATTGAGACTTTTGTGTTCAAACCTAAGGTGCTGGGAAAATGTATGTTCTCTGTATTTAGGTAAAATGTTCAGACTCCATATGCTAGGATCATCTGGTCTATAACTTATGCTAGCTCCAGCATTTCTCCTCTTCTTTCTTGCTGAATGACCGATTTTGAATTGGTGAAAATGTGCTATGAGGTCTTCCACTATTGGGGTGAGATTGAATCTATGGTACTGTTTCTTTTACAAAAGTGGGTGCTTTTGAGTTTGGGCATAGATGTTGACGATTGAAATGTCCTCTAGATGTATTTTCATCCAAAAATTTAAATACCAAGTAAAATTGTTTTATAATTTCATATACACCTTACCATATGTAAACCACTTACAATGAACTAACACTGTATATGTTTGTAAATGTCCAGTTGGATAATTTATGCATTTTCTTTTCCCAATTGAAAGGACACAAATAAGGCATAAAAATTGATCAAAATAGAGCTTTTTATAATTTATTAATATTGACAAGGATTATGTAAAATTGTGCCACGCATAAATGGAAATTCAATAAAATATGTTATTTTTATATGCTTTGTATGTCAATTATGTTGTTATTTGCATTTGTAAATCTATTGGCACCATGTGAAAAAATTAATAAATTAGTAAATTTAAAAAAAGAGTATTCAATTGAGAAGTATATATGAAAATACTTTGCCTGTTGGACAAAATGTACGTAAATATTTTATAATTAAAAGTTAACATTTTTATCTTAAATCAATATATATTAACAAATAGCAAGAATAACTTTGTGTGAGAGATCAGTAATGTGTACATGGAGGCTAAGTTACTCTGCTCTGATAAACCTATACAAAAGAAATATTTCTTTTGTATATTCTTGTAAATGCATACATTTTAGCTAGTGTTAAATTGCATTAAATGCATCATTTGCTCAAATCATATAAAAATTACTTGTAACAGTTACATATTTAAAAAGGATAATGTAGCCAGGTGGTGATGGCACACACCTTTAATCCCAGCACTTGGGAGGCTGAGACAGGCGGATCTCTGAGTTTGAGGCCAGCCTGTTCTACAGAGTGAGTTCCAAGACAGCCAGGGCTATACAGAGAAACCCTGTCTCAAAAAAAAAACAAACCAGATAATGTACTAAATAGTGAGTAAATGATACAGAGATAAACATCATCCTTCTTTGCAAATATTTTATAATTAATGTAAACACAAAACATATCAATCAAATAACTCATAGTAAAAAAACATCTCATCACCAGAAACTCTGAAGAATTGGATCAAACTTCATGTGTATCAAGTTGTTTGAGATACCAAGAATTTCATTAGAGCTTAGAAAATCTATCTAACAAAATGGTAGTAAATTTGTTTTTTCTGTGAATTGAGGTGCTCTTTAAATATAACTATATTCACATTCAACTTCTCTAATGT
The DNA here is from genome assembly GCF_004785775.1 of Grammomys surdaster. Classification (NCBI taxonomy): domain Eukaryota; kingdom Metazoa; phylum Chordata; class Mammalia; order Rodentia; family Muridae; genus Grammomys; species Grammomys surdaster. Next base: position 4,551,122 of record NW_021620852.1, read on the forward strand.
CTTAACAAATTTCTAAATTAAAATATACTTTCTTGAAGAAATATAGTAATTATCAATATCATCATGATACAAACCGAAACCTACAGCAGAGACATCCCTGCATCATGTACTGTTGTATTCCATGTCATGGAAGAAACCAACCAACTTTTTCTTAGATGTAAAGCCCACTGCATGTTGTTAAATCTATGTCTGACAAAGCTAATGTGGTCAAAACCCTGGATGGACACAGGGGAAACCATGGCCATGGAGGAAAGCTTACTGCTATTATTCTGAAAAAAAAAATAACGTAACAAAAAAATAATCCCTAATATGTAGCTATGCCCATAGATCAGTCCATAACTTAATCCTAGTTAGAGAAGCTACTTCTTGAACTAGATGGCAGTTAACACAGATGTATACACCTAGACAGTGGGCAGAGACTGAGATTTTGGAACACTCAGTTGTTAATATTATTAGAACCCTTTAATATAATTATAATTTAATATAATTAGAACCCTTTCCTGAAGGTACATGGGTTCTATTTGGAAGAGGATATAGAAAGTCAGAGGTTTTGGGTAACTCAAAAATATCTGTGTCTTCCAGACACAAGATGGATAACATATAAACTTAGAAAGACTGTGATAGCATGTACAAAACCCATACAAGATCAAAGCTGACAAAGTTTCAGCATAGAAAATAAGAAGTAGAAAAAAAGTCCAGCTCCTAACCAAGAAGCTTTCTGTTACCTAGATGATGGGGAAGAGAAAAATTTTACTCCTCTCCAAAGTATTCTTTCTGAGTGTATTAAAAATGCTTCAGGGTAGTTTCGATGCTCCAGAGTCAGTGGCCAACAGAGACTCCATGTTTATTTTGTGTGTATGTATAGGGGAGTGCTTTGTTTATTTCATCAAATGTATTTTTGTTTCTTTTACATATGCTTATTTTGTTGTTGTTTTGTTTTGAGAAAGAGTAAGAGAGACAGTGAGAAACAGTATGAAGTTGGATAGGAAAGGAGGTGAGTGGTTCCAGATGCAATTTTGGGAAGGAAAAGAATACTAGCAAAATATACAATAATATACTGTAATATACAAAATATACTTTAATTTTGGTATGATACAAAATTAAATAAAAATTAAACATCAATACACTCTTATTTTGATTAGATTTCAGGCTTTCTCTTCAGTAGAAATTCAGAATTGGTGCAAACATTGTCAAATTCCTAGCCAGGAAATCTGTATGCCCTAGTAGAGATTTTAGGAATGTTGCTAGGCTAAATTTTGTTAATCTTCTTTCTAAATATTTATGTGTATATTTATATGTCTGTGCTGCCTTCCAACTTGGTCATATAATCTTCTTAATGCAGATGGTAACGGTTAATATAGAACCTCAAATATGTCAAAAATGTTGACATTAAGCAATTGTGAATGCTTAGCCAAGATGGAAAATCTAAATCAACAGTGGTCATCCCCACTCCATAGTTCCTGGAACACTGCAGAAAAGAAGATAGAAAGAATGCAAAGGATGTAAAAAGGGCAAAGTTTTACAAAATGTTAGCTACTAAGAGTTTGTAGCTCACTTTGCATTGATATCTGAATTGATCAGTTTGGGATGATGACATTATAAAATAGCACCCAAAATGTGTCTGAAAAAATATATGCTTTGGATTAAATGTGTCTATTACAAACCTACAGAAGAAACAATAGCACCTACTTTTGTATTTCACAATAGTAATATCTATTATCCTGAAAAAGATATCTATATATAAAATTATATTCGTGAAGCTCACTACAATACTATCTGTTAGATCATTGCAAAGCAAATGTGAAAAATTGTATGGAAAAACAAAGCCTTCTTGTACAATACAAATGAGTGCAAAGCACTGCCTCAAGGAAATAAAATTTTTTTCTTGGAATTAAACTAATTTTAAACACATAAGAGTAGTACTGGAATGATGGGTCATATTAAAGAGTACTTACTGCTGTTGCAAGGAGGCAGGGATCTGTTCCCAACACCCTCATGAAAACTCACAGTCTGTAACTACAGAGGATCCACATTACCTTCTTCTGACCTCTGCAGTCACCAGTCATGAATATACTTGGCACATAAACCTATGGTCAGGAAAATTTTCATACCAATAAAAACAAATTTTTAAAAATCTCAATGAAAATAAAACATGTGTTACAGAAAACCTGAGATAAGTCTTTGTCATAGGAAAGAGTCTGGAGTCTTGTTGGGCAGAGTTGGGTATACAAGGTCCTTCTAGTAAGAGACAAGAAATCCAGACAGGAAAGATTTTAGTTAAGATTGATTAACTTGGATTTAACACAATGAACCTGGATTCTGCTTGGTCTCGGAGTTGTTCCACAAACCACATGAACACTGATCTCAGTCAGGTAAGGATGGTTCATTAAATGCACACCCCAAACTGATCAGATCAGGACCACAGATGAATAACCTACTTATGGTAACAATATGTTTTCAGGGCAGGCTTTGTATAGTATAAATCAGATTCAGGAGTTTAAAAGGCAAGGAGGGGAGGGGTACTGCATTTTATGGTACAAGAGAAAGTATTTTCAGCTAACCCTTAAGCTGATTGTTCCTGAGTGAGGTGGTAGATGTGAGGTGAAGTGGAGAATTTCAGATCATTGAGATAATAGAGCACAAGTATTATAATAATAACTTTTGGGATATTAGCAGCGTTCTTCGGTTTTAGCCACAAACTCACAATGAGCTCATGAGCAAGAACAGGATGTTCTGCCTGGGGTTACAGCAACACTATGAAAAAGCTGACAAGCATGGAACAAATGGCTTCAGCTATTCAGGGAATGTGGGTGGGGTCAGAGAATGATAGGATCAGATTCCCCTTTACAGAAACTAGAAACTCTTCTTCAGTCCAAGAAAGCTTAGTCCCCTTGGTATACACACACACACACACACACACACACACACACACACACACTAATGAATACAAGACATTTAAAAATAAGAAGATACCTAAAACATGATAATTTTGTCAACTATTATTTTCATGCTAAATGGATATAGCATCAAACTGCCCCAAAAATTAGATTAGTCTCTCTCTCAGGTCTCATCAGAGAAGTTTCTTTGTGCACTAATCAATGACTAATACAGAAGCTCACAATTAGTCAAATACAGAAAATAAGTTTGTGGAGATGAACAGCCACAAATGGTATATCTGGATCATATCCTTCCCACACAATGGTCAGGGACCATAATGAAAAGTTGGAGAACAAATAGTAACAGCTAGATGCTGGAACAGCCTGGGGTAAAGCAATGTCTTTTGGGACTGTCAAATTACCCTCATGAAGTCACAGCAACTGCGGTTCCCTGTTTAGTGAAAAATAGTCTAAATTCTAGCATAGATTAAGAATGGATTCATAAGTGCCAGTTAGATCTGTAGCTGAGGAACTAGTGACAGTTGGTGGCTTCAAAGATATTTACTTTAAGGGTATGATTCCTTCTGGGTTTGTCACACTTAATTGGATGACTTCACGAACGTGAGTAAATGGCTAGCACAATTTGGACTCAGTGGGTTATTCATTTTTTTTATATTAGGATATGACAATCCTAGGAGACATAAGGTGATTCTGTGACTCTAGGAAGAGTTAAGAAAATGGTTGGCTATAAATATGTAAATAAAGATTAATAAAGTATATTTTTAAAAAAGTTAAGAAAGGTACTGATATGAGTTGTCAATTTTCACCTCTGTCTACACCAGTACAGGAATTTGTAACTGGGTAGACCTGTAGTCAAAGACACTCCCAAATTAATATACAGTGCACAAAGTCAATAGTGATAGCTAGTTAAGACACAGGTGATAACAATGTCTTCTGAGTAACAACTTAGACCCTAGATAGACACAGATGCATCATTGGAATCAAATAACCCTTCCTGATCTCTCATTGCTGAAGACTCTATAAGAGACCTACTACCTGTTTTGTTTTGTTTTTTGGTAGGCTTTTTTTTAAAACATTTTTTTATTAGATATTTTATTTACATTTCATATGTTATCCCCTTACCCCATCCCCCACCCACCTGGGAACCCCCCATCCCCTTACCCCTCTTCCTTCTTCTCCGTGGATGTAACCCCCACCTACCCCCCCCCACTCCCACTTCCCCACCCTCAAAATTCCCACCCCCTGGGGCGTCCAGCCTTCATGAGGTCAAGGATCTCATCTTCCACTTGTGCCCAGCAGGGCCCTCCACTCTTACATATTCAGCTGAAGCCCTGGATCCCTCCATAAGTGCTCCCAGGCTGGTGGTTAGGACCCTGGGAGCTGTGGTTGGTTGGTATTGTTGCTCTCCTCATGGTGCCACAAACCCTTTCAGCTCCTTCAGTCCTCACTCTAACTCCTCCATGGAGAACCTCATGATCAGTTCAATGGCTAGTTGTGAGCATCTGCCTCTGAATATGTCAGACTCTTGAAGGCCTCTGAGGAGACATCCATATCAGGCTCTTATCGGCATGCACTTCCTGACTTCCACATCAGCATCTACCTTTGGTGACTGCACATGGGATGGATACTCAGGTGAAGTGGTCTTGAAACGGCCCCTCCTTCTGTTTCTGTCCCTCACTTTGTCTCCATATTTGCTCCCTTGGGAATTTTGTTGCTCCTTCTAAGAAGAACTGAATCACCCCCACTTGGTCTTCCTTTTTTATGAGCTTGGTAGGCTTTTAAAGCACGAATATAAAACAAATTTTAAGGACCTGAAAGAAGCTCATACTTGCAAATTTCTATATATTAGTGAAATTGTGATCAGGACTGATACTCACTATACTGTGAAAATGTTAACATACTCTTCCTATTTATGGTATGCCTACTGCTCAACAAACCTCTGGAAACTGTTGCTGAATCACAGAAAATTACTTACAGCACACACACACACACACACACAGAGAGAGAGAGAGAGAGAGAGAGAGAGAGAGAGAGAGAGAGAGAGAGACTCACTTATTTCACGTTATTTCATGGGGAACATATCTGGAAATTTAAAGAAGCAACGAGTGAAATGGAAAAAAACATATTTTTGAGGCAAATATTTTGATTAAGACTCTTTTTTATGATAAGCAATAGATTGATATTTTAAAAAGACTCAAAAGAAGTTTTAGTTACTCTCTAGGAAAAGTGAGATTAAGATCACTTGTTTTATTTAATAACAGGGAAAAGTAGTTAACATGACAGAGCAGACCAATTAATCATTCTCATCTGATATGGCTAATTTCACTTTTGATTTAGCTAAAAAGTCTGTAACAAATTAGGCTTTTTATGGTTCAGATCACTCTTTTAATAAAAAAAATACTAAAATTTCAGAGTTAACAGTTTTAATTAATTCTATAAATTCCAAATGTAAGGACACTCCGCATTGCTCATTTTCTGGTTGATAAGTAGCATTCAGTGGAAAAATAATAAAGGCTCAGAATATCTAGCAGTACTGATATTTTAGACATGTGTTATTTGTAGGTTTTAGGGAGACCTTGATAATTACAGTTGGACCCTACCATGACTGGTAGCTTCTCTGAGCCTGGTAAAATAGAGGACTCCCTTTACCAGCAGGGCTTCCCTTTCTTTGACCTTGTCTGCAGATACTGGACTCCAACTCCAACTTCCCATACCTAGGAATGTTTGAGTAGTCTTTGGCTGACATACAGACTCCTGCTCCCCACTCCCATAAGTACCTGTCCAGCAAGTACCTGGGTTTCCCAGATTATCTCTTTATGTAAATGAATTATTCACAGAACTTTAAAACCCTAGCCAATGTTTTTCATTTACCCTAAAATCTCCTCACTCTCCAGGACTGTATATTCCTCTGCTTCCTCCCAATAAAATGAATGCATAAAAGTTCCCGCCCCCCCACCCCCGCCAATAAGATATGTGCAAAAGCTAAGATCATGCAAGAGGACTGTTTCATTGAACACTGTCAGAGAAGTCCTTCATCTAAAAGAGTTGATAACCCTGAGATCCTCAGAGAAGGCCTCTGCCCTTGTACCCTCCCTCCCAGCTGGACTGGGATCCTGCAGATTTCCATTAGTTCCAGGCTACTCTTCTTCCTCTGTGTACAGTGTCTCTGAGGACACAGAAGCATAGCTGGACCTCAAACACACACCACAATAAGTATTAAGAACAGGCTGTTGATGATAAAGTCTCTCATTTTGAAAATGTGACTTTTTAAGTAAGAATTTATACTTTCAAGGAAACTAAGATTCTATCAGAAAAAATATTTTATGTTTAGACTGTTTTCTTTTTGCTCTTCTTAAGAGATGCAGGTTTTCCAACAATCACAACTATTATTATTAGGTTGAAGCTAGAAAAAGTCTCATTATGAGAGTTCTTAGGGCAAAAGCTTATACTCTTGGCTTCCAAATAGACTTCCATGCCAAACGTAAAGATGAGCTAATGGTTACAGGCAGAGGAAGAAGAAAGAAGGAAGAGCGAAGAGAAAATAATTTGTTTGCTTATTACATGTCTTAGATGTCTCAAGGAATTTGAAGTAGTTATGTCAAGAAGATGTAGCTTTCAATTTAAAATTGACTGCAACATTACGTGCAGCTGAGTGCCAGGCCACCAAGAACAATAAATAGTTATTTATGATGTTTTTCAGGAACTGTCAACTTTGATCATCTTTATAATTCCTCCCCAACTTTGCTTTGTATTATAATATTTTTAAAGATGGAATAAAAACTTATTTCAATGTTCACCTTGTGACTTTATCCTGGGGCTGAAATTAACTTAGTATTTTTTCAAATTTATCTATTAAACTGTACTTTTGGAAGTTCTTTACCCTAATATAATTTATGGCTTGCAAGCACTAGTCTGAGCTCAATAGTTGATTTAAAATGTCAAGTGTTGTAGAATTAAGTGACAAAGGGTCAAATAAAAGTACATATGATTGACAACTGCCCACATAAAATCAGATTTCCTAGCAGTAGTTTTTTGTACCTATAACAGAATCACTGAACTACTTATCTAAATATAAATAACTGATTAAATTGGACATCTTGCTAATATTTAAAATAGTGTTAAGAGAGTTAATTCAGACCTGAAATTTTTAGAAAGAAGGATTAAATTTGACTAAATAGAAGAAACCTTTCAGAACAAGTTTCTTTCTAATTAGAATGATTTCTAATTAGAACATTGCTTAGCAATTGTTCTTTCAGTTGAATAGTCAGATCTGTCCTTACTATGCACAAGCCAGACCTAGATAAAATTAGGCCGAGTACGTTTCTCTTTTCTTTCTGTGACTTCTTGAATTAGCCCAATGTTCACAAGTGAATATAGGTAAAATACTTAATTATATTGTCACCCTTTATAAGAATTGTTAGTGATTAGCACACTTCCAATTTGGAAAAGAGGTGTAAGTTTGTTGGCCTAGTTGGCTAACAGACCTCTGCCTACAGTCATGTTCTCGTCACACTCTCTTGCATGCTCCCTAGAAAATAACAATTAAAGTTAATAGAATATTCATCATTATTTCAGAGCTGGAACTCTTCTGTACTATGCAGCTGCTAAGATCTGAACCCAACATTTGCATTTAAATTAATCCTAGAGGGATTAAAGGCCAGTTTTTAAATCCTAGTGCAATATGTGTATATACCTAACTTAATACAATGGCAATTATTTATTCAATTATTTATGTATTTCAAACATGGCGCTGTTGTCTTAACTTATCTACTTAGAACAAAGTAAATATGACATACAACTAACAAACTGACTTCAAGAAAGTTATGCATAAGTTAAATAAGAAGGAACTCTTTTTGCTATCTTTTCATTTTTAGCTCAGTCTTCCTTGTAGCAAATAACTGGTCAGTGGAGTTATAGAGTAAGCACATGATCTCATCCTGATCTGAAGTCTGAGACTTATAGTTTCATTTTATGGCCCATGGGAATTCTCCTGTATTGGACTCAAGATAGTAATTGTACAGAATGATTTTCCAATCCAAGAGCTAACTAGGCCACATCTTGCATAGCTTCTTTTTTTTTTTTTGTCCATCATATTTTTTATTGGAGATTCTATTTACATTTCAGATGTTATCCTCTTTCCCCATTTCCATCCCACCCCTGGACCCCCTATGCCATCCCCCCTCCACCTGTTTCTATGAGGATGTGCCCCTACCCACCCACCTACTTCCACCTCCCCACCTACTAATTCCCCCACACTGGGGCATCCAGCCTTCACTAGACCAAGGACTCTCTCTCCCACCTGTGCCCTACAATGGTCTCCCCTACATGTACAGCTGGAGCCATGGGTCTCTCACTATGTACTTCCAGTCTGGTGGTTTAGACCCTGGGGGCTCTGGTTGCTTGGTATCATGGCTTTCCCCTTGGGGCCACAAACCCTTTCAGCTCCTCAGTCTTCTCTCTCACTCCTCCATTTGGAACCTCATGATCAGTTCAATGGTTAGCTATGAGCATCCACCTCTGTATATGTCAGGTTCTGGCAGACCTCTAAGGAGACACCTACATCAGGCCCTTGTCAGCATGCACTTCCTGGCATCCACATCAGCGTCTACCTTTGGCAACTGCATAAGGGATAGATACCCAGGTGGGACAGTCTCCAGACAACATCTTTCAGTTTCTGTCCCACTCTTTTTCTCCATGTTTGCTCCCATGAGTGTTTTGTTACTCCTTCTAAAGAGGATTGAAGCACACACATTTTGGTCTTTCTTCTTCATAAGCTTCGTGTGGTCTTTGCTTGTGCTTTGGAATATCTTATTTTCTCCACCTATTGTAACTGAGAGTTGTGCTGTGTATAGTATTCTAGATGGCATCTGTGATTTCTTAGAGGCTGTAGGACATCCCTATGTTCATGCTCTTCTAACATTTAGAGTCTCTCTTGAGGTTGTAAAGTCAGGTGTAATTCTGATAGGCCTTGGTATGTCATTAGTATTATTCCCTTACAGCTTTTAATATTCTTTCTTCCTTTTGTAGAGTTTGTGTTTCCATTATTATGCGGTGGGCAGATTTTCTTTTCTGGTTTGATCTCATTGGTATTGTGCAAGCTTCATGTATCTTTATAGGCATTTGTTTCTTTAGGTTGGGGGCTTTTCTTTTTTTTCATGGATTTTTTTTTACATTTCATATGTTGTCCACTTACCCCATCCCCCACCCACCCAGGAACCCCCATCGCCTCACACTTCCTCCTTCTTCTCTGCGGATGTAACCCCTACCTACCCCACCACTCCCACCTCCCCACCCTCAAATTCTCACCCCCTGGGGCATCCAGCCTTCATGAGGTCAAGGATCTCTTCTTCCACCTATGCACAGCAGGGCCCTCCACTCTTACATATTCAGCTGAAGCCCTGGGTCCCTCCCTAAGTGCTCCCATGCTGGTGGTTTAGACCCTGGGAGCTGTGGTTGGTTGGTATTGTTACTATCCTCATGGGGCCACAAACCCTTTCAGCTCCAATGATCTTCACTCTAACTCCTCCCGTGGGAGCCCCATGATCAGTTCAATGGCTACTTGTGAGCATCTGCCTTTGAATATGTCAGACTCTTGCAGACCTCTGAAGAGACATCCATATCAGTCTCTTATCAGCATGCACTTCCTGATTTCCACATCAGCATCTACCTTTGGTGACTGCACATGAGATGGATACTCAGGTGGAATGGTCTTCAGATGGCCCCTCCTTCAATTTCTGTCGCTCACTTTGTCTCCATATTTGCTCCCTTGAGTATTTTGTTGCTCCTTCTAAGAAGGACTGAATCACCCCCACTTTGGCTTCCTCCTTCATGAGCTTCATGTGGCCTGTGAGTTGCATCTTGGGCATTTCAAGGTTCTGGGCTAATATCCAATAATCAGTGAGTGAATACCATGTGTGTTCTTTTGTGATTGGCTTAGCTCACTCAGGATGATAATTTCTAGTTCCATCCATTTACCTAAAAAACTCTCAAATTCATTGTTTTTAATAGCTGAGTAATACTCCATTGTGTAAATATACCACATTTTTTGAATCCATTCCTCAGTTGAAGGACATCTGGGTTCTTTCCAGCTCCTGGCCATTATAAATAAGGCTGCCATGAACATAGTTGAGCATATGTCCTTGTTATATGTTCAAGCACCTTCTGGGTATGTGCCTAGGAGTGGTATAGCTGGATGCTCAGGTAATGTATGTCCAATTTTCGGAGGAACCGCCAGACTGATTTCCAAATTGGTTGCACCATCTTGCAGTCCCACCAACAATGGAGGAGTGTTCCTCTTTCTACACACCCTCGCCAGCATCTACTATCTCCTGAGTTTTAATCTTAGCCATTCTGACTGGTGTGAGATGGAATCTCAGACTTGTTTTGATTTGCATTTCCCTGACTACTCAGGATACTGAACATTTCTTTAGGTGATTCTCGGCCATTCGAGTTTCCTCCATTGAAAATTCTTTCTTAAGATCTATACCCCATTTTTTAATAGGGTTATTTGTTTGTCTGGAGTCTAATTTCTTGGGTTCTTTGTATATATTGGATATTAGACCTCTATCAAATGTAGGATTGGTAAAGATCTTTTCCCACTTTGTTGGTTGTCGTTTTGTCCTATTGACAGTGTCCTTTGCCTTACAGAAACTTTGCAATTTTATGAAGTCCCATTTGCCAATTCTTGATCTTAGAGCATATGCCATTGGTGTTCTGTTCAGGTACTTTTCCCCTGTGCCCAAGTGTTCGAAGCTCTTCCCCACCTTCTCTTCTATTAGTTTCAGTGTATCTGGTTTTATGTGGAGGTCCTTTATCCACTTAGACTTGAGCTTTGTACAAGGAGATAAGAATGGATCAATTTGCATTCTTCTACATGTTGTCCTCCAGTTGAACCAGCACCATTTGTTGAAAATGCTGTCCTTTTTCCACTGGACAGTTTTAGCTCCTTTGTCAAAGATCAAGTGACCATAGATGTGTGGGTTCATTTCTGGGTCTTCAATTCTATTCCATTGATCTTCTTGCCTGTCTCTGTTCCAATACCAAGTAGTTTTTATCACTATTGCTCTGTAGTACAGCTTGAGGTCAGGGATGATGATTCCTCCAGAAGTTCTTTTATTGTTGAGAATAGTTTTCGCTATCCTGGGTTTTTTGTTATTCCATATGAATTTGAGAATTTCCTTTTCTAACTCTGTGAAGAATTGAGTTGGGATTTTAATGGGAATTTCATTGAATGTGTAGATTGCTTTTGGCAAGATGGCCATTTTTATTATATTAATCCTGCCAGTCCATGAGCATGGGAGATCTTTCCATCTTCTGAGATCTTCTTCGATTTCTTTCTTCAGGGACTTGAAGTTCTTGTCATACAGGTCTTTCACTTGCTTGGTCAGATTCACACCAAGGTACTTTATATTATTTGCAACTATTGTGAAGGGTGTCATTTCCCTAATTTCTTTTTCAGTCTGTTTATCTTTCAAGTAGAGGAAGGCTACTGATTTGTTTGAGTTGATTTTATAACCAGCCACTTTGCTGAAGTTGTTTATCAGGTTTAGGAGTTTTCTGGTGGAAGTTCTGGGGTCACTTAAGTATACTATCATGTCATCTGCAAATAGTGATATTTTGGCTTCTTCCTTTCCTATTTGTATCCCTTTGAATTCTTTTTGTCATCTAATTGCTCTGTCTAGGACTTCCAGTACTATATTGAATAGGTAGGGGGAGAGTGGGCAGCCTTGTCTAGTCCCTGACCTTAGTGGGATTGCTTCAAGTTTCTCTCCATTTAGTTTGATGTTGGCTACTGGTTTACTGAAAATTGCTTTTACTATGTTTAGGTAGGGGCGTTGAATTCCTGATCTTTCCAAGACTTTTATCATGAAGGGATGTTGAATTTTGTCAGATCCTTTCTCAACATCTAGTGAGATGATCATGTGGCTTTTTTCTTTGAGTTTGTTTATATAGTGGATTACATTGATGGATTTCCGAATATTGAACCATCCTTGCATTCCTGGGATAAAACAAACTTGATCATGATGGATGATTGTTTTGATGTGTTCTTGGATTTGGTTTGCTAGAATTTTATTGAGTATTTTTGCATCGATGTTCATAAGGGAGATTGGTCTGAAGTTCTCTTTCTTTGTCGGGTCTTTGTGGGGTTTGGGTATGAGTGTAATTGTAGCTTCATAGGACTAATTGGGTAGTGTTCCTTCTGTTTCTATTTTGTGAAATAGTTTGAAGAAATTTGGAATTAGGTCTTCCTCGAAGGTCTGATATAATTTAGCACTAAAACCATCTGGTCCTGGGCTTTTTTTAGTGGGTAGACTTTTAATGACTGCTTCTATTTCTTTTGGGGTTTTGGGAATATTTAGATGGTTTATCTGCTCCTCATTTAACTTTGGTACCTGGTATCTGTCTAGGAAGTTGTCCATTTCATCCAGGTTTTCCAGTTTTGTTGAGTATAGGCCTTTATAATAGGATCTGATGCTTTCTTGAATTTCTTCAGTTTCTGTTGTTATGTCTCTTTTTTCAGTTCTGTTTTTATTAATTTGAATACTGTCTCTGTGCCCTCTGGTTAATCTGGCTAACGGTTTATCTGTCTTGTTGATTTTCTCAAAGAACCAGCTCCTGGTTTTGTTGATATTTTGTATTGTTCTTTCTATTTCTATTTGGTTGATTTTAGCCCTGAGAAAAATTATTCTCTGCCTTCTACTCCTCCTGGGTGTATTTGCTTCCTTTTGTTCTAGAGTTTTTATTTGTGCAGTCAAGTTGTTAGTGTGTGCTCTCTCCAGTTTCTTATCGTAGGCACTTAGAGCTATGAATTTTTCTCTTAGCACTGCCTTCATGGAGTCCCACAAGTTTTGGTATGATTTGTCTTCATTTTCATTGAATTCTAAAAAGTCTTTAATTTCTTTCTCTATTTCTTCCTTGACCAAGTCATCATTGAGTAGAGAGTTGTTCAGTTTCCATGTGCACATGGATTTTCCATTGGTTTTGTCATTATTAAAGACCAGTCTTAGTCTGTGGTGATCTGATAAGATGCAAGGGATTATTTCAATCTTTTTGTATCTGTAGAGGCCTGTTTTGTGACCAATTATATGGTCTATTTTGGATAAGGTGCCATGAGTTGCTGAGAACAAGGTCTATTCTTTTGTTTAAGGATGAAATGTTCTATAGATGTCTGTTAAGTCCATTTGGTTGATAACTTCTGTTAATGTCAAAGTGTCTCGGTTTTGTTTCTGTTTCCATGATCTGTCCATTGCTGAGAGTGGGGTGTTGAAATCCCCCACTATTATTGTGTGAGGTGTAATGTGTGTTTTGAGCTTTAGTAAAGTTTCTTTTATGTATGTAGGTGCCCTTGCATTTGGAGCATAGATGTTCAGAATTGAGAGCTCACCTTGGTAATTTTTTCCTTTGATGAGTATGAAGTGTCCTTCCTTATCTTTTTTGATTAATTTTGGATGAAAGTCGATTTTATTTGATATTAGAATGGCTACTCCAGCTTGTTTCTTGGGACCATTGGCTTGGAAAATTGTTTTCCACCCTTTTATTCTGAGGTAGTGTCTGTCTTTGTCACTGAGGTGCGTTTCTTGTGTGTAGCAAAATTCTGGGTCCTGTTTGTGTATCCAGTCTGATAGTCTGCGTCTTTTAATTGGGGAATTGAGACGATTGATGTTAATAGATATTAAGGAAAAATGATTGTGGTTTCCTGTTATTTTTGTTATTAGAGTTAGAATTATGTTTGTATAGTTATCTTCTTTTGGGGTTGTTGGAAGATTACTTCCTTGCTTTTTCTAGGTTGTAGTTTCTCTCCTTGTGTTGGCATTTTCCATCAATTAATTATCCTTTGAAGTGCTGGGTTTGTGGGAAGATATTGTGCGAATTTGGTTTTGTCATGGAATATCTTGGTTTCACCATCTATAGTGATTGAGAATTTCACTGCGTATAGTAATCTGAGCTGCCAATTGTGTTCTCTTAGGGTCTGTTAGATGTCAGTCCCGGCTCTTCTGGCTTTTATAGTCTCTGGTGAGAAGTCTCGTGTAATTCTTATAGGTCTGCCTTTATATGTTACTTGACCTTTTTCCCTTACTGCTTTTAGTATTTTTTCTTTGTTTTGTGCATCTGATATTTTGATTATTATGTGACGGGAGGTATTTCTTTTCTGGTCTAGTCTATTTAGTCTGTAGGCTTCTTGTATGTTTATGGGCATCTTGTTCTTTAGGTTAGGGAAGTTTTCCTCAATAATTTTGTTGAAGATATTTACTGGCCCTTTAAGTTGGGAATCTTCATTCTCATCTATACCTATTATCCTTAGGTTTGGTCTTCTCATTGTGTCCTGGATTTCCTGCATGTTTTGGGTTAGGAGTTTTTTGCATTTTGGATTCTCTTTGACAACTGTGTCAATATTTTCCACCGTAACTTATGCTTTTGAGATTCTCTCTTCTATCTCTTGTATTTGGTTGGTGATGCTTGCATCTATGACTCCTGATCTCTTTCTTAGGTTTTCTATTTCCATGGTTGTCTCCCTTTGAGCTTTCTTTATTGTTTCTATGTCCATTTTCAGATCCTGAATGTTTTTGTGTAATTCCTTCTTTGTATTTTCTTGTAGTTCTTTAAGAGATTTCTGTGATTCCTCTTTAAGGGCTTCTACCTGCTTACTTATACTCTCCTGTATTTCTTTAAGGGAGTTACTTATGTCCTTCTTATAATCCTCTATCATCATCATGAGAAGTGATTTTAATTCTGAATCCTACTTTTCCAGTGTGATGGGGTGTCCAGGACTTGCTATATTGGGAAAACTGGGTACTGATGATGCCAGGAAACTTTGGTTTCTGTTGCTTATGTTCTTGCGGTTGCCTTTCGCCATCTGGTTAACTCTAGTGTTACCTGCCCTCACTGTGTAAGACTGGAGTCTGTATTTCCAGTTATCTTGCTTGTTACCGAGCTCCTCAGAGTCCAGATGTCTCTGTCGTCTTATGATCCTAATCACCTGGGTGGAAGAACTCCTGGGACTCAGGCCACCTCTGGCATCTGGAAATCCTTCTGCTCTGGGTATAGTGGATCCTCTAGGATGGCTCAGGATAAGATGTCTCCCAAGTACAAACCACCTTGGTGTCTGCTGCTCTGAGTGCAGTGGCTCCTTGGCTGCTCTGAGTGTAGTAGCTCCTCTAGGATGGCTCAGGATTCAGTATCTCCACAGGAGCAGACCAACTCTGTGTCTGCCCCAGCCCAAAGGCCTTGCTTAGCTTCTGAGATCAGATATATTCAGGCACATTTAGTGATACCATTTTCTTTACCGAATCTTACTTTTTTTTTTAATTTTTATTGGATATTTTATTTACATTTCATATGTTATCCCCTTACCCCATCCCCCACCCACCTGGGAACCCCCCATCCCCTTACCCCTCCTCCTTCTTCTCCATGGATGTAACCCCCTCCTACCCTCCCCACTCCCACTTCCCCACCCTCAAAATTCCCACCCCCTGGGGCATCCGAATCTTACTTTCAAAACTAAGTGGTGTTGGGACCAGATATTGTGTGTACACTGTTAATCCCTGCACATGAGATACAAAGGCAGGGATATCCATGAACTTGAGGCTAACATGATCTGTATTGTGACTTACAGAATAGTCAGGGATACATAAAGAGACCCTTTCTCAAAAAAAACCAACAAACAAAACAAAACAGAAAATTTTACTGACCATAGACAGTATCAATTCATTCTTCTACATTACAGAAAAGTCTCTCTTTTTGATTTTTTAAGAAGAGCGTTGAGTAGCAGGTATTTGCCAGCTCTACCCTTCAATATCCATTTGTTTCTCTTACAGTAATAGTATTAATCATAGAGTTTGCACTTGTGATAGACTATTTAATCATTTGCTCATCAAATTATGAGTTTCAAGAACATTATGAAATGACTGGTGGATTAAATAATTCCTCCATCTTCCAAAATCTAAGTGTGGTAAAAAGTGTGGCAAATGAACAGTTACTTTGGTAGAAAAAGCAGGTAGTTTCAATGTACTAATTTAACAACAGTTACAGAGGTAAAATGATGTAGCTATGCAGCCAGGTAGACTCATCAGTGAAGCCTAGATGTTGTGTGAGGCCTCACAGTGGGATATATGAATCTCTGCATATAGCCAAACACCATGTAGTCAAGGATTTACCTTGATACATTTAGCGTGATTGACACTTGTATCTGATTACAGCTCTCTGTGAATAATGCAAATATTATGTATATGTACATACACTCACACACACACCACACACACACACATATATGTATATATGTATATATGTATTTATGTATATATGTATATATATACATATATATATATGTTTACATGCATATATGTATATATATGTAATTTTGTTGATTTAGTTGCCTTAAGGACTTCTGACAATGATGATGCTCTCATCACCATTTTCTTTCATTCTTCTTAGAAAATAGTTAAAATAAACATAGTATTCATTATCATTTCACCACTGGAAAGAACTGGAACTCTGTTATACTATGCAATTGTTAAGATCTGCAGGGTGTGTGAGTGTGTGTGTGTGTGTGTGTGTGTATGTGTGTGTGTGTCTGTGTGTGCAAGTTATATGCATGAATAAATTATATTAATATATATAATTACTCCTTTCCCAAAATGATGGCTTTTTACTTTTGCATGACATTTGTTCATTTGCATATCTATGCTATTCCATGATTGTCAAGATTTTCTATATATTGTATACTAGGACATATGTGATTATATGTAGACTACCTTACTCTGTACATCACATCTTCAATTTGAAATTCACATGCATATATAATAATAGTGAATGTGAATTTCTCACCTTCTTTCCCTTTATTTTTTAATTACTGTCTTCAAATCTTCTCTTAACTTCTTGTCTTGTATCCACTGCCACTGCTGTTATTAGGCACAGTAGAATTATGGGTTATTTTATTAGTTGCTCTTTAATATTGTACTTTATGTTACCAAAGTTATAAATGTGATTATCATCATTGTTCTCAAGATTTAATTAAAATCTTTTTAATTTTATTCAAAGTATTTGTATTCTTATCAATTAAAAGTATGTACTGCTCTTACAGAGGATCCAAATTCTGTTCTCAACAACCATCGTAGGAAGCTCACAGTGACTTAAAACTTCAGCTTCAGGGGACACAAATGTCCTCCAAGAACAACTGCATCCATATGAACATAACCATGTACACACACCTATACACACAATTGAAAAATAAAATAAAACCATTAGAAAACATAAAATATTGTAAAACACTAATAAGTTTTTATTCATCCTTCTCTGCTTTGCAAAACTATTTGACATCTATTAAAATTAATATATATTTAAATTTTTGTCAATAAACATAGCCTGTATGAGTTACATTTCATTATAGCTTTTCTTTTTTTTACTTTCTCTTCCTCTTCCTTTCTTTCCTTCCCTTTCTGCCCCATCCCTTCTCTCTCTTCATCTCTTAATTTTCCTCCTCTATCTTCACCTTCTTCTAATCCTTGCTGGAAACAATTTCTTTCCTAACCTTCATTTCATTAATTTTATAAAAATTAGGTAAGTATACCTACATGCATATTGGATAGATCTGGACTCAAATACCTTTATCATACAAGTGTGTGTGCATATATGGAGGTGGCAAGTTGGCAAGAGTCTTTCTTGACTATTCATCATACCTTCCTTGTGAAGGTAGTATCTCTCAGATGAACCAACAGCATGCCTTCAAGAGTAAAGTACTATGGAAAGGCACTTCCTCTAGCTTCTGAGCTCTGAAAGTACTGATAATCCAACACACTGGCCTGCCATTTATATGACATTCTGAGAATACAAAATCAGACTTCAAACTTAAATGAAAATGGTTTTACTGCCAAACTCTCTTCAGAACTCCCGATTGTCATTTATTATTGGAAGAACTTGGGTGAGTACATATATTTTAAATGTTTAAGACAGAAAGCTTTGAGTTTTAAGAGCATTAATTACCAAATATAAAATAAGTTGCTGTCCTTGGAATAGTCACAACAAGACTAAATGATATTTAAAATTTGAAAAATCTATACAGTAATAAATTTTAAGTTAAATTAGACATCCAACTTTAAATAATAGATTTACATAAAACTGTGATAATTAATATACAAGGACATTATGCTTACTAACCAGTTCTATTTAACAGTATCTTACAAAACTATAGCAGATGACCTAAGGAAAAATTTTTTATTTTATTTTGACTGATGATTTTCATATTCCCAGCTTTACATATAATTCATTGGTAGTGTTTGTGTCTTTATTTACCTCTATATAATGTAATAATATCTCTATATATGTACCCAAAGCCCATTATATAGCAGTTTATTCAGAGATTAAACACTTCCATTTTGGAGAAAAACTCTTTAAGATAGCAGATGTGTAAAGGAAAGAGAAAGAACTATATTTTGAGGCAGGTTATTTATAGGGAGGTGAAAAAACAGAATATTCTATGAAGAGAAATGCATCATCTTGCAGACAAGCTCCTTAAGACATGATATAAGAAACTTACAGTAAACTTAAGAAGACCCTAAAACTGACCAGACTCACTAGGCCTCTCCTTCCACAAAGGCATATAAATACTAAAGGCACTGATAGTCACTCTCCTACAAGCCCAGACACCCAAAAGAAACAGAAGAAACAGAAGAACCAAACTTAGTAGGGAAAAATAACAAAAACAAAACAAAAACAACAACAAAAACAAAAAAAGAACAAAAAAAAGGAAACACAAAAAGCAGGCAAACTAGAAGACACAAGGACCTGATGAGCTGCTCAGATAGATTCAGATATGCTGAAAGACCAGTAATGACTACTCCCATTCCAAACCCTTGAGCTGTGTTTAGGTTGTATAGTATGCTCCATGTGTTTCAGTTTTTATAAGCTGTTACTCATGCCTTAATGGGGTTTGATAATATTGCTGTATTGAAACCCTTCTAATCATCTCTTAACAAATATTAATGTAAGTTTACAGGATTATACTTTTTTATATTATGGATCATATTAATTATTTTACTGTCTTTAATCTCTTCAGAAAAAAATTATAGAAAAATTTTCTATAGTTATGACAGTTGAATCTGAATTTCTTTTTATTATTTTTTATTATTTTTTATTGGATGTTTTATTTACATTTCATATGTTGTCCCCTTACCCCATCCCCCCCATACCCAGGAACCCCCATCCCCTCACCCCTCCTCCTTCTTCTCTGTGGATGTAGCCCCTACCTACACCCCCTCTCCCACCTCCCCACCCTCAAATTCCCACCCAGTGGGGCGTCCAGCCTTCATGAGGTCAAGGATCTCTTCTTCCACCTATGCCCAGCAGGGCCCTCCACTCTTACATATACAGCTGACATGGATCCCTCCCTAAGTGCTCCTAGGCTGGTGGTTTAGACCCTGGGAGCTGTGGTTGGTTGGTATTGTTGCTCTCCTCATGGGGCCACAAACCCTTTCAGCTCCAATGGTCTTCACTCTAACTCCTCCATTGTGAACCCCATGATCAGTTCAATGGCTAGTTGTGAGCATCTGCCTCTGAATATGTCAGACTCTTGCATACCTCTGAGGAATTTCTTAAATATGTATTCCTAAGTCTATACTAGTGACATCACAGAATTTGTGCTTAATTCCTCTTCTGGCACTTTTGAAAGACATGGACATGCTTCCTGGATCTGATCTTGATCTTATGCCGACTTTGGTTTAGGAGAACAAAGTACTCTGTCCAGATTTTTCATGTTTGGCTGGGGTCAGAATGTATAATGTGTCAAGCTTTAGTGCCACATGGAAGGTCAGAACAGTTATATAGTGTTCTATTATAGAACTATATTTCTTCTCTGAATGTTGTCCCACAGTTAATAGGCTTCACTCCTGATAAAATTTAAATTTGAATGAAACATCTACTTATTTAGAGTTCTCAGATGAAGTTATTAACTCTGGCCCAGACAATATTTTCTTTTTGTTGTTGTTGTTATGTGTTTTTATTGTTCTTTACATCTTTGCTTGGACAGTTTTTCCCTGAAATGGAAACCCAGTTTTATTATTCTTGATGCATCTGTATTTCATTCACTTGCACTTCTTTTACATCTTTCATGTAGATATCCGTGGAAGTTAGCAAAGAATGGAAACCAAAAATGAGCACTTTGTCATAACCAAAGACTTCTGAAGGACAATGAACACTTCCAATTTTAAAAACTGTGAAAAGAACATAAATAAATACAGACTAAACCTAATACATTTTTCATCAACTAAAAAAATCAATGAAAAATACAGTTTGTGATGCATGTTGAATTGACTCAACTAAAATGTGACTGCTACTGACTAGTTTAAAGCAAGTGGTTATAGGTAAGTTCTGCACTGCATGCTGTGGAATAAATACACTCTGCAATTTGTCATGTTTGTTTTTATTTTTCAAATAAAGTGTTATTATATTACTACTTTCTAAATGTGAATTTATTAATTTAGTTTTAAAATATAATGTGCTTGCAAGGCGGGGATAGAGGCCTGACCTCCAGTATTTGAAGGGGACCTTGTAATGGCTCCAGTCACCCTGTCGTTGTCCAATGAGGCATGAGGGCCATACCCGTCCTGATGTCTTTTTCCTGGAGAGAGGATACTTTTGACATCAACCCCTATGCAGTCAGGCTTGTACCTCAGGGAACCCAGATAGATATTTTTATCTTTTATTTATATTCCCTTGCAGTGCTTAACCTCGCAGCCTAAGCAAGAATTCAGATCGCCTGTCAGAGGGGGTTCTGGGTGGCCCTCTCTGCCTGGTCTAGGGGCAGAAGTCTCCTCTTTTAGGTTGGGTGGAGATGGGTTTTGGAAACACCCTGTATAAAGTAACAACCTCATCTTAAGTCTTGTGGTCCACTCTAGCTAACTTATGATAATATATCTCAGTAGGTGTTGCTGCCAAATTATTTATCTGTTGTATCACAGAGTTAGTCAGCCTATTTGAGGGCCAAGGACCAGCAGAAAAAAAGCAAAAAAGAACCCAAATAATGGTCCCAAGATGGGAGGAAATAGGTTTGACAACCTTGGAGAGGCTGAAAACTAATTCTTGTACCAGCATTCATCTGTCTCTTTCTATCTCTGATTTTTCTTAGGGCCTTCACTCCCTATTTCATGCTCTCTTTAACCCTCCTTGTCTTGTCTATGTAAAGGCAACCTTCTTCTTAAAGGGATGTACACAGTCAAGAGCTGTATACAGCCTTTTCCATTGTAATAGAGTAAATCAAGTCCAATAAGGATCTTTGCGATTTTAGGAGGTCTCTTCAGACAGCGAAATGAGGGATTTCTTCAGATTAGTGATGTCAATCTCTAGCTGTTTGATGTTCTTGTCAGTGGCCCTTCAAAGGTCTGAGTAGTATAAGTTCAGAGTAGTATAATCCAGCATCTGGATTAGAACTTCTAACAGCAGACATCACGGGTGATTCATTTTTACCTGGAAAAGAAAAAGAAGGGGATTCTCAGGGAGATTTCTCTTCCCTGGATGTAAATTGTTATTCATCGTATTTATGGTTGGGCCTGGCTTTGTGGGGGTATCTATTTTTTTCATTAATCTTTTTGGTAGCCGATTAGCTGTGCCTTCTGTGGTATCAGACAGGCATATCAATCTTCGGCCCCATAAGGGAACTGGATCTTGCCCATTCCCTTTAAGGGTAAGAGGGTCCTTCCCCATATCTGTGGCAAAGTTTTGTTGGTTTCAGTGGTGCGAGAGGCAGTAAGCAGCAGACTTGCCATGAGCTTTCAGCTTTAGAGAGATAAAAGTGAACAAGGCATGATGGAGAGTATTTCAGGGGGACTGCTTCTGAGGGTGTACCATTCCCCCTCTTTTGTTTTTAAAGCCAATTTTTTAGAGTTTTTGTAAAATCAGGGCAGAAGCATAAACAGTCACTCCTTCCACACTCAGAGAGTCATGAAGACCCTATTTAAGGATATATAAATCTATATTAATAATCTTTTGTCAAAGGACTGTTATAGCACCGCTGACAACTAATCAGACTATATAATATATCGATTAGTAATAGCTTCTTCTACTTTTTGTGAGATTACCTCTCTTTTGTCAATTAATTGTTGAAGAAAATTAGGATTTTCCTCTCTCTTGAGAATATTGAACAGAGACTTAAATTCTTTTGTGGAGAGCTTAAAATAGGATCTTAGCCAATAATAACTCCTAGAAACTTCTGAAAATAATTTAATATAAGTAAACTCTCTCCCTCTCTCTCTTTTTTTTTTTAAGACCCTTTATCTGTGTGGTTTTTTTTATTGGATATTATACATATTTACCTTTCAATGTTATCTCCTTAGGCCTTCTATACTTAGAGAAGGGAGGAGATGTAAGGGGCAGCCCTGCTTACACATTGAAGGCCTAAAATCAGCCATAGGCCTAAAATAAGCAATAGGCCTGTCATACATGCATACTAACACCAAGTCTTGGGTCTCAGTGGAAAAACATTGAAACAGATGGCTATAAGCTAATGTAAACAGGCAGCTTTTGTGGAAATTTGCAAGCCTGAGTAGCCATAGACCTTGTTAATAGGTAGCCTTGGCAGAAAATACCAGCTTAGATAAGGACAAGTGAGTCATAGGCAGAGTCATACTGACTCCCCTGAACCTTCACTCAGCCAATACCCGGTTCTGAAGATATCTGTATTCCCCTGAACACCCACACTCCAGTGCCATTCCCTTCTCTACATCCTGCCTTTCTGTGTTTATAACCCTTGTGTGAATGAATTATGATTTGCGAACAAATAAATTATAAAAAAAGAAAAAAAAATTGAAGAAGAAAAAAATATGTAATGTGCTATTTAGTTATCTGATAATAAAAATAGCAATAAACACTAATTAAAACATAGATATACCATCAAACTCGTACACTTTATACGTGCTAACTGATATATTTTTAAGAGTTTCATATTGGAAATATAATATTTACAGCCAATGTGTACAGCTAAAGTAGTACTTATGCATTGTGTACCATAAGATTTTTAGATAATCAGTCTCTACACTTCTAATGCCAATGTCATAGAAATCAAGTAGTCAGCAGTTTCAACAACCCTCAGAAATCAAACTTTGTTTCCATTCTATTGTTTCCGAAATAAAATTAATGAAAATGATCATAGAGCCTGATATTATATGCATGCCATGTATTTATGTTAAATAAATATATTATGGTTCCTAAGCATAGCAAAGTATATATGTTGAAAATAATATTAATATAAATATTTTGTAGAATGTTAAACATATCAATTATATGTTACACAAAATATACTCATGAGTCCCATAAGTGTAATACTCAAACCTCACTGCCAAATTTTCAATTGTAAAAATAGCACAATGAAAATTATCAAATAAATAGCAACAAAGTTTTACTTTAATTCTTAACCAAAGGACTGAAAAGAAATAACAGATGAGAAGCCATTTTTCTTCTCTTCTGAAACATGTGTTCTGGAGTTTCGAAATGCCAAACTGTGATACAGTCCATCTTCACATGCTTTTTAAAATAATGATTAAACCAATAAAATAAGAGTGTTTTAAAATGTAGGTTAATAAAAGAAATTTAACATCATAAAATATATAAAATTGGTGTTAAGAATAACATACAAAAAAATTAGACCATAATTTTTTTTAAATTATCAGATTATTAACACTTTACCATAAGTAGATTATTCACAATTTTTGTCATTTTTAAGTTTTTTAAGTTTTAGTTTTAATAGTGTCTTGATGAATTTTGACAATATATTTTGATAATATTCACCCTACCCCTACATCTCTCAGATGCATCTTGCTTTATTTATTCTTCCATCTTTCTATCCTTTTTTCCTTAAACTCGCCATGCACTGCATATACCGACCATACATTCAGGATTTGTTGCCTTCCACTAGAACATGGAATATCCACAGACATTAGGAAATTAATAGGGAGACATGGTTAGAGTTGAGGGAACATTCAATGTAGGGTGATAAACCATGCTGTTATATAGGGTCAGAGGAAAAAATAGCACAAAAAGAGATAAACTGAAGCTGTTGATAGGAGGACAGAATAGAGATGAGCATACAGGGATGGATAACCAACATTAAAGACCCTTCGAAAAGTTATATGTAAATCAATGTACAACTCTAGAAGTTCCCTAAAATATATTAATAAATACATGTGGAGTTTATATTGAGTTACCTAAACAAGGTAACTGTGTGCTACCAGGCACCATATAATAATGAATATAAAGCTCAATGTCAACAAAGTGATACCTTTTCTGGAATCATTGGAGAAACATGGCTCATAAACTACTGTACATTGCAGGATATTTTCAATGTTTGTCATTACTGTACAGTTCTGACCAAGACAATGTTGCCAAAGATATTTTATATTTAAGTCATTAAACATAGGGAAATTAAACCCATATTGGCCTGTAATTTTTTTTCCTGTAGGCTAGCTTTCATAGTGCTACCCATATATACACTATTGAAGGAAAAAAGGAATAACTAATCTTGATGAGCTATGAGCCCTAGGCCCATAAATGTGTTTAAATTAGCTAATTTAGTATTTAGATTAATTACAGAAAATATTGTAATAGAATGTCAACCAAGTATTGATGTAGAATTTTGATTCACCTGTGTTCTTGATTCTTGACTATTTAATGAGGCAAATCCTATCATATCTCTCTAAACAAATATGAATGAATATGATTCCAATATGTAATATTATTAGAGAAATATTTTTTAAAACTATGCTTGGAATAATATTTGCTATCTAAAAAGTAGTAATATAAAATTTAAATTATTTGCTGTCCAATAATTGTAGAAAAACTATATTTTGAAGTTCAAATTTTTGCCAATAAAGTATTACATTAAAAGATTTTGAATTTTCAAATTTTATGGAAAGAAATACTTTAATATTTTTATCCTACGTAGAAATGGTAAAATTTGGGATAAAGAGATGGCTCAGCAGTGAACAGCTAGGCACACAACCAAAAATATAAGAAATGGTAAGTTTTAGGAGGATTTTGAGGGATTCTTACTGGTGGTGAGGACAGGTCAGTTAAGGGGAATATACAGAGCAGTTCTCTTCTCAATAGTTCCTTGACTACAAGTCTCAGACTAAACCACCTGGCGAGAATAGGAGTGTATACAGTGAAATCAATGAAGACTTAGAAGTTCTTAGAATAATAATGCTGGATGAAAAACCTTTATTCCCCTAAGTGAAGATTTATTGAGCGATTAACATTAATTCCTGAGGTTTTATTCAATGTGACTAAAAATGTTTTCATTGTTCTTTTGGAAGACTGCTTTTAAGATTTTTTTAATTGAAATATGTATAAATCACAATGTGGACACAAATGAAGAATAGTTTTTTGAGGTGACACATTTCAATGGTAATATTATCATCATTATTAATAATAATTTAAAATAAATGTTTTATGCAATAGATACTGTTCATAGTTTCCCCCCTGCACACTTTCTACCTCCCCCACATCCTGTTTTCCACATATCTACTTCTGCTCCATTTTTCTTCAAAATAGAGCAGACCAAGAGAAAACAGTCAAATAGGACAAAATAAGATACAACAAGAAAAGGCAAATTTCTGCATAGTGAAACTGGACAAGGCAACTGAATAGAAAGAAAAGTATCCCAAGAGCAGGCAGAGAAGTCAGACACACTTACTGCCACTGTGAGGAGTCACACAAAACCAACCAACAAACAGCCATAGCATACACAGAGAAGCTTGTGTACACCTTTGCAGCCCCTCCATCCTGTTCTCTAAATTTCATGTTTAAAATGATTCTCCTTAAGGATCTGGAAATGTTCAAAATAGTCACTCATAAGACCCAAACAAATGGCACAAGATCAAAACATACTAGATAGTAACATTATTCCAAGAATTCTAGAAAATGAATAATCATAAAGAAATATGATGGCATGCCAGAATGTTTAAAGGAATCAAATTAGGTGCATTAGAAACTTTTACCTTGAATCTTGAATTTTGATTTATTATTTGTTTTATAATGTACTATAATTGTTAATTCTTAAATATAGTTGTAGACATACTTAATGATTAATTATCATGCAAACTGAAAGCATTAACCTTTATAGTACAAATATGAGCCAAAATATAATACTGCTGATTAAGCAGTGATGTCTATTTTCCTAATGTTTACAAGTAAAATCATGGTCATATTAAATTTTTTGAGGTAATATTTGGTACAATAGAAATATTTTATTGTCAAATAATTTTAGAAGCACTTGACTTTAAGTCTCTCATTTCCTTAAATACATTTTAGTAGATTTTAGTGTTAAATATGAACTTACACCTAAGAGAGCAATTATTCTCTTTCATGCCTTGTGAGTTTTATTGTTTTTCACATTGACTCATCCAATCAGCAATACTGACAGCAATACCTTTGACACTTCAATAAAGGATATTCACTGTAGAGAAGCAGCACTTAAATAAAGTAGAGATAAAGATGCAATCCAAAACTGATTAACCACAAAAGCATCCACTCTCTTTGCTCCTGACTCAAGAGGAGGTTTTATAATGAAATTTCAGCATCATACTCTTTTTAAGTAAAGCAATGAGAGGCACTAACTACATGAGTACAAGAAGGATCATGTGGCTGTAGCTGGGATGTATAAGGCAGGTTTCCACTCACTGGATTTTCACTACACAAGGAACATGACATAAGTCAGGCTTAGGTGAGTAGAGGTGTGTTAATGCTGGCTCTGGGAAGGTGAACGGAGATGTGCCAGTGTGTGGCAATGTAAAGGTGAGTAGAGGTGTGTTAGTGAATGGCACTATGAAGGTGAGCAGGTATGTGTTGAATCTGCCACTGGGAAGGGGAGCAGGGGTGTATTAATACATTGGTCTGAGAAGGTTACTTGGGATGTATTAGTTCATGGAAAACTGCATGGCACAAGGAAGGAATTCTAAGCAGTTTTAAAATTGACAATATCCTACTACATCCAGTTGTTATTGATCCTGTTGGAGAGATACAGCTATGTCAAACAATTTACTACTGCAACTATTATTATCTTTTCTTCCTTCTATTGTCTGTCTACTGCACCAAATCTCTGTCTTTTACTAGCACCACAAATGACCTGTGAGTCTGAAGATAGAATATGTGAGAGGGGAAGTTTCCTGAGAAAAATATAGCTGAAACAAACAATATATAACTGGGTCTCTGATTTTCCAAAAAGGTAACCCTTGTTCAATATGGCCACACTGAGCATACAATTTCTGGGAAAAGTTCTTTCACAACAAAGTAGAAATGAGAAATTGTCACAGGTCACTGAATACAATAATATTTTAAAATATATAATTGAAATCCTGGAATTTCTTTGTTACTTGAGAAATGGTACATACTGAAGTATACTTTTATTGGAAATTGTTGTATGCTGAAGAGAAATTAGAGAAATTATTTCAATAACATTTTTCAAGATAATGCTTTTCATTTTAGTGTCCTGCTTTTGTATATTCAATGAGACCAGATTTCTAAACCGATCCTGGAAACTGCCATCATGCAAACTCTATTCACAAATAGTGTTCTGGCATAGCCACTTGGAGTTTTCTCAAATCTAAAAATGGAAGTACCTAGGATGTGAGTGCACGTCCTAAATCCCAGGACTTAGGAAACAGTGTCAGGTAGATCTGTCGGAATTTGAGGCTAGCTGTGTCTCTACAGTGAATTTGAGGACAGCCAGAGGTATATGATAAGATTCAGATTGAAATAAAGAAAATATTGATATATTTTATAGACTGATAGAACAGACAGAAACTTTAATTCAGTCTGCTTTACATCATATTAATATATATGTATATTATATATACAGGAATATATATACATGTATGAATCTTGAAACATCCTCCCAAATACATATATGAGAAAAATGAATTACTGTTACAAACTAGATAGACCATTCATAGGAATTTACCAAAAGCACATCATGCTATACTAAACAGATGCCATCACATCTATGGTACTTACAGCTCTGCTTAGTTAGAAGGTAATTGGGAGGTAGAATTAATCTATCTGTATAATATGATGAACACACAGAGGAAGGGTAGAAATTTGGTACCTAAACATGATGGGATTCTATTCATCACTATAGGAAGATGAAATTATGACTTTTGAAAAACTTGATGGAACTCGAAAGAAGATATAATATTGATTGTGATAGCTCTGGATCTGAAAGCCAAACACAATGTGTGTTCTCTTGTACACAGATATTATATTCTAAATTTTAGAATTCAGAGGTTAACTAGGCATATGTGCGTATACATGTCATGGAATAGAGAAGTGACACAAAAGTTAGGAGGAAAACTAAAGTTTTTCTGTGATGTATGGTAATGAAACAATTGGTATATCAATATATGACAAAGTTCTACTTAGTGTGCAAAGATATAAAAATATTGTGTATAATCTAAACTAAGAATATATTGAAATATTTGGAAGCTTACTATTTTAAAAGTAGTTCAAAATAATTATCATTAAAAGTGCTTGAATACATAAAAAAGTACTCTACATAGCAGGGTAATGGCCTTAAGTTCTGAAACAACAGTCCTTATGAGAGGTAAAGGGATTTACTTTAAGAGTTGGTTGTGAGAATATCTCCAGAGATTCCCTCTAAAATACAGGACCTTTTATTGCTTTTATTTGCTGACCAGAAATACACGGTAAGACCCTATTGTTGAAGACAACAAACATTTCTTATATAGACAGAGATAACAAGCTAAAGGACACTGATTCCTTACTGTGTACAGCCACAGTAGCAAAAACTTGTATGACGTATACTGAGAGATAAACAAAACCAGTCCTACTCACCTGTGAGTCCTTTGCCTTGCCTAACCAGCAAGGCAAAACATGTCAACTGGTCAGTAGTAGATTGAATATTTTGAGCATATCCAAACTTTTGGGGTAGTCTCATCTTCCAGTGAAAAGAATTTATGTCTGGTACTATAATCCTGACAAAAGGTTATAGCTAGGGACTTCACGGATTCTGCAGAAGTGTAGTATTTGTTTTTTTTTTATTAAATGAATGTATATTCAAAGTGTCTTAAAATACTTATTTGTACACATCGAAATGTCAAGGCTTTCAGCTTTATTCAGAAATTCTTCTTTAGACCCTATGATGAAGATAGAATATCATAACTGGTCAATATGCTGAAAATAAATGTCTGTTGAATTCTCAGTACACATGTATTACCGCTCTAAGGTGCAGATCATGTAAGAAATCATGGTTAGAAAGATTTTGAGGTCCAGAGGATGGGGAGGGATGCTATGAATTACTGTTTTCTTGATAGGACTAGTCATTGATACACTAATAATAGCTTAGATACTGCTATGCAGATGCATATGTTCATACATAACAATTTACACACATCCAAATGTATGAAAATAGTTGGGAAGAATAAAGTATTTAGAAGATATATGAGAAGAATAAGACAGAACTATTGTATGAATATAACCAAAATATTTTGTGTATATATATATATATATACATATACATATAAATATATATATACACACATTTAGAAACGTTAATGAAAAAGGATACTATAAAATTATAGTGAAGCAAAATGGATTTCTATCAATTTGAAATAAAATTTATAACCTCAAATAGTCATTACTGCTAGTTTCCTTTTATTAATTTTATAAAATGTTGTTTTGGGTTATTTTGCTTTTGGTAAACATGTTCTCAGTCTTCAATACTAGATAAATCAAACTTGAAGCAGTGATCCTCTTGCTTCAGCCACTCCAGTACTTGAATTTATAGCAGCATCCATCATCTCCATCTCTTATAAAATAATTTTATATTCCATCTGATAAATTAATTTCTGAGAATTGTCAAGAAGGGGAGAGCAAAACCTACATTAAAAGGGAAGCTGTTATCAGAATATACTGTAGGACTGCTAGAGTTAATTTAACATCATCTGAGTGATGGTCAGTAGATGGTTGGGAAGGATATAAATACAGTACTTACATATGAAATTCACACATAAATAAATTAGAAAATGTTTATGAAGTTAAAGTTATATAAGTAAGGTTAAATGACTGAAGGAATTTAAATAAATGTAGCAAAGCTGAGTATGTAATGCATAAGAAGTCCAAACCAGTTCACTGGCCATCCCTCTCACTGTTGACTTCGGTGTCCAAACCTCATCAAGTTCTGGTACACTGTGAGGCATTGATGGTAAGAGTCACTTTTTTTTTTCTTTCATAATGCACAGTAATTGCAATTTTCTATGTTGACATACACTAGCACACACCATTCTAATATAGTTTAATATAGTATTAAATACAGTGATAGTTTGTTCAACATCATGGACCCTAAACAATATCATACAAATGGAATGAATTTACACATGAATTCATTCACTTTGTTTTCACAATGATAAAAATCTTGAAACCAATCAATTGTTAGAATATACATCTGTTTGTCAGTTAGTGAGAAAATAACTTTGCTTTAAAGATAAAAACATAGATACAGATAAATTTCAGTGTTTAACATCCTCAGAAATAGAACTCTGGGAGTCAAAACCTAATGGCAATAGTGACAGCAATAGCTATTCAATAGCTAACTGTAGATGCTCTTTCTCTGTCAAGTGCTCTCAACTCCTCATATTAACCCAGACTCCCTCAGTAACTAGAACACCAGGCCATGAAGAATTAAGAGTCCTCTGATGATTTCCTGCAGCCCTGTATTCTGGATCAGAGCCAATTTTTCCCAACAGGCTCTGCTCACTGAAGCCAGTTTCATGAAGACACCTGGAGGATAAATTGCGTCAACAATTTCACAAACTGTATTTCTACTATTATTATTGGACTTTAGGGAAAAAATCATTTACCTATAATTGGTAAGAATATATATATATATTCACGTGATCCTCTCCAACAGACCTATTTATTTCATAGTTATTGCACAGAGTTCAGGAAGTGTTCATTTTAGCAAGAGGTTAAAAGTCCATGACCATGTATGGCATCACATTGTGTTTTACATAATTAGAGCTTAGGTCAGAAATGTACATTTATATGATTCAAGATTAAAAACCAAACTGTGAGAATCTGGAGTGGATAAAATATTAAAAACAGAAACAGCAGTATGTAGAGATCATTAAAAGCTTAATGATCAAGCATGACCTCAGAAATTCTAGCAAACAGAAACATTCCTCTGTAAGCATTCTGGTTAGGACTCAAGCAACTTCCACCCTATCTGGATTGCACAGGCAAAAGCACAATGGGCTGCAGACACATTGAGTATTATTCTTCTGGCCAGGAAAGAGCTGACAATTATTACCCAGGAGGATCTGAAGTTTGTTTCTTATGGGTTTTTGCTTGTTTATGTTTCAAT
Organism: Grammomys surdaster; assembly: GCF_004785775.1. NCBI lineage: Eukaryota > Metazoa > Chordata > Mammalia > Rodentia > Muridae > Grammomys > Grammomys surdaster. The sequence goes on from NW_021620852.1 coordinate 4,582,376, forward strand.
TTCAACACTCATCCTGCAAAATGTAAAATATTTATTATTCTTTTTAACATTTAGAAGATACAGTGGGCATAAAATACTGCATTTTTCTGACAGTGTTTACTTAATGTAGTGAAATTACATATTATGAAAACACTTGTCATGCAATATTTACTTAATAGAGCCAAGATTTTAAATATTAGGCTGAAATACAATTAGAATCCAAAGACATGAAGAATTTGACATCTAAAATTATTATTAAGTAAAAAAGTACTATTATTAAAAGTCTTTAATATAGAACTAGTATTGAATAAGACTGACCTTGAGAACCTTTTTCTTATCATTTTAAAATGTAATTTAATTTGTTTACAAAAAAGTCAAATGTATTTGTTCATTAGCTTATCTTTCATGTGGATTTTATGTGCCTGATCTTATAAATGCTCACCATGCACTTGCACAATGTCAAGGAGGTCAGTTAAAAGAAGGCATAGGAGCCCTGGGAAAAGGAGTTACAGGCAGTTATGACCCACCACATGAGTACTGGTAATGGAACTAAGGTCAAGAGCAAGAACAGGAAGTACTCTTATATGTAGAGTCATTTTTTCAGTCCTGTGGTTTGCTATTATTGAATGCAAAATCAGTTCAGCTAAAGTAGTGGACTCAAATTTTTTGTAGAAACTATTTTGAAACCAGATATTTTAAAGTCAAAATTGTTTCCACTCAATCTTTGAATGAAATAAATTTTTATTTTACTTTGGCTATCTATTTATGCATCTTAAAAGTAACCATTTGTTTTAATAAAAATATTGACATATATTACCAGGTTCTTAAGTTTCACTAATACTTACTCATTGATTTTTTTCTAAGAAATATACTTTTAATACATTAAAAGATTTTCTCTTCTTAAAATTTACTGAAAATATTTTATCTTAAACTTAGTATTTTAACTTATTAAGAATTATTTCTTAAACATATGTCATTGACTTATTAACATAATTATGTAAATAGTGGGACTAATATTTGAAAGTCTATATATATGGTCAAAAGTAACATTGACAAGAAATCTATTTGACTATGGATATAAGAGTTGAGGTGTCTTTATTTGTGTACACATAATGTTCATCTCTAAGCACATATTTTCAAGTCTATTAAGAGTGTCACTTATAGTGTTACTATGTGTGTCCCCTAAATTGATGGTAACACGAGCATAGCAATTTTCATTTTTAATAAAAAGCAACAGATCTTCATGTACATAAAACTTTGTTAAAACAAAGTCTTAGATCTAACAGGGAAGTTTTATTGCTTTTCAGATTTATTTCTTCCTATTGCACAGGGCTCAATGTGATTCGGAGTTAATGATGTTAAATTCATTGAATGTTAAATGAATATTATGTACAACATACATAAACCTCAGGCTTATTTGAAATGAGACATCAATACTTCACCATTTCTCTTGGGATGGAATTCAGAAAATTTTAATTAATTATATGTTTAACTTTATAATTATAATAATAAGCTGTATGTGAAACCACAAAATACTATGTTGTCAACTATCTGAATCTATACCCTCATGCTTTCACTCACTCTAACATAGACAAATGGATTCTGGATTATAGCATAGGTTATAGAGACACAATGGCAGAATATCAAATGACTTTCAGACAGAACAATATTAAATAGATCAAGATGTATATTCTTATGGTATATCAAAGCATAGATATAAGGAAATGTAACCTATAGTGCTCTTCATATACTGTACATCTCATTTTCATTAGAGAAAAGTTCAAAAAGAAAACAGAAAGTCTAATGACCCCTTCCTGGTCTTATTAATGTAGCTAAAACAAAAATAGGATAAACTTGGAGATAAGTATAAAAGAAATGGAATGTAAGAATCTTCTATATAAAATATATTCATCCAAGTTAAATAAAGTCCATTGAACTCTGTAATTTTGAGGGGGAAGTTGATGCATTCTTGAAACAGAAAAGCTTGCCACCATTACTCAGGATTATACAGACTAATCTATACTCCACCTCATGAGTGCAAAATGGTAAAGAATATTAAAAATATTAAAACATACACTAAAGTCAATTAAAGTGTAATGATAAAATTAAATTATGATAAAATTAAAGAAACAAATTTAAAATAATACATTATAGTATAAATCAATAATCTAAGCTGTAGAACACCATAAATCATGTTTAAATATCCCATAATTAATCCTAAAATATATTATTCACCCAGACATTATCTTACATTGCATAATGTAGTTGGTATATTTTAACTAGAAATACAGGTGAGTATGGACTGTAGATTCTAGGGAGTATTATCAGCACCCTATATTTAAAAAAATGACTTCTAGCTAGTAAAAATTTAATAGTATTTTTACATATAACTCAACATTAAATATTTGTTATTACATTTTGAGTAAAGACATTACAAAGATTAGTACAGTGATGAAAGTTAAATACCTAAACTTCTACCATGAGAAACTCATGGAACATCACATCATACCTTTTTTCTAAATGTTTACTCTTCGTTATCAACCTAATTAGATTTAAAATCACCTATAGGATAATGCAACATATTTGTAAGTGCCTTGGTGTAGGTGTTTCCATAAAATAATTAACTTTGGTTGGATGGCCCACACTGAATGGATGTGATACTATCCCATAAGTTAAACCCCAGATGGAATTAAAATAGACAAAGAATGTAAGGTATGCATCTATATGCTCTTCCCCATGATACAAGTGCTCTACTCTATCATTTCAAAGTAATAGATGGAGTCCTCTGAAAATCAATCCCTCATGGTATAACTTGTTCATGTGAATATTTTGTCACAGGAATTAGAAAAATAATTAATACACTAATCCTGAAACACTGAAGAATATCTCAGCATTTACTTCTAAATACTTATATGTATGAAATATACATATAAGTACATAAGCATAATAATTTTTACTAAATCCAAATATATTTAATAATATTTTTGTTTTACACACACACACACACACACACACACACACACACACACATATATATAACTTGGAATTGATTTCACTTTCTTATTTATTTGAATTAAGATACAAATAAAAACAAGTTTTTCTCAAATCTCTCAAATGCATTATTTAACTCCTTACTGAAGTATTATATTGATGACCAGTTTAACAAAAATTGGAGAAAGAAGATTATTTACTTCTATAATTATTTTCTATTGAAAATATAGCATTTTCTCCTACAATATGTCCTAAATACAGTTTCCCCTACTCCTCCCAGTTTTTCCTCACCTCCTCTTGCTTCCAGATTCACTCTCTTTCTATCTCTCATTAGAAAAGAATGGGCTTCTAAGAGATAACAACAAAACTTACCAAAATTAAAATATAATAAGATTAAAAAAAACTATTATATGGAACTTGCACAAGACAAACCAACATAGGGAAATAGCCAAAGCAAAGGCACAGACAAAAGAGACCCACTCATTGTCACCACAGAAATTGCATAAAAACAATAAACTAAAAGTCATAGTATGCATGCAGATAACCTGGTTCATATACCTGAAGGCCTATGAACGCTGCTTCAGTCTCTGAGTTCATGTGAGCTTTGCTCATACTGATCTAGAGGACCTTGCTCTCCTTCTGTCCTCCAGTCCCTCTGGCTCTTATATGCTTTTCTTCTATCTCCTTTTCAGCTGGGGTTCCAAAACCCCAGCTGAGTTATAAAAGTAGGAATTTGATGAAGTCATCCCACTTATGGCTGTGACTTCTAAGGTCTCTCTGCAAAATATCTGGCTCTGGGTCTCTGTATTTGTACCCATCTGATGCAGGATAAAGCCTCCCTGATGGTCTCTAGATTAGGATCTGATCTATTCATATAACAGAACATCATTAGGGGTCATTTTATTGTTCCTTAAAAAAAATAGTAGTATGTTGTTTAATCTTAGTTTCCAGGCTATCTAGTTGCTGGTTCTTGGATACCACAGCAGTTTTGGATGCAGGTACCATCTCATGGAGTAGGCCTTAAGTGAAATTAATTATCAGTTGGTTACTCTCACAAGCTTTATGTCACCATTATCCTAGCTTATTTTTCAGACAAGACAAGCTACAGATCAAAGTTTGGTAGCTGAGTTTGTGTTATATTTCTCTTTTAGTAGCCTGCATAGTACCTTCCTGTACCAAATATTAAAATGAACCAGTGTAGGTTGTATGTAGTGACCAGATCAACATCCCTATGTTCAATGATTTGTGTGGATATTGTCTTCAGCAATGAGGACTTGCATTCAGTTTACAGAAAATAACCTATTGTTTTACAAATTCACTAGGTTGCCTGGGGATCTTCATGGGATCTCTTTGGCCAAAAACTCAACTGGATATCAAACAATCAAGTTAATGAAAGCTTTATTTAATGACATGAGTTGAACAGTTGAGACTACTTCTCCCACATTATTTAGTGACTTCAAAAGATTGTGCTCACATATTTTAGGGTGTTTCTACTGCACTCGGTTTCCCTGCCTTGTTTCAAATGTCCCTAAAGTTTAGCTATTCCTCCACATGTTCTCTCCTTCATCGCCCTTTCCACTCCTGCTCATCACTTCCTCCTTCTATTTGCATTTTTCAACCTCAGTGAAGAGTTCACTTATAAAATTTATCTGTTTTAGCCTTTCAGGCAAATTTATGTGTCAGTTCTAGTCCCTTCCTCTACATGTAACCTCTCAGACTATATATTCATTATCATTTATTTAATGGATAATATCCCTTAGACAACATATATCAATTATAAGACAATACACACTATACCTATCTTTCTAGTTCCAGTGTTTTTCATGCAAATTAAATCATGTCATTTTAGCTGCTAATTAATAATTCAATGTGTAAATGTACTACCTATTCTTTATCCATTCTTCTGAGTAGGGGCATCTAGATTGCTTTCCATTTCTGGCAATTATGAACACAGCAGCAATGAACATAATTGTCCTTATGGTAGGATGCAGCTTCTTTTGGGTATAGACCCAAAAATGATATAGCTGGAACTTGATGTAGATAAATTCCAACCTTCCACAGAAACTTCCATAATGATTTCCAAAGTGTCTTCACTCCACACAGTTTTACCAGCATGTCATTTTGTTATTGAGCCTTTCTAACAAGTATAATGTGGGATCTCATAGTAGTTTTGATTTGTAGTTTCCTCATGGATAAGGACATTGAACATTAAGTCTTTCTCCGCTGTTTGTGTTTCATCTATTGGAAGGTTTTTGTTTAAATTTATATCCCACTTTTAACTGGAGTATTTAGTTTTCTGATACCTAGTTTTCTTAGTTCTGTATATATTTGGGATATAAGTTCTCCACTGAACGTGCAGTTGGTAAAACAAAAAATTTTTTTCCATTCTGTAGACTACCAATTGTTTCAAATGAGGCCTAATAGATGCTTTTCTGTTTCGTGCCTTCCCATGCATTATCTGGAGAATCTAAAAATCCAGAAGTGCCAATAACGATGTGCTGCAGATTCTAAGAGATCATAGACGCTACCCCAGATTATTATACCAAGAGAAACCTTCAGTCACCTAGATGGAGAAACAAATGTTTCCAGATAAAAACAAATTTAAGAAATATATATCTAGAAATCCAGCCCCACAGAAGTTGGGAGAAAGAGAACTCCAACTTAATGAGGTTAACTACAATCATGAAAACACAGAAAATTAATAATCTCAGATTAGAAAAATCAAAATAAGGGAAGCACACAAAGAACTACTACCAGCAACAGCAGCAGCAACAATGACAATGTAACAAGAATCAAAATTCATTGGTCATTGATATTGCCCAATATTAATGAACTCATCTCCAATAAAGAAACACTGACTAACAGACTGGATGCCAAAACTGGATTTATCTGTCTTCTGACTCCAGGAAACACATTTTAATACCAACAATAGAGATTACTTCAGGATAAAGGGTTGGAAATAGATATTTCAAGCAGGTGGACCTCAGAAGCAAGCTAATGTAGCCATTTTAAAAATCAAAAATACATTTTAAAGCAAAACAAATTAGAAGAGATAAGAAAGGTCACAACACACTCATCAGAGGAAAATTATACCAAGATGATTTCAACTCTTTGTGTCTGTCTCAAACACAAAGGCACCAAAGCAGATAAAAGAAACGCTATTGCAGCTTAAATCATATATCAACCTTCATACACTTATGGTGGTAGACTTCAATATCCCACTCTCAACAATGAACAAGTCATTGTCCTGTCCCATCCCAACCAGAGAGTTCCTGAGCCTAATAGTTGTTTAAAAAAAATCATGGTCCTCACACATATTTACAGAATATGTTCACCAAAACCTATAAGAATATATGTTCTTATACCCTTGTTCTTCAATACATTTTAATTTGCTGTGAAAATGACAGATATCTTTATAATACTCTTTCATTCTGTATTAAATTATAAAGTTTCTACTAATTGGAGTTTACTGTCCATTTAATACAGTATTATCACATATAAATTTTTAACATTTAGATGTTTTTTAACCCAATTTTTGCTTTTAGTGTTGTTGTTGTTGCTACTGCTGTAGCTGCTGCTGCTGCTATTGGTGCTAGGGGTGGTGGTGGTGATGATGCTGTGTGTGCTTCCCTTCTTTTGATTTTGCTGATCTGAGATTATTTATTTTCTGTATTTTCATGGTTGGAGTTAACCTCATTAAGTTGGAGTTATCCTTCTCCCACCTTCTGTAGAGTTGCATTTGTAGATATATATTTCTTAAATGTGCTTTATTTCATTTGTTCAGAATTTTTGTTAATCACATTAGAAATTGATATTTATAGTAATACCTAATCTATACACCATTTATTTATTCATTTCCTCTGACTAACTATTTACTATCAGTCATCTTTCATATACACATGTTTATATGAATACATTATATATGCATGTATGCATTTATATATGTGTATATGCATGAATATATCTACCTATTTACCTATTTCAGTTCAGATTTCTAAGCTTATGCTTTGATGAAGTTTTGTATGCGTTTATAACAATTCAAGTTAGAGAGCATATCAAAATTTCAAAGCTATAACATATTTATAAGTCTTGGGCTACATACATAATCTAGATCCTTTCAAATAGACTTTTTTTTCTCAATGTATAAACTACATTTATCTGGGATGATAAGTGTCAGAGTGGAATTTAATGTGTTCCTGAAACAAGAAGACAGAGGCACATATGTATTCACAGAGAGAGTTTTAACATTCACAGCATCTGCACAGATTGAAGCCCGATTGGGTCCTAGTTCTGAGAATCTCCCATCCCAAGATGTCATCTCCAATTTACATCTGCTTGCCAAGGAAAAACTAATTCTCTACCCCCTAAAAAAATCTTTCTGGGTTTATTGACCACATACTTAAGGGAAGTCCAATAATAGATGGCTAACACAAAATGAACTCAGTGGTATTTTTGTCTCAATTTGATTTATATTGCTCTTTGAATAATTTTTAAGGTGAACTGATTATTTCTGTAAAGTTTTCAGTGATAAATGTACTTTTGAATATTTGGATCTTTTGATTTTTCACTAAATCTTCCTGGTATGCTCTTACATGAAACCAATGTATTGGCTTCTCATTGTGAGCCTCTAACAAATGAGTTTAATAGCACATATGTAGGCTAATTGTATGCCCCATTCTTGGTTATATGTACCTGTGTATATAATACTTTGCCTCATTAGTCTTCAGTAAGCTCAGCAATTTTCTATACAGAGTCAAACCATACAAGATTTGACTCTATAATATTAAGAACTCACAGCTCTGCATATCGTATTTCAGAGACATTTACTTCCGTCCTCTCCACTGAGACTCCAGTTCTTGAGTCCAGATATACTATAGAGGTGTGTATCTGAATTTTTCTGTACAGTGAGACTGCCCCTCTCACTATGAAATTTATTTTTCAATAGTATTTTAGCTATAATATTATAAAACTCTAGCATTGTATTTACTTATTTTAAACATCCAATATATTTTTATAAAATTAACTAATTTCTGATCATTATGTATATCTAAAGATTAATGTATATAGGGAATATATTAATACATGGACAGATTTCCATTTTATAGTAGCTGACAAACTGTTTATAGTGTTTGGTCAATAAAACAAAGTGCTTTTTAAATACATAAGCTTAGTACACAATTAAGTCTCCCATAATTTTTAAAGGTTCTTTTAATTTTTGAGGTCATTATATATTTAACCTATTGTCCCATTCCTTGTCCTCCTCATCTTTTTATTTTCTTCACCATTCTCAAATTTATCAGACTCACACACACAATGGTTATGAACAAACAGCTTGGGGATAATATTTTTATCAAAAGAATGTAAAAATAGAATCTAAAAATAGACAATGGGGATTCGTCTGGAATATACAAAAGTTTCTTATTGCTTCCCTATCCTAAAGTGGCTGGTATTTACCTTGTTCCTTTAAGGAATTTTCTTCTTACTTCAGACCTCTGATTTAATAGTAAGTCTCACCTTGGTACCACAGGGACTTAGCCTTGGATTTCTTCCAGGTGTTCTAATCACATTACCCTACCACAGTGAAAGGCCAAGTTTTATTAACTTTCAGAATCTGGAAAGTTAGCTGACCACAGGCCTAATGCCCATGGCTGTGTGAAACATCTCAGGAAGTAGGGACCTTCCAGTGAGCATGAAGAAAGTAGGGATCTTCCAGTGAGCATGAAGAAACCTAAGGACTCTTCCTCTCCTACATGTCTTGGCTTATATCTCACCTAATTCAAAACAGTCTTGTCTTCTCATGGCTCCAGTTATTGGATTCTTGCAATAATTTTGGATTATCTTATTCAAATCACAAATTATGAATTTCCTTTTCTTTTATTAATATATCTTCATCTTTTATATGTTCTTTATATTCTCTTCTAAATCTTAGATTAAGTTCTTTGTTACTTATATTCTTTGAGAATTACTAAAATGAGTTAAATATACTTTTTATATTTTTTTATCCCTCACACAAATATCTCCTACTTGATCTCTTCTAGAATCCTACCTTTTAACTTCCCCTCTAAAATCTGCACCTTCATCTGTCTACTTTTTTGGATATCTATCTACCTCCCTGCTTAATTTTAACATACTGAATTAAATTGGCAATTTCCATATATTCTAGGATGAATGGTTAGTCTGCATTGGCTTTGTCCCTAAAGGAAACTATAATTTCTCAATTAGGTATGAGAACCCATGAACTCTTCTCCCAGAGTTGGCTGCTTTGATCTTTGCAGGTTTTGTGCAGGCCATTACAGCTGCTGAGAGTTTATGAATGCAATATCTCTTCCATATACAGAAGATTACAACTTCTTTTTGACTGTTTACTACAATCTTTCTGCCCTCTTATCTTTGGTGTTCCTGAGGCTTGTTGGTAGGTGTGACACGTGTCATGTTTTATTTAGGTATGAATATTCTAGTGTCATTTATTTCATATATCTTGACTTATTATGATTCTCTCTAATAGCTTCTACCTGATGCAAAGTTAAACTTCTTTGAAGAGGCAAGAGCTGCATTAATTTGTAGATAAGGTTATCTATTTATAAGCCAGTTGAATAGTATATAAATTTACATAATGGTTGAAATTGTGTCTTCCCTAGGGTCTATGACCTCACCAACTATTAATTCGCTCTTACTGAATAGAATTTAATGCAATCAGACAGCTGTGTGGGTCTCTACTACTTTGTAGACTGTCTCTTGCCAGGACAGTTCCGATTAGAATTTTTAAAGTTTACAGCTGGCTAATGTTGCAAACAACTTTTCTCTCCCAGCATTTTGCATAGCTAGTCCTCAGGCAGAATGTTTCTAGGTCAATCCTAGTTAGACTTTTCTAAATCCTATAAGCAAAATGTCTGAGGCATCCTCAGCAAATAGAGTTCTGCCATCAAATTGTGGTAATCAATCAAGAGCAATGTCAATAGTTTGCAGTTTGGGGTGGTGGGGTGGTGGAAATCTTAATAATTTAAAGGGAATAATCATATATATATATTCTGAACCCAGATGGTTTGCTAGCATATGACTGCTCATATGCTGTGTAACGTAATTTGTGTGTGTGTGTGTGTGTGTGTGTGTGTGTATGAAACTTTATTTTCCGTATATCAGTTTGGAGTATCTAGGCTGTTTTGTATTTCTTACCTTTTGAGAATACACACCATGGATCAGACGGAATTTTTGTGGTAAGATAGAATCCTTTGTGTATAGCTATATATCTGTCTGATATTGACTGTTTTAAATTTCAATAATTTCTTTCAAAATATATGTATTTTGCTTCCAGAAGTCATACACACACCTTTATTTTTTTATAATTCTGATGAACATGGGCCTGAAATGAAGCTAAATGTTTCGATCATAAATCATTACTGAGTCACCTGTTTCATTATACACTGTTCTTCTACTTGCCCTAAACCTAATTTGACCCTAACCCTAACCACAAAATTACTCCTAATCATAACCTAACAACAATGAGAACCTTAACCCTATTACTCTTTCACAACACTATCTACTTGTGTGTTGCAAAACTTTTCCTTGAGAGACACAACAGACACAACTTCTCACCTCTGTTATGGGTTCACAACAGACAGAACTTAACTATGGACAACTGAACAACTTGGTGAAACAATGAATTTTATTTGGAGTTACTTATATGAACATGGTTGAGGGTTCACTTACAGGAGCAGAAACGACTGAGAGATAGTTACCTTGCCAATGCACATCCCAACATCATTGACAGCTCACAAATGTTGGGAACCTGAAACATACTCCACAGCTTGCAGGCAAGTCCCCAGAGTGTCCTTTACAAGTTAATTTTTATGGCAGCTCTGCTGGTTTCTGCTTCTTCCAGGGAGCTGTTCTGTTCTCAGAATCTTCTGTGAAAGTTGTCGTGTTGGAAAGTCTTCGTTTCACCTTTGCTTCTCTAACAGTGATTCTCAGCAGTTTTAATGGTTTACTCTCAGAGAGAGAGGTCTAGTGTATGTAGTCAGTTTCAGTAGCATCCTGAAGCTATTTTGAGCTGTTTATCTATCTGCTTAAGGAGATTCCTATAGGATGAAAATCTTGAGTTTCAGAGAAAACTGTTACACTACATTGCTGTAACTTTTTATTAGCTTTTCATCTTGAACAGATTGCAAGATAATCATGAAATTCTCCTTTTCACTTTCCTCATTCAAAACTCTCTCATGTAACCCTGCAGGGTCTGCTTCAGTTTAAGGAACTCTTATTCATTCCTTGTTATTGCCTGCATTTCTGTATATGTAGAGGAGAGAAAACCATGTATTCTGTAAAGCAATTGATGAGAGTCAGGTGACTCCAGGACAGTGGGTCATGAGAGCAGGAGGCTGGCCTGTAAAGTGTACACTTCCCAGCTACTCATGTATGAATCCGACAGAACAAAGAGAACCAAATATAATGGCATAAGATGTTAATTCAGGTTTATATATACTTTACTTTCAGCAATATATTCAAAAGTTAATTCACATAGAAATGTAATATACTATCAAAAATACGAAGTTCACAGAATACCCCTCACAAGCTAATTTATAATTATAAATGCTAATTTTAGAATATACCAGGTTTTCAATACAAGAGAAAAGTCTCAGAAAATAAGTGATTCTACAATATTAGAGTGATATTTTATCTTGAAAATGTGTGGCTGAAAAGTGAAGATAGTAATGTTCTGTAACATTGGCTCTTAGATATAGCCAATTAGTAAATATTTGACAAGGCTTCTGCTTCCAAGTGTTTTGAAACACTTTGCAGAATGCTTCAGAGATCTTTTCAGCATGGTGAAGTTAAACAGTACCCTTAACCTGAATATTTTAGTTACTTTTAAAATTCATTTAAAAAAATTAATGGTAGTGGATATATTTTGTAATCAGTTTTAGTTTTTCCTGTCAGTTCTGTTCTTATATTAGTACTGTGGGTAAAAATGCCACATTTAGGTAATAAATTGCGTTTCATGTTTTGTACAGAACATCATCAAACTCATAGTCTGTAAGAGCTATAATTTTAAAAGAAGACTGTTCTAAGTCATTAGGACACTTAGTCAGCAGATCAGTAATTGACTGCATTTCAGGCACTGCTGGCTTAGTGTACTTAGAAGAGTATAATTTACACTTGGGGAGTAGTTCACACACCTGGAAAGATCTGAGCCATTGCCTACTTAATTGATATGATTTTTTTTTAAATAGAGACAGAGCACCCTAATATTTACATGAAATAAACATTGGAATTAAATTACCCCTTGAAGGTCAGAGAAAAATTAATGAGTGAAGAAAGACTTAGAAATTTGTTCTCCTTGATGAAATACGTAAATAAAACTGCTATATATGCCATTGTTCTGACATGAACATGCATGAATTATTTTAGGCCATGTCTTCATGCTTCCTTTGAAGGACACAAATTAGGTCAGCCAGGTTAGTGTCACTATGCTATATTCCTCAAGAACACCATGTCTTCAAAAACATGGAATTGCCTTCCACCACTGAGTGTAGTGAGAGTAACCAAGAATAAGAGCAAAAGGCTATATGTTTGTGAATATCTTCAACAAGTATGGCCAATTTAAGCAAGTTCTTCTCATATCTGGTATTTAGGTTGTTCTGACTAGTATTCTTGGCTCTTGGAGGGAGTACCTTCAACCCAGTAATAAAACAAAACAAAACAAAAAAACAACAAAACAAAACAAACAAACAAACAAAAAAACAATGAGGATACCAAAAGACATACAAGACAAAACAGGGGACAGACCAAGAAGCCTCACACCTATGCAAAGAACTACAGACAACTGAGTAAAGCTGAAAAGCATGAGGAGGGCCTTATATAGTAAAGGTCATATTAATTGTGTGCTAAATTCTCATCCCAGAAAACATGTAAAGAAGCCACATTTTATAGACATAACAGATTATATTTAGGTACATATAATATATATATATATATATATATATATATATATATATATATAT
>NW_021620852.1:4595740-4596662 GCF_004785775.1 Grammomys surdaster
ATATATATATATATATCAACTAAAAAGTTAGATTTCATTTTAAAGGTTAAATATGTGTTTTTATCTTTGATTCTTTTGGTTATGACATATTATGAATTTGTGGATTAATTGGAATTAACATTAACCTAAGGCTATAAGATTCAAATATTTCATTCCCTGTACATAAAATGTTGGTACACAGTTAAAATCATCTCTATATCTTGATACATTCATACATATACATAAACATAGACACACACATCAAAATATATAGATGAGCTCAAATAATTCATACCGTTCAGAATTTATTTCACAATATTACATGACAATATACAATATTCTATAAAATAAAGTATATAGACTATTGGAAATAAGCCTAACAAAATATAAATCATATATAAGTACACTACAGATTCTGCTTGAACTCAGGTTATGAAGCCATGAATAAAGAAATCTTAACTAAGAGGTAGAAAAGGACAGAAATATCTTTAAAATTACTTTTCTTTGCCTGTTTTTTTAATTTTATGAAAGTCCTTTTCATCATCTCTCCCCAACATGGATATATTATTTTCCACAGCAACACTTCCTACACACAAAGAAAATAAGATTGAAATTTTATATTATTACTAAGATCTAAGCACAAACTATGATAACTTTGTGACTAACATTCCTAGGTGATACAGAAACTACTGAGGCTCAGAAACTAATTCCTGCAGTGTTTGACAATTACCAGACTCATGCATAAGATCAAGGATATGAGAAAAGACTTGAGACACTCATTCTCAGTGTAGTGTTATGATGTGAGATATCTGCTCCTTATCTGGTTTTCACATAGTGACCCATTTACAAGCTATTCTAAGAGAAAGAACCCCCCCACACACACACACATATACAGAGAGAGAGAGAGAGAGAGAGAGAGAGAGAGAGAGAGAGAGAGAGAGAG
>NW_021620852.1:4596672-4642883 GCF_004785775.1 Grammomys surdaster
GAGAGAGAGAGAGAGAGAGAGAGAGAGAGAGAGAGAGAGAGAGAGAGGTGAAAATGAAAATGATTGTTTCTTCATCCCTTACAGACTCACTGATTTGTTAGGCAGGTAGAGGAAAAAAACTATCCAAATCTTAGCTTTAAAGTAACTATTGCACAAGTTCCCATTGAAAAAAAAAGACAGTCATCTTCCCATACAAATGTTCACTTAGGGAAATAAGAATAAAATATTCGCTGAAATAAAAGGAGGAGTACCAGAAAGATCCAGGACCTTCAGTGGAACAAACAAAGGCCTGTCATAGCTAGGTAAGCAGAATATTTTATTGCATTATGGTTATGTGTCATCAAAAAGCAAGTTAATCCTACAGGGCTCTAAGTGCATTAGAAGCACTCACCAAGAATCATATTAAAACCAGCCACACAGCAGGAAACTCCCAAGACAGAACTGGGAAGGATAAATGAAAATATACACCCACTAGACAATATCCGTGAATTGGTACAGAAAAATAAGTATCTTGCTAAGAAAGAGACACATGCATGAGTTGAGTGAAAAAGTTGTTTAGTACCACAAACTATAAATCATATACTCCATCAGTGAAGAGCTGTAAGGTTTGCAGTCTAAATTATAGAGAGACCAGTAAGACTACAAGTAATGAAATAATGATAAAACTAAACTCAGAATATTTGGAAAACTCCATGAAAAGTTGAAACTATCAAAAAGTTAACAAAAGTGATAAGTTATATAATCTGCTGTATAATGAACTATGTAATAATTACAAAAATAAAATTCCAAAGCTTTCAAAACAAATTACATATGTATTTTAAAAAATGAAAATTGATGGAGCAATAATTATTTAAAAAATTAAAGACATGAAAATGTGAATAAAGTATAAAAGACCATGAATATTATGTTAATCTCAAACATCAAATATAAATTTAATAAGGGAAAGAAGTATAGAAGAATTATTTGGAAAAAAAGAACTATAGTCAACCACATAGTAACAAACATAATATCAACCAACTATAATTCCCAAAGCTCCCAGGGACTAAACCACCAACCAAGGAGTACACATGGAGGGACTCATGGCTCCAGATACATGTGTAGCAGAGGACGGCCTTGTTGGCATCAATGGAAAGAGAGGCCCTTGGTCCTGTCACGATTCGATTCTCCAGTGTAGTGAAATTCAAGGGCGGGGGCGGGGGGAGGGAGTGAGTCGGTGGGAGAACACTCTCATAGAAGCAGGGGAGGGCAGATGGAATAGGGAGTTTTAGAGGGAAGGAATCAGGAAAGGGTTTTTGAAATGTAAAAAAAAGAAAATTTCCAATAAAAAAGAACTACAATTTCTTCCAATTTAATAAAATGTAGTCAAGTGTAGATAGAAAATGTCCAGATAATTGTGAAGAAAATTTTGAAAAGTTACATTTTACTGAAGTTCCTGGAAAGTGAACTTCTATATGTGGAAGGCTTCTAAAAGTAGAAAAGAAGAATTTTTTTTCACACCAAAAGAAATCAGTATAAAGACACAACTGTCATTGTGTAAGAACATTTGAAAACCAAATCATACTTTTTGAACCTTTTTAAAAGGTAAGATGTAAGAGAAAAGAATAATATATTTATCAAACATTTTTCAAAATTTCTTGAAATAAATGGACCTTCAAAAGAGAACTCCAATGGGAAATTACTTTGCCAATACATATACACTGTTTAAAAAAAAATAAGTCCAATTCACTAAAAGGATGTATATGTGATCCACAGAAAAGACATGAAGAAATGTGTAGTTGGAAGAAAATATGAATAGAGTGAAGGACACTATTATTATTTATGAATTTATTTTATCTTTCAAATGTAAGCTGAGTTCTATTATACAACACAGCGTTAAATTAATATTTCACAACTAAGGTTTTATGTTTGTTTGTCTATTTGTTTGTTTTTTATTAAATCAGACTACTTTAAGTAAGGAGAAACTAATTCTCAACAAAAATAGATTGAAAAATCAAGATGTTAATAGTTTAAAATATTAAACCACTATGCAAAATTAGGTTTTGATATTTATATCAGCTAGATTCAATTCAAGGGAATCCTAAAAATTAGTAATCAATGGCACATATTATTCTGACAGTTAAGGACATGAAACAATTTTCTTCCTTGCGTTAAAATGATGTGTTTTATTACTGATCATTTCTCACATAGGTTGTGTAATTTGTCTTTACAAATATGTATGACTTCAATTTTCTACACATACAACCTGACAATTAAGCATTAATTGTCATCAGTCATCAAATCATAGAACTGTGTATGAGAATTCTAAAGTTATGAATAAATCCTACACATTGTTAGCTTGTGGTGTGAGAATAGTTCTTCGGACATAATAGCATTTGGTAAATAACCCCTAGAAATTTTTTACTGAAAATGAACACTCCAAAGATGAATACTTAAACCCTATTTAATATCCTAAGTTTCTAATGACAGATGGCATCACTTATACAGCCTAAGGATATTTAAGTACAATTAAAATTATAATTTAAAACTAATAATAATTAAATTTCCAAATGACAACCAGAAGCTTAACATTTTTCAATTTTAATTCAATATTTGACTTATCAAAATGTAGAACTAAGTAAAATTTGAAACATTTCTTAAATGATAATATAAACTTATAAGTTTCATATTTCATCATGTAACATGCTTGATTTATATTCTGAGATTCTGGTATTTAATATATACATGATTTCTAATGGTTAATAACAAGGCCGTTTATAATTGTGAACTTTTTAGTCATGTCATATTGCCACTTATATTAGTCTAAAACTGTTTCCTTATATTTGCGTCCAGAATTTTAAACAGAAAAATAGACCAAATTTAAAATACTGACACTTTAAAAATAGTGTAATTTCTCAGACTTGTAGAATTAATTATTTATTAAGGTAAGACTACCAACTGAAAGATGAATTGTCTTATGATTGTAATTTAATCTTATAGTGTAACTATTTTCTCAATATATACAAAACAGAAAGAATTAGGATTTCAAAGTTAGACTAAAATACATTTTATAAGTGTTATATTAGGTGGGCAATTAGCCTCCAAACTTGTGTCTGTTTTAAATGTGACTAACCCCGGACACAGTCCCCCACTCTGGAAGGTCCCCTTTTTTTCTCAGCACAGGGGCCAAGCTTCTGTTAGTAACCTTTCATTAACTGCTCACATTTGTGTGTTAAAAATAATCTTTCCACTAGAAAACTAACACAGTGATATCTACCCTTTGTTCCTTAAATTCTCATAAAGACAATTTATCCCCTCAATTTATTTTATTTTTTAACTAAAATTATTATCTATCTTTAATTCATTGCAAAGATTGCCTGGTGATCATTTTAAAACTAAGTGATAAACAGAGGTAAATTGAGCAAAAATACATGGCTGATTCTAGAAAAGAAATTTGCACGTCATAGTCTGCATAACTCACTCATTAAGCCCAGTGCTTCATTTTAGAGCTTAGAGGATAATTGGTCAAGAGATACTGTTGTTTATCTCATGAGATTGTTGAGCTACATAGTGATGAAACTAAAGCATATGACTCCAAGCCCAGTGCTTTTACTGAACTCAAGTTTTCAAGTTACCATAGCTAGATAACACTTCACAAATTTACATGATGCATACAAAAGAGCCTAACTTTTGCATTCTGTGACAGTGAGTGTAGCTATATTAGACACTATGTTCTAGTAAGATAAACAGGAGCAAACCCAATTTTCATTTACTGTCATTATAGAGCGTGTTGACTTTTTACCAGTATAAGCCTCAAACTCAATTCAATTTATTTTTAGGACCGCCATACTACACATTCACCTGCAAGCACTTCAACTTCAACTGTTGTTGACACCCTTTTTTTCCCCCAACACCCAGTGACACAATATTCTACCTTAAATTATCTCCAACATAATTACTCTTTCTAGAAACAATCTACAATTCTTTCTTT
The DNA here is from genome assembly GCF_004785775.1 of Grammomys surdaster. Classification (NCBI taxonomy): domain Eukaryota; kingdom Metazoa; phylum Chordata; class Mammalia; order Rodentia; family Muridae; genus Grammomys; species Grammomys surdaster. The sequence goes on from NW_021620852.1 coordinate 4,600,640, forward strand.
TGTTCTACTCCATTCCAAAAATAAGCTCTCTTACTCATTGTAACATCATTCAGAATGTCAGTCTCTGTATCCTTCATTCTCTTGATCAATTACTCTATAATTCTCAACTCATTACATTCTAATTTCTGCCTTACTCATCACTGAAATTAACTTTCTCTAGGTGTACATTTATTTCTTTATTATTGCTACATTGCTCCAGTATTAAGTCACTGTGAAAAAAGAAATGCCAATTAGTTGATGATGGCACTTGTGAATATAGATATAATAATATACATGGAGACAAATGGAAATCTTTTACAGAAACAATAGTTTACTCTAAATGACATTTATAAATGAAATGATATATGGAAAAATATCACCACTATGGACCCTGTTTTAAATATTTTCTATTTATTATAAAAGAAAAGATGTTGCAATGAAGATTCAGTGAATATTTATTAAGAATAATTAGTACCAAATATATAAAATTTCATAGGAATATGATATATGTTTTTTTAGAAGCAGCAGAAACACTTTTAGGACTCCAAAATATTGTTTTATAACCAATGTATTTAAAGGACAATTTAATGAAAGAAGAAACATTATTTAATTTTCTATTTTTTTCTATACAGTAGTTACAAAGAAAAGTCTAGATTTCTATTAGAACACTTCATAAATACACACACACAAATATATATATATGTATATATATATGTATACGTATATACATATACATATACATACATATATATATATATATATATATATATATATATATATATATATATATATATGCATCTCTTAGTACCTTCACTTGTGAATATCTGAATAGTAGTCTTTCTAGATATTCCCGTGGATATTTCATGGATATCTATATGAATGTATGTCTCCTGGGTCCTTGTGCATATAAATATATGGGTGTCTTATAAATATATGTGTGGATACACGAGTAGATACATCTGTGTATATGTGTAAGTATATGCCTGAGTGGGATACCCATGAGGAGTATATACCTGCATGTGTAAATATATGGATAACTCTCTGCGGACACTTGTGTCAGCAGGACTTCTATTGTTGTGAATAGACATCATGACCATGGCAACTCTTATAAGGTAACATTTAACTGTGACTGTCTTACAGTTCAGAAGATTTGTCCATTGTTGTCATGGTGGCAAGCATGGTCTCACTCTGGCAGAACTGATGTTAGCAAGGTAGCTGAGAGCTGTACACCTGGGTAGTCAGCTAGCAGGATGAGAGAGTGACATTGGGCTTGGCTTGAGCATCTGAGACCTCCGACTGCCCTCAATGACATACTTCCTCCACCAAGGCCACATATCATAAGAGTGTCATTCCCTATGAGCCTATGGGGACCATTATCATTCAAAACAACATATTTTGAACACTTGCCTCCATGTTTGTTGAATAAACCTAAAATCTAAGTACTGTTCCACACGTATCTATCATTCTAATTTTTTTCTGCATTATATTTTCCTAAACTCTTTCCTTTGCCAATTGTGCCAGGCCAGTTGTTCTCAACCTTCCTAATCCAACCACCCTTTAACCAGCTTCTCATGTTGTGATGACATATGACTATTTTTCTTGCTACTTCATAACTGTAATTTTGCTATTGTTATGAATTGTACAGTAAATCTCTGTGTTTTTTTTTTAGGCCACAATTGTGAAAGTGTTGGGTATTCCCAAAGGGATAATAACCCACAGGTTAAGAAACATTGGTCTCATCTGTCTTGACAGGAAGCCCCAGGGACCATCCTCACTTTGATTCTGTCTCCTTAGAATTGTAATAAAAGTGCCTATCACCGTTTGAATTCTTCTGTGGGTGCTGGAAATCACACCAAGTCACACTTGCTCAGAAATTACTAAAATGCTGTACCTCTTCTTTAAACAAAAGTTCATTCTCAGCCGGGCAGTGGTAGCACATGCCTTTAATCCCAGCACTTGGGAGGCAGAGGCAGGCACATTTCTGAGTTCGAGGCCAGCCTGGTCTACAGAGTGAGTTCCAGGATAGCCAGGGCTACACAGAGAAACCCTATCTCGAAAAACCAAAAACCAAAAACAAAAACAAAAAAACAAAACAAAAAAACAAACGAACAAAAAAAAGTTCATTCTCCATGTGTAATTTTTCTCAATATTGCACTTTTTATTTTATCTGGGATATTAGAGTTTCTAAAAAATGCATCTATCATTTGTTACAGGAATTTATAGACCATTATATATAATGTCATAATTACATTTTACTAATGTTGAGGAAAATAATGTTAAGCAAATAAAGCAATCACAAATTTACCATTAATAGAAATGCTGTTAGAAAATGTTCATGTTTCTTCATAATCAAAAGCCTCTCTATTAGTGATCTTTTTTTGCAGGGTTAGTTGATGTGGAAATATCACTATTGCATATTTTATTCTGTTTATATGTATATGTCATATATAATGTTTTTCATAAAAGGACAGGTATGTAATTTACAAGTGTTTATTTTTCTAATATGATAGTCTTCTAATAACTATATGATATAAAAATTGATAAAAATCATTTGTTAAAGAGCTACTGATATAATTAGAAGTACATGAGGTTTACAATGCCTTACAAGGAAAATGGATGAGGTCAGTTCAGGGTTTGCCTTGTCCTTTGTGAAATTCAATCCGATGACAACCTAAACTTAATCAGTAAATACTTTATAAATACACAATAAATGCTTGAGAGTGCAGTGACAAATGTTTGAATAGGCAGTCACACTAGAGCCTGTTGTTTGAAATTTATAGCCTGCCACTTATAATGCACACCAGCTGAGAAATAGGCAATCCACCAATATTATTTGTCCATAAAAAGTGATTCAGCTTTAATCCTCTGAATTGAAATGTGGTGAGCCACACATATTAAGCAGACTGCTATAGTCTATAATTGAAAATAGAGTCATGAATTCAAAGAAAACATTCATTAAAAGACAAGGAATTGTTTTATTGAGAGAAAATCACTTCTAGTATTTTTAGTAAGCTCATGAATTTGTTAGCAAAATTAAAGCATAGACTGGCAATTCTTGTCCGATGCATGTTGCTCTTTCTTCCCATCCATTTTGAAACATTAATTTTCTTGGCTCAATAATTATTTACCCAGACTCTTTGCAGCTAAAGATAGCTATTCAGATAAACCAATGAGATGTAAATGAAATCCTGCTGTGTAATTTCAGCAAATCATCTGGAAGACAGCTTAGGGCTAGGGCAGCATAGATTATTTTAAATCAAAGGCAGATGAGAAAACAAAACATGCTACTGATAGTCATAGAAGTTTGTGAATGCATGTATCTCTTGTACTCTTCCTGCCTTATCTAGAATTTCAAATCTATACAGTTATCAGATTTACAACCACACTTACAAGATGACCTAAATGAAGGTGAAAATCAATAGAGAAAAGAAACAACAACCACAACAACAGAAATCTAGATTACTGAAGAAACTTGCAACAAAAGACAACACTGACTCCATATATCTACACACGTGAGATACAAAAAAATTATCTGATAATACACAGAAGGGTAGTTGCAATTACCAACGCTTCATGTCTGTATGTAATAAAAAGTGATCTGTGGTCTGCAGTGCTTGGAAGAAATGGCCATATAGAGTAAATACTCAATTAGGCTTCAGTTTTCCAATGTTTACTTTTGCATAAAATATTCATTGATCCCATAAAACTATTTTATTGTTTTGTAATTAAATTTCCAATTTAACCTTGAAAATCTTAAATAAACCTTTACATTTAGCCCTATTCATACAAGCTAATTCTTGATTTTTTTTCTCTATAGAAGCAAAATAATCGTATTTTGTTTGGTTATATTTTAATCTTTTATTTTATATTCTTATTTGTCATTCTTTTGAAAATTCCTTTCAAGAGAATATAAAAAATATTGTATTTGCATGTAAAAGATCAAACTATAGGCGTTGTATGTCTGTGTGTGTGTGATCATATGCTAATATTATCACAAATATTCAGAAATTAAGATAAAACAATAAGAAGTATAGTGCACTAGCTGTGGCTGATTTATCCTCCTGAGTACACCTAAGAGAAATACTGACTCAATACATTTTTAGAGCCTACTACTTGGGTAAACTATTTACACTATTGTAATCATTCTCACAAGGTTAAAATGTCAATAATATTTACTTTAAGACAGACAAATGACAGAGATACAGGCATGCTTGAAGAGGTGTATGATGCAATCTTCTTATATCTTTTGGATGCACCTTCAGATGATCATGAACTGAAGCTATGAGGTACACAATGAACTTCCCTTTATGACATCTATTAGCTAGCTCAAGTCTTTTGTCACAACAGTAGAAAAATGCATAAAAGGGTCCTCAAATAAATGGAAAATTCACTAAGGAGCTACTCTATTGGGAAATCACAGCATCATTTAAGCAAGTAGCTTATGCTGGATTGAAAATTCAGAGCTCTTTCTCACTTTGTGAAAATGAGCAAGTTCTCAGATGTAGTCTCTCTTAAATGGAGGAAAGCTAGACAAATTTGATGAAACATTTTCATCTCACAGTATCAACATACACGTATTCTAAACCTCATTCCAAGTCTTAAATAAAAATAACAACAGATCATTTTGGGAATATAGGCTCTTGATCTGTGGTTTCTAGATGCCTTTCTTCTCATAATGCTTAACATTCCATTAGGATCAGTCAATTGAAGTTCTGTCTTAAAAGCAAGAGCCTTCCTCAAATGTATTTTGGCATTACTGAAAAAAAACATATACATGATTATGGAAAAAAGTAATGCTTTTAATCTATAGTATGTTGTATAATTTCTATTAATATAAGGAATTGTGTTTGGTCTCATCTTAGAGGTCCACTTTTTAATTAAATAATAGATTTGAATCTGTGCTTTTAGTGCCATACAAAATTAATTAGTAAATAAAAATAATATAAGATATTAAAAACATTGAAATTGAATTGTAAGAAGTATATCAATACTTAGAGATGTATATAGAGTTGAGATAAGTAAGATTCTAATAATTTTATTTTTAGTTTGAAAATTTTATGTATGAGTAAAATATTTACATCATTTACTTTCACTTCTCCATCAACTTCCCCTGAAATTTGTGGTCTAATTTTTTTAATTATTAATTTTTTATATAGAAATGTGAAGGAAATATAGTAAACAAAAATTAACTATTTATTATCTATGAATCTTAAATAAAGAAAGTAGATAACTGATTAAAATAAAGAAGAAAAGTAATACTATTAAAGACCAATGATTTAAAATGAAATTTAACAACACTGTATAATCAAAATTAGAAAACTTGCAAAGTACCCAAACTAAAAATGAATGGATACCACTGCAGACTTGATAGACAACAAAAGCGCATTAGAAACAAACGTGTAATAATATCTTTAATAAGTTGGTTATGATAGAAATGATAATGTACAGTCAATATGCAAAAAATGTGATAATTGTGATGATGGAGAGTACACATTTTGCATTGTCCTTTCAGAGAAAGTATTCTATGGATTGAGTGTGATTTTGTTATCTCCAATGGATAATTGTGCTCAAAGGCTTAATCCAGAGATGTGCCTATCAAAGGGAGAATTACGGAGTCAGATCCTAGGAGGAAATCCTTTGGTGGTTGAATACAGAGCCAATTAAAGATCTGTAAAACCATACTACCCTCCTTTGAGATGCCATTACTTTCTCCTACATTCACATTTGTCATGATATGTCATCACCCATTGCACTTACCAGGGATTGAACAATTGTGCTTTCCAGTCTTCGAGTGTGATCTAATATTGTATGTAAAATTAACATTGACTATCTTTAATTAGCTAATTCAAGTATTTTGAAATGAGAAAGGGTTATTAATACACTATATTCTTTATATAGACATAACTTTGATTTAAATATTTACATAAAAATTATCAGCTTATTAAAGACTATCTGAACATCCACCTTTATAGGTAAGTCATTTACTCACATTAAATTTGAAGTATCTAATTTTATTTGTTTTCGTCTTTTACCTATTTGTCTTTTTATGCTTTTTTGTTTGTCTTTCACACTTGGATTTAAGTTTTATGGAGATAGTTAACAGAACTGAGTATATTTTTGTTGCTATATTCTGAATGTATTTAACATACTGATATATAATGATATCTCAGTCATTCTTCAATAAGTTCATCATTTATTACTGAAAAAGTTATGGTACATGGATGTTAAATTTAGTAGCAAAAGTGCTGTCAATAAATGAAAAACTAAAGCCTATGTGGTTTCCTGGAATACAAAACAAACAAACAAAAAATATGTGCAGCTAAGTAAGACATTTGGTATTATACACTCCCATTTCATTTTAGGTGGCATGAGAAACAATTTATGTTAATCATGTGCAATCAACAAATCTAAGCCAAAAAGAGATGAACTTTCCAATATATTTTCTATGGGACAAAATGTTTCATGTCCCATGAATAACAATATTAATCAGTCCTATACCAATCTGAATAGTTTGTATTATTTACAATTAATTTATCTGTATGCTAAATTTGTGCAGGCAAATTTCCAAAATTCATCACAAGTTTTTAATGATGCACAATTAATAGCTTTGTCTTGTTTCATCTATTGATGTAATAAATAGAATTATAAATACAAACTTGAGAAGGAAAGGGCTAGTTTTAACTTATGTCTTTTAGTCCATTTCCTAGGGAAGCTAAAGCAGGAAGTCAAGGGAGGAAGTAGAAGACAGGAACTGGACAGAGGCTATGCAGAGTGCTGCTTACTGTCTTGTTACACAGAACTTGCTCAGGCTGCTTTCTTGTGCACCTAAGAACAACCTCCTCAGGTTAAGCCTATACACATTAATCATCAATGAATTAAAGATCCTATAAACTTGTTCAGTGAGACTCTTATGGGTATATTTTCTCAACTGATGTTCATTCTATCCAAATGACTCTAGCCTGTGACAATTTGACATATAAACTATCCAGAACAAATACTTCAAACACAGAATGATTTTAAGTATATTTGAATGTGGAAAATAATTTATTTCAAGCTTTCTAGTGACTTACAAGTTGCCCTTCCAATGTACCGAAAAACAATTCAAATCCAAATCAGGATTTTATTTGTGAGAATTAAGTAAAAATGTGACAGCTTTATAAATTCAAAGTGGTCAAAATATAAATATATACTGAATAAATTCATGCTAGTTCATAAGACAGGTTCAATATATCAGTTCAGTTAAAAAATATAAAATACTACATACACAATCAAATTTAAATATTAGTATATCATATGATGTATTTGCAAATTTACTGCTAATTCAGAAAATGTCTCCGAATTATTTTTTGAGTTTTTCAGTCAGACAAATAACATAGTTAAAATGGGTTCCTAGGGCTGTAGAGGAAATTTACCTTGTGGTTCTAGTAGCTCACATGAGTTTAGCTGCCCTCATTAACATAAGCAGCTCACCCTCTATTTATAACTGTAATTCAGTGGATTTGACAATCTCTTCTAGACTTCATACGTATCCACACATCTGCACAGACACACAAAGTTATACATTCATAAATTTAAAGAAGTATAAGTAAATATTTTAAATGGTCTATTCATGAAAATTTGGTAGAATAATATACAAACAATAGAGAGTAGGTATATTTGGGTAACAGTTATCAAATATACTTTTCTATGACTCACCTAAAATCCAAACCCTAAGTTGAAAGTTGACAATCTTACATAATTATACAACTTGTTAAATATTCTCACAGTCTTAGATAATTGGTGTAATGAATAGACTGGTACATCATGGTTAAACATTTTAGATCTTAAAATAATATCACTATGCTTTTAAAAATATTGGAAGTTATTGTGCCCTAATAATCTTTATCATGAGTCTTTTCTTTCTAATTGAACTGTTTTACCAGTAATTTTAACATAAAGTAAAATTATGTTGATTACTTGGCAACCAAACTGACACAAAATTACTTCAAGTTAGTTAAAAGATAATTGGAAAAAAGTCAATCACAAAAATATCTTTCCCCATACTAGTTCTCTATATTCCGGAAGGTGAAAGAATTATTTCTCAACATTTCTGACAGACACACTGGAATAATCATTTGTGTTAAGCATCACCTGTAAAGGCTTTTGTGATCTTTTAGGAAAGCTAACTCATTTCTGGTTAAATATTATTTTTAATGTGAAATGATTGGAAAGTTATTTGCAAGAAATCACAAATCCAAATGCAGCTATTAAATTCAGAAAATGCAATGACTGTAAAATAGTCATATTTGAAGATGTACAGAAACATGATTTTTTTGATATATGGATATAAACAAATATTTTTATGAATGGAGAAAAAATGTCTTTTCATGTGAAGATACTAATGTGCTATCAAATTTTACCCTTTAAATATATGTTTGAATTATTACAATAATTTATATGTGAAGTATTATTTAAAATGCAAATTACAAATACTGCATATTTTTCTATATTACACACATGAACTTTTGGTTAATTTTCTAGAAAATCTTTCCACTGGAAGATTTTTGCAAAGGTTCTCTTTGTTTAAGGGAGTTTCAAGTTCAAAAGTGAAATAACATATCAGAGAAAAATATCACTGCCAAACAAACACTTAGAGAAAAGCCAGGCAAGGTGACACAGGGCTGTAATCCCAGCATTTAGCATATAGAAGCAAGAGGGAATCAGGAGTTCAAGGCCATACTAGGCTAAGTAAGACCCTTGTTTCCAAAAACCAACAAGCAAAACACCCAAAACCTAGAAGAATATGAAAATTATGTAGAGGACATATTAAACAAAGCAAAAATGCTAACATAATTTTTAAGTACCATTTTTGTCATTTATTCCCTAAAAAAAAAATCAGTATTGCACGATGTCTACTTATATTAAAGATGTAGAAATAAACAATCACTTTCATTTTGAAATGGAAGTAAAACCACCATCTATGAATTCTTTACACTATTTAAAAAATATATTTAAGGACATTAAAATAGAAATAAAATGAAATGTAACAGTGGGGTGGACAGATTTAAGAATTAAAATATTGATTTCCATCATTTGATATGGAACTCTTTTCTCCATTTTCCATGATCCTTGACTTTGTAGGCATCATGTAAATAGACGGCTAATTAGATCTTGTTTATTAGGTTGCCTCATTGGTTAACTTGGAGGAGTTTGGTTACATTTGTATTTTATAAGGTTCTTTTGCACAGGACACTTACTATAGTGAGCCTACTTATCATGACAAAAGCATAAATGTCAGCCCTGCAGCTTATAGCTGGCTTAGCTTCAACAAGAATGTCAGGCAAAGTGACAGGGCAGAAAGCAATTCTGAGTGATGACATGGCTGTGGATAATGGATTGCTTTTCCAAGGATGCTGCTTCAGCTTTGATCTCTGAAACCTCTCATCCTAAGAGGGGGGAAAGTTCTTTGAGTATTCCACTAGACTACGGACTATGTATATTTCAATCTTTGTACCATACATCATCTCTATGGTCTTTGGATGATTAAAATGCCAAGTTCATTGTATTTTGGGGCACATTTTTTATGCCGTTGGGACCTAGGGTTAGCTGTCATCCATGGAACCAGAAGGCATTGCTCTCATTCCCTACGAATATAATCTCTACTGTGAAAACAGTAAGTATCCATGTACTGTTTGATATTCTGTAGCAAAATAATAGGAAGAAAACCATATACAGTATCTCATTTTTCTGAATATGCTATCCATTATTTATACAACCCAGTCAGTATTTTTGGTCATAGGATTATTTGGTATAAATTTGTAAAAAAGGAAAGAAAGAAAAGAAAAACAAAATTAAAAACTATGATCTCATCTTCTCTTAATTATTTTTAAGCATGAAGTTTAAAATATAATAAAGGCTATTGCTGAAAGATTATAGGTATATGAAACAGATTAGTCCTGCCAACACAATCTTTATTTACTGCAAAGGAATAAAAAAATGACCATATCTTCCAAATTGTATTGTTAAAGACAAACTTTATAATCTCTTATTCTTATTATAATTGATTACAGAACTTAGAAATGCATGTATCCTAAATTTTGGTAAAAAAAAATAAGACTATTATTAAAAATAACAATTCATAAGATTTAGAAAATGTCTCTAAATATATTTATAATAAATTGACTTTAATACATACAATCACTGTGTCAAAAATTAAGCCAATGGAATAATTCAGGCTAATATTAATAATTTCACTTTATTTTCTTAAATAAATTAGAAATGAGTAAAGGTACATCTAGCGGAGAGCAAGAACTGTTTGTTGTCACTATAAAAAGTCTCTTTAATGTTATCAAGTCCTGCTCTGGTGTTCACCCAAGAACTTTTATTGCAATCAAAAATGACATGACATTTTGACCCTGTCATTGTGTAACATACTTTTTTATCTTTATTTAACTGACCATGATTGTACTTAATCCTTGGTTAAATACCCAAAATATCAAGCTGGTTTTTTTTCTCCAAAAGTAATTAAAATTTCAATTTGTCACCCTCTGTATACAAACAATTCTGAATTGCAAACTCCCTCTCCTCAGTCAAATCCAAATTATATAGTGAGCCCTTCACCTCAAAGGAAGAAAATAAAATAAAATAAATATAAATAAAATAAAAACTACAGTGTACACATGAAGAAATGGTGTATCTGTTGCTGGCATTCTCATTACTCCTACTGTCCATGAGTGTGGAGATGTTTCTTACTATGTTTGCTTCAAATGTTAGTACAAAACCAATATATACCTTGGTCTGATGAGGTGAAACTAACCCTTATTTTTAAGAATCTGACCTCTTTCTGATTGTAGATTTATTTATCATAGCAGTGCTATAATATTTCACAGAAATGTCATATTTTTCTAAAGTATTCCTTTCTGAACTACCTTAGATAGAAAAGGCACACAATAAATCATATAACCTATTGAGTCAAATATAACTCAGTTAACAATGGCACTCTCAAAGTCACAAGCAAAGAATTGTACCAGGACCATGTAAAGAAGTAAAAAAAAAAAAAAAGAAAATGCTATTCAGAATGTCACAGAAAAAGTCACATGTTTCATAGTCTACACAACCTGTGGCCAGGTTATTGCTGTAATTTCTGGTGAGCTTTATGACTAACATGAGTATAATTTGTGACTAGTTTTATGAGTACCATGATATCTGGTTAGAAAGAACTGGTATATAGAACATGTTTCTTCAGCCTGAAACCACTGTTGAACCATATTCAATCTAGTCTATTATGAAATTCTGAAGGTAAAAAATTAGTTGACAATACATTATTACTGCTGATGTAGTTTAGGATGCTGCCAACATCTGAAAAGTGTCTTTATCAAATTAGCCACTGTCTGAATATGAGCCTAATCAAATATATCTCACTTCAGAGAGGATTTCCTGACATGTTCGTAATTGAGATAACTCTAGAAATGTTAGAATTATCACAGAATAAATAATTTTTATTAGGTTTAACACTGATCTCAAACATGTACAACTGAGGTACATGAGGCAGGAAATTTCCTTAGCAGGTACTATCTGTTCATGAGATTCTGTACTTTGTGATAATTTGTAGTGAAATAGAATGATCTTTAGAATAGCAGAAAATTAAAATCCCTTAATACAGAAAGCATGAGAGCTACTACAGTCATATGAAAGAAGAGAGGTATGACCTCTTTGCTCCTACTCAAAGACAATTGGTTCCTTTTATCCATATTAATTGCTTAAGAGAATATATTTTGCAATTTCTTCCTAAGGAGTTGATTAATTCTGTCTAAATATAACATATACATATATCCATACACCTTGATAAAATGTCATCAGCTTAAGTTTTAAATAATTTAATTCTCATAGACTTTGTACAGGCTAAATGTGCTAGACAAATGTGCTACAAAATGAAAAACATAATTACCACTAACTTCTCCAACATCTCTGAAAATTGCTTATATTTTGTGACCAGTTACTAAAAAACAAATCTTATGGGCTTTGCTAAATGTTTCCCTTTGTGGTGGTTTGAATAAAAATGGACCCTGTAAGCTCACAGGAAGTGACATAATTAGGAGGTGTGGTTTTTTTGGAAGAAGTTTATCAGTGGCTTGGCTTTTGAGGTTCAAGAGCTCAAATCAAGCCCAGTAGCTCACATTCTCTTTTTACTCTCTGCTGATCAAATGTAGATACCTCTTCACCACCATATTTGTCACATGGTACCATGCTTCCTTTCCTGGTGATAATGGACTAAACCTCTGAACTGTAAGCCAGCCCCAATTAAATGTTTTCCTTTGTAAGAGTAGCTCTGGTCATGGTGTCGCTTCATAGCAGTAGACACTCTAAGATAACCTTTTTTTCATAACAAAAAGGACTTAAGTTGTCAAAGGTATGAGACCTACATACTGCTTATTATGTATATTCAAATGCTAGAGTCTCATTATAAGAATCATTGTTCGACATAAATTGATCATATACTTTATATATGTTGCAGAGGGGACCAACAATGTATCAATCTTGTATACTAAGTGATTAAAATTTATTCACTGTAGTAACAGGGAAATATGGAATATCTTTCTTGGGTATATGTTGTTTAGCTTACTGCCTTATTGTGTGCAAATCTTAGTACTGAAGCAATATTAATAAAGATAATATTTTATTTTGTTTTGAAAAGAATTATTCTAAAATAACTTATTAGACAACTATCTTTACTTGTAAAAATGACATTATCATCTTTTGATAATGATCATTATGTGGGAAAACAAAGATTTTCTTCTCATCCAGGCTACTGATTTGCAGAAATTCACATGTATTGCCTTTGATATTTAAGCATAGTTATCAAAATGTACCATTATCGTTATTGAAAAGATATACTTCATTACAATGAATTTGGCTTCTCAGAGCCATGTTAGAGATATAGTCTTCCACTTGTTATTAAAATCTAGAAGTATTTGAAACTAATCTGGTATGTGGGCAATCCCTTCTTGCTCAAGACTATAAAGTTCTACTATGGAAATCAAATGCCAATCACAGACTGAAGATTGATTGGTATTTTTAAAATGCTTTCCAACCACATAAATATTCTCAATCAAAGAAAGATGTACTAAAAATATATATGTCATAAAATTGAGTTCTGCTCTTAGCCATGCCTACATTTTTTAATTATTTTATTTATAAGATTAAGGAAATGCAAATTGTGACTTTTCTGATCCTTTAACACTAAGGTAAAATTGAAAGCAAAGATATTTTAAATGGAATATTGCTCTTCATAATTACTTAATTAACAGGTATATTTTTAATGTTATTGATTGCTTGTTTTTGATAATTCTTAAAGTCCTCCATTGATAAAGTATAAGTAAAGGCAGTTCATGGAGTAGAGCCAGCAATCTCATCTGGTGGAATTCATTTTATTTTGGATTGATGTATCCAGAATTTATTACTGTGAGATTCTGCAAAATGTGAGCTTTTGAAAACACACCATGAGTACTGTTCCACTTTTTAGATGGGTGCCGATCTGTCCCTTGGAGAATCCATGCCCTAGTATTCTTTTGTATCTTAAGTGAAAGAAGTAGAATGGAGTATTTGTTGAGTATGTAAACTGGGAGACAGCAAACTGCTACAGAGTAGGTAAAGTGTTGTCTGTATTGTTTAAACTTAAATATATTTTTAGAGGGCAGGAATTCTGCCTTAGAAAGGATATGTAATACACAATTGCAAAAGTCTACTAAACTGAAATGAGCTTTGATAGACAGCCATAATTATAAGCAAAGCAAGACTTCACCTTTTCCCATTTATGTAGTTTACTTAGGAAATTTAAGTTATTCCTTTTTTATTGTTTCTTTGTTTTCACATTTTGAGGTGCTTCCTGAAAAGACTTTTCTTGAAATACATACAATCTGATCAGTGCTTCCCCCCTTCGTCTCCACACAGATCCTATTGTTTTCTAGTCTTCTAACTCCAAGACATCTTTCTATCTTTAGAAAACAAATAGACAATGAAACAAATCAGAATAAAACAAAGCAAAGAGTATCAAAAAGGCAAGGTAAACACTGGAAACACAAATATATTCACACACACACACACACACACACACACACACACACACACACACACACAGTAAAACACATAAAGAGATTCAAACAAAACCCATACAAAGACACAATTGAAAACCACAATATACACTGGAAAAACTGAATTTTGAGTGGTTGTCAATTATAGAGAGCTTCTTGGTGAGAGATGATAGATCAGGTCTGGTAGCCCCTCTCAGTACTGGGACCCTATCTAGCTTGCCCCTGTGCATGCTGCCATAGGCAGAAAGTTAATATGTGTGTCAGTCCTCTTGTCTGTGGAAGATAGTGGTTCATTAATGCAATCTATCCTTCCTCCTTATTATAATCTTTCTGCCTCCTCTTCAGAATAGATCCCTGACCACTGAGAGGGAATGAAATCACTCCACTTAGAAATGAATGCTCCAAAGTCTCTCATCTCTTCACATTGTCCAGTATTATATCTCTGCATTAATCATACCTATATATTTTTTAAGGAAATCATTTTGCTTTTTCGTTTTCATTATATACTTATGTCCCTCTTATTTATTTAACTTCTACATTATTTGCAATGTGATTTTGGATAGTCTCAAAAGCACAAGTTGTTTTATTTTTATTCTGAAAAGAAATGTGTTACTAACAAAATTCAACCCTCATTTGGCTTCCTTAGTTTTCTTTTTTCTTTTTTCTTTTTTGGTTTTTCAAGACAGTGTTTCTCTGTGTAGCCCTGGCTGTCCTGGAACTCACTCTGTAGACCAGGCTGGCCTCGAACTCAGAAATCTGCCTGCCTCTGCCTCCCAAGTGCTGGGCTTAAAGACGTGCACCACCACTGCCCAGCCTTAGTTTTCTTAATAAAGAATTAAAAACATAAACTTAGAAGGAAGCTCAAAGGTGATTTTATCAGAGTTGAGAGAAAAGCAATAGAATAGGCATATTGTAAAGCAACAGCTGCTATGCAAAGGAGGATGAAGAGGGGGAAAAGAAAGAGGAAGAAGAGGAGGAAGAAGAAGAAGAGAAGAAAGGGCCTTGAGTTTTCAGTTAGGAGTAAAGACAGTAGACTGGATCCCTACTGAAGACCAACAAACAGGATGAGATAGGAGGCAATTCATCAGAAAGAGTGAGAGATGTGAGTGTTAGGGAAAACATACTCAAGATTCTCACACCCACTCACTGAAATCAAAGTGGATCAAAAAGAAGACTCACAGAAATGTGGACATATATGATGGGGGTTTCATAAGAAATTTAATGGGACTGGTGTAAGAAGGCAACACACATAATCTCATTGAAGTCATAAAGGTTGTTCCAATATTTGTATGAATTTCCAGTGTCTAAGCCTTCTTGAAGAATAGTTTTCTGGCCGTGTGATTGATAGGCCCAACTTGAATGACTTAATGGATTTAATGGAGAAAATAAGAGCACCTAGTTTTCTAATCTTTGGAGCAGGTCAAATTACAATGTTTTTACTTAGATTCAGAAGCAGATTCACAGAAGGGGTCCATCCTCATTGAAATCCAAATCTATTAATCTCCCTCTAGCCATATGACAGTAAAACCATACCAATAGTATCTCTTTACAACAATTTAATTTCATCTATTGTTGTTTTCTTCCTAATAGGATATTACTCGACTGAGAATAATGTAAAATATTTTCATAAATGCTAATAAAAGTGACAATTGTTTTACATATCTAAGTGAAGTTTGTATGCTAATCTTCAAATTGATATGTACTATCATTGTATTCACTTCTGAGGCATGTTGCATTTAGTCTTGAAATAATTTATTTTCACAAAATGTTATCCTTGTGTAGTTCTTTGAACAGTCCTTTGACAGTATGGAATCTTTAAATAGTGTCACATTAAATCTATTGATGTATGTCTTTCATAATGGGTTACTGCAATTGGTGCACCAAAGTGTCAGGAGTACATAAACAAAGCATACGTGCCCATTAAGATTCCACAACAAATTAGTATACATGTTAAGATCACATTTCTGGACCTATTCCACATCCCTGCTTCATTAAATTTAGAGAAGTTCAAGTAATGTGTCAGACTCAATTAGTCATATCCCTTTGGTAATTTTACAGCCCTATTTGCTCTTTGATTCACTTGTGGTACTCTGTATTTTGGTGTTTCTGCACAGTTAATATTTGCACTGATAAGGAAACTTTCTTATGGAGGACTAATATTTTCAATAGGTATTTGATTTCTACTGAGGTTAATTCTTTCCAAAGGGTATCATGCAAGATCCTGAAAGCACATTTAGAATCAGTGTGGATGTTGATTTGTTATGCTTATAATATTGCCAAGTTTTGGTAAGTGCAATTAATTCAGCTTTCTCTGCTTTTGGTGCACCAATTGCGGTAACCCATTCTGAAAGACATACATCAGTAGATTTAATGTGATCAGTTGTGAGAGAATGAGGCTATTTATTTACCTGTTTGTTTATTATTATATATCTATGTATAATATATATATATATATATATATATATATATATATATATATATATGACACTGCTAGGGTGCTTGCTAAAGAGTTTGATATTGTGAACAGAGGTTAATGTTAGGATATCATCTCTATTAATATTCTACTTATTGCGAGACATCTTTCACTCTACCAAGAGTTCATCATTTCAGTTAAATCAGCTATCTAGTGAGATCTAGTGTTTCACTTTTCTTTAAGTTCAGTGTTATAGTTCTAAGTACGTTTCTCCATGCCCAACTTTTATGTGGATGCTAGAGTTCTGATCTCAGGTCCTCATCCTTACACAGTAATTATTTTACTTCCTGGGCTATCTCTCAAGAACAGAAAGGGTTCTATCACCTCATTCAACATGATCACAGTACACATAGTGCAGTAGTATTCCTCTCCTGTATCTGCACAGTCCCCAGTCAAAAACATTTAGCAGCTGATCTGAACAGTCTGTTGGACTGTTTTGCATTTGAAAGTTTCTAATCTATTGGGTTCCAAAGGCAAGAAATTTCCCATGATTATGACCACTGTAGCATAGCTCAGAGTTGTGGTCCTTCACAAAATATCATTGAAATGTTAGCAAGATGGTTTGATATTTTCACCCTGAGGATCCAGCTGTCTAGTACTTACACTGTTCTGTACATATTTAGAACTGATAAAATAAAAGCTCAAGTATAAATTCTTCCTAAAGTAAACATTTATGTATTCTTTTATTAAATAAGAAGTGGTTGCAACTTTCAAAGTAGAGTGACCAATGTCTGGTTCTCAGTGCCAATTGTTTAGAGACATAAGTAACATGTGGGGGGAATCTTAAAATCTGAATGATCACCCCTGATGGTTCTCACTGATGTGTAATTGGAAGGGCTTTTGAGGATTGGGCAACAGGAATGGTGATGCTAAAATTAACTTTTTCTGAAAAGTATTAAATGCCTATTGATACTTTTCATTCCTATGTAAATTTTCAATCAACTCTTCAGGGACGTATGAAGGATTTTTTTCTGAATCCAAAAGTAACTTTTGTCTTAGTTACTTTTCTATTGTTATGAAGAGAAACCATGATATAGGTAACTTACAAAACAGACCAAATTGTTGATCCATGAGAACTTGAGTTTTGTTTGGTATGAAAAAATATTGATGTATTTGTATTCTTCTATATGCAGATATCCAGTTAGTCTACTACCATTTGTTTAAGATGCTCTCCCTGTTTTATTATATGATTTTGGCTTCTTTCTTTAAAATTCAAATGTCTGTAGGTGTGTGGATTTATATTTTGGTCATTGATTTGATTCCAGTGTTTAACCTGTTTGTTTCTATACTAGTTCTATGCAATACTTATTATTATTGCTCTGCAGTACAGCTTTAAGTTAAGGATGGTGATACCTCCAGGTGTTCTTTTACTATTCTGGATTATTTTGTTTTTCCCTATGAAGTTAGTAATATTTCTTTCAAGATCTCTGAAAAACTGTCTTGAAATTTTGATGGGCATTGTATTAACTCTGTAGATTGCTTTTCATAAGATGCTCATTTTTACTATGTTAATCCTACATATCCATGAGAAAGGGAGATCTTTCCATTCTCCCTGGTAGAATTTTAGGGGTCATTTATGTATAATATCATATCATATTGAAATTGGGATACTTCAGCTTCTTGCTTTCCAATGTTAATCCCCATGGTCTCTTTTAGGTGCTTTATTGCTCTAGCCAGAACCTCAAGTACTGTACTATATTGAGGAGATTGGTGAGATTTGGCCTTCTTGCCTTGTCCCTCATTTTAGTGGAACTGCTTTAAGTTTCTCTCTATTTAATTTGATGTTGGCTAGTGACTTGGTGTATATTGACTTTACTGTGTATAGGTTCATTTCTTGTATTCCTGCTTTTTCCAAGACTTTTATCATGAAGGCATGTTGAACTTTGTCAAATCCTTTTTCAGCATCTAGTGAGATGATCATGTTTGATTTTTTCTTTCAGTTTGATTTATGATGAATTACATTGATGGACTTTCATATATTGAATCTTTCCTGAATCCCTAGGATGAAGCCTATTTTATCATGGATCATGATGTCTCTGATTTGTTCTTGGATTCAATTTTTGAGTATTTTATTGAGTATTTTATTGTGAATATCAATGTTCACAAGGGAAGTGATATAAAATTTTGATTCATTGTTGAGCATTTCTATGGTTTTGGTATAAGAGTAACTGTGGCCTCATAAAATGAGTTTCTAGGGATCCTTCTCTTCCTATTTTGTGGAATAGTTTGAGGAGTTTTGCCTTTATGTCTTTCTTGAATGTCTGGTAGAATTCTACACTAAAAACACATGTCCCAGGGTTTTTTGGATGGAAAATTTTAATGACCGTTTCTGTTTTTTTTAGGGATTATAGGACTATTCAGATGGTTTACATTACCTTGATTTAGCTTTGGTAATGAATATCCATCTAGAAAATCATCCACTTTATTAAATTTTCCAATTTTGTGAAATATAGTCTTTTGAAGCAGGACCTATTGATTCCTTAAATTTCCTCAGTGTCAATTATTATGTATCAGTTCTGATTTTATTTCGGTTTGGGTACTGTTTTTCTGCCTTTTAGTTAGTTTTGCTAAGGATTTGTCTATCTTTTTGATGTTCACAAAGAACCAGCTCTTTGTTTCATTGATTATGTGTATTGTTCTCTTTGTTTCTAATTGTTTGATTTCAGTCCTGAGTTTGATTATTACCTGCTGTCTACTTCTTCTAAGTGTGTTTGCTTTATTTTTCCCTAGAGTCTTCAGGTGGGTGTACTTTTAATTCATTACTATGAGAATGCTTCTTTTTTTTTTTTTTATGAGAGCACAGTTTTCACACTGCTTTCATAGCTTACCATAATTTTGAGTATGTTGTGCCCTCACTTTCATTGAATTCTATAATTTTTTTTAATTTCGTCGTTTATTTCTTTCCTAAGTTACCAATGAGGAGAGAGTTGTTCAGTTTCCATGAGGACATAGCCTTTTTGTTGTTTCTGTTGTTGAAGTCTAGGTTTCATCATGTGATTTGATATATTGAATCTCTCTTGAATCCCTGGGATGAAGCCTATTTTATCATGGATCATGTTGTCTTTGATGTGTTTTTGGATTCAATTTTCAAGTATTTTATTGAGTAGTTTTCATCAATGTTCACAAGGGAAAATGATCTGAAATTCATTATCCATGAATGGGATTATTTTAATTTTCTTGTATCTGTTGGAGCTTGCTTTGTGATCAACTTATATAGTCAGTTTTGGAGAAGATTCCATGAAGTTCAGAGAAGAAGTTATATCCTTTTGTGGTTGGGTGAAATAGTCAATACATATCTTTAACTCCATTTGAATATTAATCTCTGTTAGTTCATTATTTCTCAGTTTAGTTTACGTCTCATTGATCTGTCCATTGGTAAGAGTGGAGTGTTGAGGTCTGGTAGAACTTTCCTTTGATAAATATGAAGTTTCCATCCCTGTCTCTTTTAATTACTTTCTTTGGAAGTTTATTTTGTTAGATATTAGAATGACTACTCTAGCTTGTTTCTTGTGTTCATTTGCTTGGGAAACTTTTTTCAAGCCCTGTTTCTTGAATACAGCATCATATTTAGTTCTGTTTATGCAACCATTCTGTTAGCCTGCATCTTTTTACTGCAGAATTGAGTTCATTGTTGTTGAGATATATTAATGATCAATGATTGTTAGTTCCTGTTATTTTGATGTTGGTAGTGGTTGAATGTATGTGTTTGTGTATGTGTGTATGTGTGTTTCCCTTGCATTTGTTAAAATGGTGTGAAATTATGTATTTTTGTGTTTTCTTGAGTATAGTTAGCCTCATGTTTGAGTTTTACTTCTAATATCCTCTAAAGGGCTTGGTTAGTGGAAAAGTTTTCTTTGAATTTGATTTTCTCATGGTATTGCTTTCTCTCTTTATGGTGATTGAAAGTTTTGCTGGCTATACTAGTATGTGCTTACATCTGTGGTCTCTTGGGGTCTGCATGACCTCTGCCCAGGCCCTTCTTGCTTTTAGAGTCTCAGATGAGAAATTGGGTTTAGTTCTAATAGGTCTGTCTTCATATATTACTTAGCCTTTTTCTCTTGATGATTTTTTTAAAAAGATATTTTTAATTTTTTTATACAGTCTAATCATTAGCCCCCTCACATTCTATGGTCTGCCCTCTCACACTTTCTCATGCCATTGTTCTCACTCCCATCTCCAAGAGGATGTCCTCATCCCTCACCCATCAGGTTTTCTAATTCCCTGGAGCCAAAGTCTCTCAAGGGTTAGGTGCATCTTCTCTCACTGAGGCCAGACCAGGTGGTCCTCTGCTGTATATGTGTTGTGCCACCTTTTATTAGCTAATGTATGCTGCCTGGTTGGTGGCTCAGTATCTGAGACATCTCAGGGTCTAGGTTAGTTGAGACTGCTGGTCTTCCTACGATGTCATTCTCCTCCTCAGCTTTTTCCAGACTTTCCCTAATTCAACCCCAGGTGTTTCCAGTTTCTGTTCATTGGTTAGGAGTAAGGATCTGCCTCAGACACTTTCAACAGCTTGTTATGCCTCTCTGACAGTAGCCATGCTATTCTCCTGTCTGTAAGCACACCATAGCATCAGTAATAGTGTCAGGCCTTTGAGTCTCCCTGTGAGATGGACCCCAATATGGGACGGTCACTGGACTGCCTTTCCCTCAGCCTCTTCCTCATTTTTGTCCCTGTAGTTCTTTTAGACAGGAACAACTCTGAGTCAAGAGTTTTTGACTGTGGAATGGCAACCCTATTTCTCTACTTGATGTCCTGTTTTCTACTGGAGATGGACTCTACAAGTTCACTCTCCCTACTGTTGTGCATTTCATGTAAAGTTCCTCACTTTGAGTTTTAACTGTCTCTCACCTCCCAGGTCTCTGGTAAATCCTAGAGGATATCCCATCTCCTACTTCCCCAGGTTGCCTGTTTCCATTCTTTCTACTGGCACTTTGGGCTTCATTCCTGTCTCCCCCACCCCCATGGACATTTTAGATATTCCATTTTCTTTAACTGATATATTTATTTTTCTATCCTATCCTCTATGCCTGAGATACTCCCTTCCATCTCCTGTATTCTGCTAACAATGCATAGATCTGTAGTTCCTGTTTTCTTTCCTTTGTTTTCCATCTCAGGAATTTCCTCAATTTGTGCTTTCTTCATTGTTTCCATTTCCCTTTTCAAATTTTGGACAGTTTTATTCATATTTTTCACCTGTTTGATTGTACTTTTTCTGTATATTTATTTGCTTCCTTTTTTAATGCTTCTACCCACTTTAATGTATTTTTCTCTATTTCCTTAAGTGATTTGTTCATGTCCTCTTTAAAGGGTTCTATCAACTTTATAAGTTAGGTTTAAGATCTTGTGCTTCAGTTTCTTTAGGAAAACCAAGGCCTGTTGTAGCAGGAAAGCTGGGCTCTATTGGTTATATCTATACTGCTCTGGGTTTTGTTAATTGGGTTCTTATGTTGTCTTTTAGGCATATGGTTTTCACTGATGTTGGCTGGATAATCCTGATAGTAGTAGGGCTTTTCAGGCTGGTGGCTTGAGCTGTGGGCCCAATAATGGAGATCAGGTTAACCTACTCTTTTGGCAAGGCTTTAGGCAGTACCTACTACTTAGGCTGTGTCCTGGACACACCCTACTCTGAAAGTTAGGTCTGTCAGACCCAGCTGGGAGGCAGGGAAGAAGGGCAGTCCAGTTTAGCTAGAATGGGTGGTTGGCCAGGTTCCCAAGCTAGTTAGTTTGGGAGCCCCTGAAGGTTTCCATGAAAAGCAGGATATTCTTGGGGTCCTCTGAGACTCCTTTAGATTAGGGAAATAGCCAAGATGTAGACAAATGTGCTCCACGCATTTTACATGTGCTACTCACCTCTACTGCTTGTCCAAGGCAGGACACCTGGGGTTCCAGGCAGATCGATTTACGATTGCCATCCCAGACAGGCTTGAATCTATATTTTTTCATCAAATACATTACTAATGTTGTTTGATATCATTTCTCTAAAGTCCTTCAGATTTTAAATGTGCTTCTATTTCCTATCTACTAAGAATTTAATCTAGATTTCCACTCATATTTGAATTTATAATACTTACAAGTGAAATTCGTAGCACTGGTATTCTTTAAAAATAATTGAGATCTGTTTGCTGTGAGTTTCATCTAAAGTAAAATACTTGAATTCTTTCATTAAGAAACCTTAAGCCTCTTTATCTTTTTGGTATTTCTCCTAGATTGTTTAGTTCCATGGAAATAAATATCTATCTACTTTTTTAGTAATGTATTAACTGGTAGGCTTAAATTTCACTGCAGTCACTGAGAAAATGTTTTCTTTTTATGGGAGTCTATATCATCAGGATGTACACTTTACTGCTAATCACCTAGCTCTTTGACACTGCCATGTTTTGTCAGGTTGGGATGATAAAAGGCTTGGAGAAGCTCTGGTGTTCTAGCTCTTTCTCACATAAATTTTCATACCATCGTTTTACGTTAAGTACCATCATCTACCATTTAACAGATCTCTGAGAACTTTGAGGTTCTGGAATCCAAATTAATTTTCTTTCAATGTTTCTCATTGCCAGTTTAAGATATATAACTTAAAACCCTGTCATTAGCCTTTATTCTATTTTGTCTTGTTTTGTGGTATCATGCTTTATGTTTTTTTGCTTGCTTTTTTAATTCCACATAGTCCTGAGAGGGGACACAGAACAGAGCCATGTGCATGCAAGGTAAGCATTCTCTTATTAAGCTGAAGTCTTGGTACTTCCCATCTATATCCAGCTTTCAGAGTTTTCCCTGTTTTGAAAAACAAATTTACAGTTACATTTGGTGGGGTTCACAGAAACACAGATACATGGATATTTCAGTTTGCTATTGTTTACTAGACATTCATCTTTTATCAACAATATTATAAAAAGTCAAACTGTACATGTCTTTGGTATCTTTAAAGCTGGTTGTGCTCAGTGACTTTATTTTATGAATTTTGTCTGCTTTAGAATTTATTGAATGGAAACTAACAATAGTGAAAATCTTTTACAGACCTGCTTCTTTGATGTGCTCATTTTTGAAGAAAAACAAAATGAGAGTTTAAGACATTTGTTCCTAGATGATATTCACTTACCTCCCACATTATGCTATCAAGTTCTTAATACTGGCTGGTTTTCTAATACTTGAGAATTCCTAATGTAGTAGTCTTATACAGTCTAGATTATGCAACATTTTCTAAGATTAAGAGATATGTTGGCCTAAAATCAGCAATATGCCTGTCATACATGTATACTAACAACAAGTCTTGGGTCTCTGTGGAAAAACATTAAAACAGATGGCTATACGCTATTGTAAACAGGCAGCTTTCGTGGAAATTTATCAGCCAGAGTAGTCATAGACCTTGTAAATAGGTAGCCATGGCAGACAATACCAACTTAGATAAGAACAAGTGAATCATAGGCAGAGTCATAGTGACCTGACCCCTGAACCTTCATCAAGCCAATACCCTGTTCTGAAAGATATCTGTATTCCCCTGAACACACACACTCCAGTGTCATCCCTTCCCCATGTCTTGCCTTTCTGTGTTTATAACCCCTGTATGAATGAATTATGATTTGAAAAAAATAGATTTTATAAAAAAAGATATGTTGGTGTTGAAAGTTTATGTAAAAGTTATGAACAGTAGATATTGACAGAGGGAATAAATTTACAGAGGAAACAATTATTTGCTATAAGATCAAATAGTGTCTCAAAATATAGTGATAAGAAACATCTGGAACAGCCTTTAAAAATCATTTGACTCCATTCTAAGAAAATAACAAAATTCAATTGATTCAGAAAACAACCAAGCCATATTTTATGAACTAAGTATAAAAGATGATAGCTCTACTGGATAAAATTATGTTGTTTTTTTCTTTTATTTGGAATCTGGAATTCTAAATTTAGTAATTAGTGCCTTGCCTACATTAATTTTGAGATTAGTAATCTCATTCAGATGTATTCTGAGATAAGGGAAAGAAATAAAGAGATTTATCTGGAAGATAGCATATTAGAATATCTGTGATGTGATTATTTGACTGTAAATAGTGAGAATAACACACAATGCTTTCTATTACTACAGGAGATGATACTAGTAAATGACTAGAACTGCTCCAATCATGTGAGGTTGCTCATTGAAAGCAGACAGGTATGGATATGTATCAGAGCCCAGCTGTACTAAACAGCTAAGATGATGTTAGTAGCAACTTAAGGGAATCACTTAATCACATAATATTCTAACATTTAATGGAGAATTTAGAACTGGATGTATGACTTGAGTAAAGTTCAAAACTAACGTTTTTAAAACACAGGTCAGGGCTCAGCTGTTACTAGTAGGAGCCACAAACAGCAGCCTCTGTCTCAGTTTCTCACCTCTCACACATACCAGCACCACCAGCTGTCAGCCTCATGGAAGGCTTGTCCAATGCAGCATCTGGGCAGGACCAGGAAAAAAAATGGTAGCCTGAAAGCCACATGACTTAAATGTAGCACCATGACCTGGGACAGGTTACATCTCAAGGACATTATGCAGCTCAGCAAGATGTCACAAATGTTCCTCACTTGCCTTCTGTCACAACACCATTGAATATATTATTTTCTTTTTAATTTAATTTTATTTATTACTAATTTTGGTTAGCATGTGATAATCATACATTCTTCTCATGATACAATATTTTATATCTAAAATACTACTTTTCTAACAGATGTTCTGACACTAAGTTAATAAAATAGAATATGTCCATAAAAATAATTGAATGATTATTTTATTGAAAGTAGGAGTACCTCAACAGCCATTAAAAGGATCAGTCCAATTATTTTAGTTTATTTTAATAATATTTCAATTTGTATTTATTTTTCATTTATCAAATCTTTATTCTGATTTAAGTATCTTGTGAAAGTCATGCTTTAGTTTGTACCGAGCAGACATATAGGTTGCATTTATTTTATCTGCTTTTACCCATTCCACAGTTGTGTAATATCTACTATTATTTCTATACAACAATATGCTTTCCATCAAAATTTCACAACTTTTACTCTCTCTATCTCATTCCATTCCTTTAATTTACTTTTTAAACTTCCAAATCTTTAGTAATTCTTAAAGTCTAAAGAATCTAATGATGCCACAATACTTTCATTCTTCATATATTTACACCTCAAGTTTTCTTCATTTTCTCTAGTTCTAATCCCTGTTCTCACACAGTTGTCAACCTGTTCTGATTTTAATTTTGGTAATATCCTAGTATATGCCATGTTAAATTTTTTGTCCAAGAGACCATTGTTCTTAATGGACTAATGTGACATTTGAATATTCAATTTATCTAGAAATTGTGGTTGATCTTCAGTTAATGTGCTACATCAATGCTATTACAGGGATCATACATGGTGACTTGAGTGCATAGAATAAAGCTTTAATTCTGAAATTTGAATCTTGACCTAGCAAAATACTCTGACAATCAATATTGCAAATAATTCCACTGACCAAATATAATTAAAAAATAATTTTAAGTCATAAAATAACTCCAGGTAGAGTATAATACTTAGCCTTCTCTGAGCTATTTGCTGCAGAAGATAACTTTTGTGTGACTTGATTTATTATTTTGTTGTACTTTACAACTTTTCTATGAGTCTGAAATTATGAAAAAAATCTCCAAATTTAGATATTCCATATGAATATTTGATAATTTCTGTTAAATTGAACTGATACGTGAAGAGTGATGGAATTTTCTTAGTCAAGCATATAATCACACACAAAAAAGTTTCCAGTCAGACATCATGAAAAACATGTTATTTGTGTTCATATTGAATTTTATTTCTGTTCATTTTTATTAGCTCAAAATTGTGGCATCAGGGAAGCAATTTTGTTTATTGATTTTGATAACTGAACCAAAGACAAGCTAACTGCTAAAACTTGTATGCTTGTGAAGAGACATACTTTCACCACATAAGTCAATTGTGTAAGTGCCTTTTTCATGTATTTTCATTTCTTAAGAATTTTTCTGCATTCTATTCAATGATGAACAAACTCACATGAAAACTATTTAATGAGCTCAAAACTAAATACTGTAATAATAAAATTCAACTCCAATCTTTTATCATAATTGACATCTATTTTATGACCATTATTTTCCCATCTTTAATAAAATATAATTCCACTTGATTTCATTTTTGATATTTTGACAGCAAAGACTGATTTATTGATTCAAGCTATGCAATATGAGATGAGTATATTTTAAAAGAAAGTCAAGATGAAGTTTATTTACAATCAAGGACACAATGGAAATGATCAGTATCAAATACTCAGAATGTTAGTTACCAAATCTCTTTGTTTAAGAAAAGCAATGAGGAACCAGTCACAGGCTATTCTGCTATACTGAATTAAAAAGAAAACCAAAAGTTTTGTGCTAATCACCTTTTGTTTATTATATAGATCAGGAGATGCATGAAAGCTTTAGAAACAAGGAGAACGTTTTATAATGCAAACATTAACATCAATAGTCTATATTACTTCATTAATACAGGATTCAAACATAAAAGAAATGTTCAAGAGCATTTATAATTTCTTAGATGGACAATTTTTAATTAATTCCATTAAATAGAAAGAGTCTGGATATGATTGATTAGCATAGAATAAGTCCTATCTTCATTTCATTATATCGGCAAACCAAACTATGGACCTAAAGCCTCTGCTATTACAGAGAACCTGTGTTTAGTACTCAACACTCACATGGAAGTTTACACTCTCTGTAACTCTAGCTCCAGGGTATCTTTTGTCTTCTTCTGGCAACTGCAATCAAAAAGCATGTAAAAGTCTCCCTGCATACATGCAGGTAAACATGTATATACATAAAATGAAAATAAACAAGTCTCTATTCAGAAAAGAAGTCAGGTCAATACACGGGTAAGCTAGTGTTTTGAATCATAAAATGCTAAAATATATAATTAGTGTATATGGTAAAGAAATACTTAAATGCCTTAATTAATATGTCCTCTATAAAATTGCTTCTTCCTACATTTAGTGTTAACTGCTTCATAAGATTGTTAGAGCCAGAAGAACAGTTCACTGTGAGACTGTCTCCTAGAAATGTCAGAGACACTAAGAAATTTGAACAATTTGGCTATCTAAACAAGACCAAAGCAACAGCAATGAGTGTGTTAAAAGGAAGGTGAAAGGATGTATGTCCTTACCCTAGATAAAAAAAATCTATGAACAACTATGGACTGCTACGAGCAAGAGAACATCTTCTCGGGAGAAGAATCTCAGTCCATAGGGTGACTAATAAATAAAATTATAAATTATGTTACTAAAAAAAGCTGAGAGGAAAGTCTATTTATTACAGATGCTATTCTTCAGAAATGTGATTTCAATGGACATAAAGTACCATGTTTATAATCCCAGGCATCTAGAAGGCTGAGGCAAGAAATTTGTAAGTTCTGACCTAGCCTGGACCATGAAGGGACATTCTCTTTCAAAAGAGAAATAAGAGAACTGGCTGAGAACACAACTAAGAAATATAGTACCTTTATTTGTATTGTTAAATATCTGAGATTGAAGCCCTGTATCACAGAAGTAAAAAGATAAAATCTCAAATA
Organism: Grammomys surdaster; assembly: GCF_004785775.1. Lineage (NCBI taxonomy): Eukaryota > Metazoa > Chordata > Mammalia > Rodentia > Muridae > Grammomys > Grammomys surdaster. The sequence goes on from NW_021620852.1 coordinate 4,628,753, forward strand.
TATCTTCACATTTTTGACCTTTCATCTCTAATCTTGGAATTTATGAGAAAGGCTGGTCACTTCTTTTTCTATTGGATCATAAATCTGAAATCTCATTATCTTCATAGATTCCTTGCTTTCTAGTATATTTCTAAGTAGTATTTTGTGTATGTTTCACAAATTTTTCATGTGAGGATGGCTTATTTTATAATTTATTATACATTGAAAATTAAACTCTTCAAGATTTTAGAATATGCATATTTAATATTTATAGTTTCTAGTTCCAATTTGAAGCATAAGTATTGGTGTGTGTGTGTGTGTGTGTATGTGTATATGGGGGACAGACAAGAATTTGTGTGTCTTTGTGTGTGTGCTCATTTATGTTTCTTCTTAGAACTATATCTCCTCTACTGTTTAAATATTTTTGAGGAGGCTTGAACACGTCTACTCACCACAATTAGAGCACAAACAATAGGAAAATTTAAACTATTGCCTATAAGTGATGCTCAATAATTCACAATTTTAATTGACACAACTTACAGAAGCCTGACCAGTGTATAAATAGCTCTATTATTAAATTAAAAAAAATTCAGCAATTGTTACTATCTAGAATTCCTTGTAACACAAGACCTAACAATCTATTTCCCCTTCAAACATTAACTTTATAATGCGTAGGGAAAAGGAAGGAAGCTGACACTTCAAAAGAACTTAAGGTGCCTAATATTGTGTTGTTGCTCTGCAGATAATCATTGCTGCTAATAGGTGAAGAAAACAATAGCTTTGTTGTACATGGAAGACATTTTACAACATTATAAGGCTAATTATGTTGTTGAATGTTAACATTATACCCATTGTTATAGGTGATTAAATATATGGCTAAATGGAACACAGATATTCTTTAATGTACAATTTTATCTTGTGTTGATGTGTTTATCATTTTATCAGGTTCTTATGTTTTTATCTATTGTCCAACTCTTATTTCTCCCTAATTATTCCCAATCCCCCAACTCTAGATAGAAGAGAAATAAGGTTAGAGTGGGGAAGGGACATAGACCTGTATAGGCAAATTTCTGCTGATTAGGGTCATTGAGTTTCTTAGGACCAGTTCAATCTCCCTTGACAGAATATCCAGAAGGTCAGAAGTCCAGCAAACCAACAATCCAGCAATAGCAAATGCAATGTGCCAGCATTGGTAGAGGCAGCAGCTAGGGGAAAAGCAGCGCCTCAGATTATCCCTGCCTCTCTCCAGGTTCTGGTCTTTAGACCCTCTCCAAAATTAAACTAACTGCAACTAACAAAGATCATGCCCATCCTAGAGCATGAGAATCACAATTAGAGGCTGTGGACAAAATGAAGCCACCCCATGTCCCAGGGATTAAACAAATACATATTCACATAACTAGGTTTTTAAAGACACCAAAAATTTCCCTAGGGTCTAATGATTGTTTTTTATCTTTACATACTATTTGTATCATTTAGATACAAAAGATGTCAAATTTTCATTGAAATTATTATTTGCAATGACATTAAAAATCTGTGCAAATTAATTAAATATGTCTTTGTTAAATAAATAATTAATATTTTCATCTTATTGAAAAGGTATCAGAGTACATATTTTTATTTCAACATAGATGTATTAAAAATAATGAAAATAGTCTTTAGTGGAATTACCCTTTCATTTTCAAACTCACATATATTTTCTTGTAGTTTAGAAGTTTGAATGTATATATTCCAAACTTTGGAACACATTATAGAGGAAAAATATTACTTACCTCTGAATATTATCTCCTACATAGCATGAAGTTCAAGATAAATATTACTAAAACTTCACAATTTCTGTTTTATTTAGCTCACAAAATTGTTCTTTTGTGGCTTTCCCATTAACCACATACTCTAATTCTAATATTCTAAGTAATTATTTATATAATTGTATTGCAGACTTCTGTCTGATGTATCAAGGTCATAATAAAAATGAAATTAGAGTTCATGCTGGTGATATATGTTCAGGGCAACTTTGGCAAGTCTTCTCAAACAACACAAAAGATGACATCACAGAATGTGGTCTCATTTTATTATATATAGAAAGATAAATTGGTGATTATTCTGAAAATTTGTATATCACTCTGAATTTTGAATTAAAGTCAATTTCTCACTTTATGTAACTAGAGTCATAGTTCTTAATTGTCTTAAGAATTATGCACCTAACCAATGTAGCACTTAATAATTTGAATGTAGAAGATGTTTCAGAGTGCCTCAGATATTTTGTTCTAGACTTTAGCAATAATTATTATGATAAATATATAAAATATGCAATCATGTGTATATGTGATCATACTTTCTACCAGAAGAATTATTTTTGAATAAAGTTAGATTTAAGAAATATGATTTGTCTTACCTTCTTAAATACCACAGAAGGACCACCATTTTCTCACCACCTCTTAGACTCCTCAACCATACAGGTAAATTTCCCTTCATCCTCCCATCTTCCCAGTTTGCTGCGTTCTCTGGGTCAAGCCAAGCTGTCATGAGCATTCTACTCTCCCAGGAAGACATCCATTCTTTGACCACCTCTCCTCTACCTTCTGAACCATACAAGCAAGCTTCCCTTTCCTTGCCAGTCTTCCATGATATCTAAGCCCTCTGAGCTAAGATAAAACTCCCTGAGCAGCTTGGTAGCCCAGGGAGGAGCTCCATTTTTCTCACACCTTTCTGCTTATCTTACCAGACTTGTGGCTCCTGAATAAAATAAACCCACAGGTCTGAAACAATACAGCCCAATTATACCTATCAGAGGCCTGTCCCACCAGAAACACTGAGGTTTATTTCTCTCCCAATAACTACTTGAAAAAGAACATCCAGAGCCCAAAACCCTCCAGATAGGTAATGGCCCTTGAAGGAACAAAATCAAAAAAGCCAGGACAATAATGACACCTCCAAAGCACAGCTAACTCATTACAGCAAGCCCTGGATATCTTAATAGAGCTGAAACATAAGAAAATTACCTTAAGTCCAATATTATAAAGATGAGAGTGGGCTTTAAAGAGAAAATGAATAAATCCTTTAATAAAATACAGGATAATATAATACAGATAGAGATCTTTAAAGAGGAAAAAAATAAATTCTCTAAAGACATATAGGAAACTATGATAAACATAATTAATTAGGTAAAGAACATGAATAAAACTGTGCAATACCTGAAAGTGTAAATAGAATTAATAAAGAACACAAACTGAGAAAATCCTGGAGATGGAAAGCCTAGAGAAGAGAAAAGGAACAAAAGACAAATCCAAATTCAAATAGTATCTATTCACAAATTCAGCCCTATAGAAAATACTAGAAGGAAAACTCTAACCCAAAAAGGATAACTACATCCAAGAAAACACAGGAAATAAGTAATTGCATAGCAGCAAAATCAAGGAAAGCATACCACACACACACACACACACACACACACACACACACACACTAATACCACCAACATCAAAATAACACGAAATAATAATCACTGGTCATTAATATCGAGCAACATTAATGAAGTCCATTCCCATGGAAAAAAATATGAGCTAACTGAATGGATATGGAAACAAGATCCATCATGCTGTTGTATACAAGAAACACAACAAAGCAATAAAGGTAGACATTTCCTCAGAGTAAAGAAAATGTCCAAGCAAATGGATCTGAGAAGCAAGCTCGAGTAACCATTTTAATATCTAATAAAACAGAATTTCATCCAAAATTAATCAAAAAAGACAGGGAAGGATACTTCATACTCATCCAAGGAAAAATCTACCAAGATGATATCTCAACTCTGAACATCTAAGGCCCAAAAACAAGGCCACCCATATTTATTAAAAAAAATTACCAAAACTTAAACTACACATTAATGATGAGAGACTTCAACACCCCTCACTTATCAATGGACAGGTCATCCAGACAAAAGCTACACAAAGGAATAATGAAACAGATATTATGGATCAAATGGTTCTCAAACACCTATAGAATATTTCACCCAAACACAAAAGAAAATGCCTTCTTCAAAGCCTGTCATGAATCTGTCTCCAAAATTGGCTATATATTTAGTCATAAAGCAATATGCACATAGGCAATTCAGGCAGAAGGTTATATAAATTTTGAGGGGCAAGGTGAAATTGCTGCTGTAACATTCTGGCTTGTTCTAGTAATTCCATGTATACAACCCTAATCATAGCATCAGTTTTCTCATTTCCTTCTGGGCAATATGCTGGGCAATTTAGAATGTGATCTTACATGTAGGATGAACCAGGGGGCTGAACCAGGTATGTCCCATATTCTCAAGATCCTTCTGTATAGATCCCTTGTAGACATGTAAACAGCTGATTTGCTCTTCACTATAGGAGAAGGACAGGGTATAGACAATTTGTACTTCTATATTAGCTGTCTGAAAAAATATTGATGGGCTCCTGTTGTCAACACTCAAAAATTTTCCGGAGTATAAATAGTTCATCTAGTTGCGCTGAGCCAGAATTAGGGAGAATATGAGTTGTGTCTTTCCCCCAAAGTCCCCTGTTCTTTGCATAAGAACCCCATATCTGGCTTTATTAGCATCAGTAAAGACTATAGTGGTCATGGGAATGGGGTGAGAGCTAGGTATGCTATGGGCTTTAACTGTAATTGGCACCTGGGGGATAGCAGTAAGATACTTGTCTGGTGGTGGATGATTGTCCAACAAGCCTGTGAATCCCATAACTATTTCCTGAAAGCTGACAGAATCTGCCCATAATAATTGAAATTATTGAAAGGAGAATGGTTGAATTATTTTGTCTTGTTTTCTGTTATAAGTTGGCATTGCTAAACCTCTCTTTTTAAAGTCAAGGCAAAATGCAATCTCAAACTTGGAGGAAACTTTAAGTAGATTAGATTGGGCCTGGTACAACCACATGAGGAGGCCATTCTTCCATAACGCTCCTAGGACTCCCTCAAAGGACCACAAAATTGTGGCCATGAGGGGTTTCCCTGGGTGATGGTTTCCAGAGTTGATACAGAGCACCATAATTTTCTGTAGCTGATTGCTAGCCTCAGATGTTAGTTTAACCCTGCTGGAGGGGCTGCTAGGACTCTTCAAGAGAAAAAAGAGGTGCCTCATCTCCTATTTGGGAATAGGCAGGAAAGGTTTAAGCTAGTTAAGTGTTCCACAAAATTGTTGTAGTTCTACAAGGGAATAGAATACGTTTGCCATGATGGAGAAGGCAAGGGACTTAATAATCCTGTCAGAGATAGAAAAGCCCTGGAAGGCAAATAGGGCAAAACAAACTTCAAATTGAGTTTTTCTAAGTTAAGCAACTATTGAGAGGATACCCTTTCAAGATCAGGCAAGCTAGGGTAGGCAAGCATAATATCATCCATGTAATGGACTACAAGGACATCCCTGAGGACTCACTGCATGGCTCAGACCACACATAGCTGACAAATGGTCAGGCTATTCTTCATGCCCTGAGGCAAGACTGTCAACTGATATCTTTTGGCTAGTTTATTCTTATTAGGCTCTCATACTAAAAGGCAAAAATGGCATCTATCCTGGGGAGCCAGAGGCATCTGGAGAAAGCAATCCTTAATATCCTGGATCATCACATTGTATGTGGGTGGGATAGAATTAGAATGAGGCAGTCCCACTTGAATGGTCCTCATTTTTTACATGTTCGTTAATGGCTCTCAGATCCTGTAGAAACCTCTATTTCCCTGACTTCCTTTTAATAACAAAAATTTTATGCCTGCCGGGAGAAATAATAACCCAATGCTAATTGTTCCAAAACCAGTTTCTTGAGAACAGAAAGCTTAGGTTCCAAAATGGGCCACTGGTCCACAATGATATTAGCTTCAGACATCCAGCCCAACGTTATAGGGTCAGGTAACTTGATGTCAATTGGTGCTGGGTGGGCAATGGCCACTAGAATTGGGATTGATCTTCAACTTTGTGAGCTGTGAGGCCATTAGTGATGTTTTATAATGTCATCAAAAAAGATGAGATTGTCCATATTAAGGATGGCATCCAGGAGATAGGCAATTTAGCATGAAGGACAGGTATTGTAGGAGCAATCACTGGAAGGCAAAGTACCCCTAGATCACATCAAGGGTACAGGGGTGGGGAGTACCTTTGATGGGGAAGAAGCCTAAGGACTTGTGAGTGAGGGACCTACAACAGCAGGGCTAGAGGACAGCTTGGAGCCTAACAGCTAGAGGGCTGGAGCAGATGCTCCATGGTCCTCATCCATGAAATCATCTTGTTTGCCAGGAGAAAATGGGGCAGGGTCAGTAAGGTAAAGGTGTATATTAGCTTGATCCTGGTAGTGCTTGTTATAGATATCCACCACTTCTTCTGGGGAAGCATTAAAGCTTGTGATGACTACAAGGTGGGTGGGGGCCAAGAACAAGGAAGGGATAATCCCAGACTGTACCTTGCACTTGCAGGCAAGGAAGAGAACATACATCAAGAGGTCAGAGTCTCACATGTTCTCTGGAGATATCTAGGAGAACAAAATAGCGAATTCCTCCCCAAATTGGTCTAGGTCATGACTTTTAACCTTGAGATTACTTGTCACCCAAAGGGGTTTTAGAGCCCTAATCTAGAGTTCCTTGAACGTGGAGGGTAGGGAACCCATAACAATGATGATTGCAAAGAAAACTAGGAGCAGACAGATATGACAGACTAGGAGTCAAAAGTCCCACACTATGGAGGGTATTTCCTGATCCAAGGCCATATGGCTGCATGGTGCCCACCACCTGGGAGACCAGCCCATAGTTGAGATCCAAACTGGAACTAAAAGTGAGTTGTTGTGGGGATAAATGGACAAAGGGAAAGAAGAAAATAAAGAGTATAGTGTGATCACTTAACTGAAACTGAAAGTGAAATTTTGTTGCTTGCCAGGGCAAGTTGACAAAGACAAACAAAGAAGAAAGAAGGATATCCACTCACTCACTCACTCTCAAACCGAAAATGAAATTGAAGTTACAAAGGTTACCTGGATTAAGGGACAAAAAACAACAAACAAAGAAGACAGAAAAGGGACCTAAGAACTCACCTTTATGAGGGGCACAACATGAAACACTAAGGGGCCAATGGAACAAGCAACCGAAGGGTCACAACAGCAGTGCTGTAAAGAGAAGAGTAAATCAGATTGAACCGTGGGCACAGTTCTTGTGGCAACAGGGAAAAAAAAAAGATAAAAGAAAAAACGAGCTCCAGAAAAAGAGTTTCTTATGTAGCCATAAAAGGAGGATAATGTAGTAGACTACACACCATATCATACTGGATGCTAGATGGCATTTCCCGATTGGCTGATATTGTCTGTATAACCAGTCTTTAGGCTCTCAAGCAGTATTCAGTTAGGTCCTCATGCAGAAGTAGCCTCCACTGCTGTGTGGCTCCTAACATTTATATGGAGGTGGCCATCACTTCATCAGTGAGGCCTGCCATTCACCTTACATGGTGCATAAAAATAATAGTTATTTTTAAAAAAAAAGGACATCCAAACAGTGGTGGTGCATACCTTTAATCCCAGCACTTGGGATGCAGAGGCAGGCTGATTTCTGAGTTCTAGGCCAGCCTGATCTACAGAGTGAGTTCCAGGACAGCCAGGGCTATACAGAGAAACCCTGTCTCGCAAAATGAACAAAGAAAAAGACAAAAGTTAGTGCTTGCCTAGAGAAAAATGAGTCTTTTTTTTTCAGATGATTGAACTATACAATGGAATGCTATTATGAAGAGTAGTATGGAGGTTTCTCAAAAACTACGGCTAGAATGCCAATAATCCTGCCATTCAGCTACATACTCCTGGCGCCTTTAAACAAGTAACGGGAACTACTATCCAACAATGGACTGTCTAGTGTTTATAAGAACTAAACAACCAAATAAATAAATTAAAAAATTCTCTCTACAAATAGAACTTTTACTTAAACAACCTATGGGATAATTTTGTTATATTTCTTTTTCCCAAACACTTTTTAGTTCCAGCTTTTAATACAGAAGAGCCCATGATTCCCAATAAAGCACATTACAGCTCAATTTCTTAGACTTACCTGCTGATCGGGTTTTGCCCCTCCTCTCTTTTTATTTCTGGGTTTTCATTTAGAGACTAGATTCTAAATAATGTATAGAATCAAAAGTGTTTTTCTTTCTTAAATCTGTCCTTTTTGTGTTCTTCTAAATTTATAAATAGGCCACTGATCAGTTCAAATTTATTTTGTAGTGGTCATAAACATAACATCTTTCCTTTAAAGCAGTGCTTCCTACAACAGACTATTTTCTTAAATGGTGTTGTGTTTGTATGTGTGTGGGGGGGGGAGGAAGGGCGGGGGTAACAGGTAACTTAGCGCAGATACCCAGAGACCAAAAAGGATAGACTGGACACACATTCCTGACATCCTTGCTGGGACCTAGCGTAGATCCTTTGGAAGGACAGTATGAGCCATCTATCCTGCCTGCTATAGAGGAGTCTTTAGTAACATTTTTTATTTAATTTGTCTGTGTATGCCTATGAGATGTGTATGCCTGCTCACATGTATGGTACAGAATTATGTACAAAATATGTACACACATCAAATATTAATTGACCATAACACATGAATTAAGTAATTTATTGGTATGTGTATAATTAGGCCATTTATTAAAGCCAATCTATATGGCAATAAGATCAATGTATTAATTTCCTTTTCATGAAGAATTAAATATTGTCTGAATATTTAATATTGAAAGATATAGAACATTTTTAATGTTTACATAGTTTGTTAATTTTTTGAAATCCAAGTTATCCATACTGATAGCACAGTTTCATAAATTCATAACACAGAAATCAGGAGGTATGTTTATAACATTTCAGAAATTGTTGGAAGTTTTCTCCTAAAAATAAACCAAAATCAGCATAATACATTTTAGGAAACTCAAGTCAGCAACGCAAACATATTCTGACATTCTAAAGCCACTGTGTATGTGTGTGTGTGTGTGTGTCTGTGTGTGCATGTGTGTGTGTGTGTATTCACTGTGTTTCTTTCATAGGAGAAATTATTGGATGCTATTGACATAGTCATTCCCATGATTCAATGTCCTGTAGTCTGACCAGGCATCTCAGCAGCTTTTGTTAGTCTTGTTTGTGGGATGACACATAACTCTAAGCAAAGCACATGCATGATCTATTTAAATCATGCTGTAGTGAAGGTGAGCAGGGCAATCAGGTGCGATGTACCAGAAACACTTTAGATTCTTTGTACACTTGATTATTAATTAACTATAGGCCCTGTAAGTTAGGCTATATGTCTCTCCTGTCATATATTCTCTCATGAAGTTCACATAGAGTTTTAAGAACACAAATGGGTTGTGAACACAGTAGAAGCCACGAAAAGTTTAAGGAAATGGCTCAACCTCTAAAACACCTGGCGTTTATCCACAAAGGCCTACCTCTGAATCCTTAATACACATCTAAAGAGCTTGTTGCCAAGTACTGCACATCTGTGTTTGTTGGTCTCTGAACATTTGTGATTTATCCAGGTAGCTGGCCAGCCAACTTCATCTGTCTGAGACTCTGCATTGAAGTATTCTGTCTCAAACGGGGTGATAGGTATACACAGCAGTAGACACTCACTACTTACCTTTGGATTCCATAATCACACAAACATACAAACAAACAAAAGCATCTTACCCATAAAGGTACGCACACACACACACACACACACACACACACACACACACACAGCTGTGACCTATAGCACAAAACAACAATAACCACAAAAACAATGAAATGGGGTCATTTATATAACTCACATTATTATAATATCCAGATAAAAATGGTACTAGAATTGTACATGCTTGTTTATGTGTGTCTGCAGCCCATACAGTAATGTTTCACACATTTTCTTTTGTTAATATGATTAGTGAGTATTAAATATTTATTATTTAGTAGAGCTTGCTTAAGATTTGAGCTCTTGAACAAAAAAATATTTAAGCTTTACAACATCTCAATCCAGGAACTTTCATTTCTCTGCCTATCATTTTTAAGGTCTTGTTTTGAGAGGATTGGAGGCTGAATCTGTCACATTAAGGGTGGCAACCTGCTGCTTATCTTGTAAAAAGGTAGGAGATATGGCAGAAAAGAATTACTATAGGCTGCAACTCTTGTCACTGACAGCAGGTAAAAATGATAATCCTGGAGAGAAAGAGACATGGCTAAAATAGATATCAAAGCTAGACAGAAGCCAAGTCCACAGCACTCACAGAGAAATATCTAATGTATACTTTTACAACTATGGATGGGTTAATATTCTAAACTCCAAGTGTGCTATTTCTGAATAGATTTGCATTAATAGACTTGCATCTTCCATTACCAAGCAACATGAAATTTCAGTAGAGGCTATGAAAATAAGCTATATCACAACATTTTAACACACTAGTAACATAACAGCCACTTAAAGTAATAACGCAAAACTCTATTACACTTAATTATTTCTGTCTAAGTGTCACTAAGATCTTCAAAGGATCAATATCAAAACTTTTTAATGAGATGAATTTCATGTAATGAAAAAAGTAAGAAATTCAAACACTAACATTCATTCAGTGTATGACTATTAGGTTTAGCTTTAATTTTCAACTCAACACTTCCTGGAATACCTGAGAAAATTGGATCAAAGTGGGATTCTTTTATGATGCCAAAGCCAGCCAGTGGGTGTGTTCATGAGTGATGTCTCTACTAATATGCAAAGAAGCTTTTCCCTATGAATGCATGCTTCTATATGCAGTAGGTCCTGCAATATATAAGAGCAGAGATACAGAGCTGAGCACACACATGGATTGTAGCAAGGAATAGTAGATGAAAACAAACTTTTTCCTACCTTAGTTTTCTGTTTTTGTCAGAACAATTTAACATAGCAAAGAAATGGATAGACAAAGATAGATGTATGTTAAAAAATGAAACAAATATGCACTTCAGACTGAATGAGATATAACATTGATAGCATGTGTACAATATGTTCTGTCTAGGTTTCTTCAGTTAATATCTGATCCATTGTTAGGTTGTCATGCAAAGTAAAAGTACACATATAAATAAGATAAAATCAGAGACTTCTTTTTTATGACAAGCAGATATAAATAACTTCTTATGGGTGTGATATTTTGCTCTAATATTAAGAAATTTAAAAAGCCCACAGGTCATGGGTTCTGAGATTCAATATTATGTGAGTGGAGGCAGTGTTCAGGTTGCTGCTACATAACTTCCCTGTGACTGGATTGGTGTTGATGCTGCCTCTAAACATCCCTCTGAACACTTTTATTAGCAGTACAGCCGAGAAAGAGGATACATTTCACATCTTCCACAACATGAATATTTTTAGAATCATCAGAGTTGGATTTATAAGCTTGTGTGGAATGTCTCATCAGAATTAAAACTAAATGATGTATCTTCCTTCACGCAAAAATTTTCCGATGTCTCACCAAAAATAATAAGGCCTAAAATACGGAATGAATTTGCTCAGGTCTATTGAGAAACATTGGATTGTGTTAAAATGGAAACATTTGGATTGTGTTACTGATGGTGACACTGAGGTGACTACTGTCCTAACAGGAAACAAAAGCTCATTTCACTAACCATGACATAGAACATTAACCATAGGGCAACCTTCTGTTGTCCTAGACAATCAATACCCTCCCTGGGCATAGGACAAAGAGATATCCCAGGCAACAATAGCACTTTCTGTTCAATCATGAGACCATCGTTCAGATTCATAACACTTAGATAAACTGGTGTGGCTGAGGCCCTTGCTTAGGGAGCTTAGAGAGACGTGGAGTCCTGAGACTTGGACAGCAAGTCTAGGTTGAAAAGTCAAGTTCCAGGATCAGTGAGAAACATGTCTGTAGGGATTATGATGGAAGTGACAGTGAATGGCATCAAAGTTCCTCCTTAGGGCTCAGGTATCCACATATTGGTAAAAGAACACATACCAAATATGTATGCACACACACACACACAACCACCACACACACAGACCCACTAATATAACACACAACCTACACACATGTAAGCAAAAAAATGAATATAAAATAAATTATTAAAAGTAATGTTTTATTTTTATTTCTATTCTGTGATAAAATAAACCCACCAAGAGCAGCATAGAAGATAAAGGATTTATTTTAGCTTACAACTGCTGGTTTTCATCAATCATTATAGGCAAATCATGCAATCTTCTGGTCCTATCAAATATTGAATGAGCATAGAGTAAAGATGTATATGTGTTTACTTGCATAAATATTTGTATTTTATCACAACTTCTCCACATTTTTAAAAAATGTTGTTTCTGAAAACATGAATTTTTTTTTTGTTTTACTGAAATTCTTTCTATACACATTATATTTTTCTCTCCCCCTACTTTCCCTGGTTTCATCTAATCTCTCCTCCCCTGTAGATACATTCCCTTTCTGTCTCTGATTAGACAATAACTGGATTCTAAGAGACAACAACAAAACATAACAAAATAAATAAGATAAAATTAAAAATCTTCACAAGGAAGTAGGATGAGCTAAATCAACTGAAAGAAGAGAGTCCCAAGATAAAGCACAAGAATCATAGAACCACTCATTCACACATTCAGAAATCCCATAAAAGTATTAACCTGAAATCTGTATTTCTTATGCAGGGTACCTAGTGCAGACCTGTGACACATCTACACTTGCTGATTCAGTCTCTATGAGTTCATATAGCTTTGCTAATGTTGATTTAGAAGGACATACTTTGGTGTCTTTCATTCCTTTGGGCTTTTACACTATTTCCATTTTCTCCTCCAGAGGGTTTCCTGAGATCTGAGGATTCTTCTACTCTTTCCATGTTCTCTTTCTCAGGATTCACTGTGCTCTGATGGGAGGGGTTTGTGGAGACATTCCCATTTAGAGCTTGTGTTTGAAGTATTGTCTTTGTGTGTATGATGTCTGACTGTGAGTCTCTACATCTGTTCCCATCTGTTGTAGGAGGAAGTCTCTGATGATGGCTGTGTAAGACACTGATCTATAAGTGTAACAGAATATCAATAGGAATAGTTTTATTGATTTTTTTTTTTTGGTCAGTTGTGTTTACCTTTACCCGAGATCTCTGAGCTATGATGTAGGACCTTGAAAAGGATGATTTGGTCTCCCTGGTAGAGCACTGGTTTTGAGATAGCCAGAAACACAAAAGGTCCATTGCCTGTGTAGGGACTGCACATATCTCACCACGCCCCCAAGATTCCAGACTCCTGACAGGCCTCTACATCTCCATTAACCTACACGTTGCAGTCACATTTGGCTAAGCAGCCCCTCCGAGAGAGGTTTGTATCACCATCCACCTATAAGTAGAGATTGTGACTACAGGTTTCAGCCTGAAGAGATTTCCATATTCATGAGTTACCTAAAGGCGAGAGGGCGTAGCTAAATTAAGTTATTCTTTTCCCAGCCACTCCTCATTTCTCCCTCCCTATTTAAGCCAGCTCCCCCTGGCTTAAACTGGGGGCTCTTCTTAGACCATCTACATATACCATGAACAATAAAACTCCTGGAACTCCAGACTTTCTCGAGTTATTGGGACCTGCAGTCATGGAAGGCTACCCTGGGTTTCCACCATGGGTCCAGTACTATGAGGTATGTATTCCTTACCAAGGAGGGTAACTCAAGTCAAACCAGACATTTGTTGGCTACTATCGCAAGTTCTGTCCCACCATTGCACTGGTGTATAAGCCCTGCTGGTGGGAAAATATAAGTCCAAGGATTTTTGGATGACTTGGTGTTTATATTTCTTTTTTGGTAGCCTGCAGAGTACATTCCCACAGCAATGATGCTAGAACATTCAGATGAAGCTTCACTTCTTTATATTCAATGTTTTGTGTAGGTATTGTCCTCAGCAACGGGTCTCTGTTGTCAGTTGGCAGAGAGCAACCTATTGTATTGACAACAGCCTATGTTGTTTGGAGATTTTCATGGGTCCCCTTTGCTTACATTTCTGTTGATTGTAACTCATTCCCAATATTGCCAGCCTTATTTGTTAAAAAGAACTGGCCAGTTGAGACTCTGAATTCCCAATTATTAAGAAACCTCATTATTATACCTTTATACACACGCATACGCACACACACACACACACACACACATATATGTGTGTGTGTGTGTGTG
>NW_021620852.1:4643283-4901185 GCF_004785775.1 Grammomys surdaster
AGTGAGTTTCTACGCACTAAGCTTACATACCATCCTTCAAAAGCCTTTAAATTCTAGTGTCCCTCCCTGCATTCTCTCACCTAAAGGGTTAACAAAAGGAGCTATGTTCTCCCCCTTCCAATCTGATTCTCCTTTTTCTGTCATCCTCACTCCCAGCCCACCCATAAGATCTATTGTATTTCCCCCTCCCTGTGAGGGCCATGTACTATTCCTTGTGCCTTCCTCTCTATTCAGTCTTTCTAGATCTATGGCTTGTAAGTTACTTACCATTTTTAATACCATAAATAAATTAATACATACAAAATTTACATTTGTGAGTCTGAGTAACCTCATTCTAGATGATTTTTTTATTTTTCCATATAGTTGCCTGTAAATTGATGATATCATTTTTTTAAACAGCTAAGTAATATGCCATTATATTAATGTATCACATTTCTTTATTCATTCTTCTGTTTAGGGACATTTAGGATGTTTCAGTGTCTGTTCATTATGAAGACAACAGGATGAACATGATTGAACAAATATTCTTGTAGGATGAATGAACTTTAGATGTATTTCTAATATCCTGTTGACAGCTGTATCTGGAGGAAGATAGACTCCACATTTTGAGATGCCCTGCCTACAGAATGCTGCAGTCACCAGTGGGCTGGGACTTCCTACATCAGTGAGCTTATTAAAACAAACTACCAATGCATTTCAACAATCCAACTTGGTGTGAAAAATTGTTCTTTGTGCTTATTTTTGTAGGTGATTCTATGATAGGTGAAAGAAACAATTGAGTTAACCATGAAAATAATATTAATTATTGTAGTATATGTGTGAAATATATTATTGAACATTTCTTTCTTAATATATTTGAATTTATAAATGCATATTTTGAAAATCTGTAGTCTGTCTATAAGTCAGTCCATAGCTTTCTTAAATTATTTGTTCTTTTTTTAGCATTTTTGTTTTTAAAAAAATTTGGTCACAGGTGAAACTGATTCTTTTAGGTCTTTACCTTTTATATACATGTCATCTTCAAAATTAGGATAATTCACCTAAATGTTTGTGAAAATTTGTTGAAGTTCATAGGTAAATGCCATATGTTTGTAATTTTTAGTTTTGTCCTCAAAGTTGTTTGTGACACAAAAATGAAAACCTTAACTCATATCACCACCATGGAGCAACTAAATCTTAAATGTCTTTCATTACATTCTTAAGCCAAACAGTATCAAACATATATATTTTTCAAAATTTAAATATTGTTTATAATAGTTATTTGTTGATGAAATAATCATAAAGTAGACTATTATCACAAGAATTGTAGCTACAAACAGTTAATTAGAACTGTGGATTATTTGGCCTGGTAGCGCAGCTTAAGTCTACAGCATTTCTCAGGCAAGTACAAGGCTGGAGGTTTAGCCCAAATATTTCAATTATAATAAAAATGTTAATTCCAAATTACTAGGTTATTTCAATAACCTATGGACCAAAAATGTAGCGAAAACATAATTCTAGAGAATCACTTGCTAATAGCTGTTCCCAATTCTAGAGTAGGACCAAAAGAATTGTTTTTTAAAGTTTATCTGTAGTAATATGTAAGTACTGTGGTTTTCTCAATATTCTTTTCCCCAATATTCTGTTTTTTTAATCATGTAGATATAAAGGTAGTAAGAAGTGACTCTGTAGTACTTTAAGGATTATTCCAACAAACTATTTTTCTTTAAGTAATTAAATTGGAATAAATAATTGGATTTAAATACAAAAAAATTCTAGAATTATACTTTGAATTTATTAGGTATCCTGAACTACATCCTTCAGGTTTATAGCAAATATATTGCCGTGTAGAATCTGCTCCATGTACTATGTGGAGTAAAGTTTTGTTCCTCTCCCACATAGCCTCATGTCTCATTGCTTAAACTGAGAATTGTCTTGTTGTAAATCATTGGTTTTGTGTGAACATATCATTGTCTCAGTGCAGAGCATGGTTGTATGAAAATAATTAAAACTTTTAAATTAAGACCAATTCACTAAAGAGTCGTCTTTCTTGCAGGTTTTCATTAAAGTAGCAACTTCATATTTTTCTTGCACTACTATAAAAATGAGTCAGCACCTCTTATTTCAAAGGGGATCATGTGGGTACGTGAATGTTGAACTCTACAATTATAAATTTTTGTCATTCTCTTGTTCTGTGTTAATTAAGAACGCAAACCTAATTCCGTCAAGTGGTTTACAAGTCAACTCTCAGGGCACTCTCCTCTTTGATTTTTATATTCCCACAATTAGTAAAGGAAACAAAGAAAGTCTGGTGGCTATTTTAGAATAGAAAGAGGATGCTAGACCTTCTGTGACTTTTTCTAAGGGAAACAAATTCCACTTGGATGTAGCTTCACTGCTTCCAAGACTGTTAAAACACCACCAGGTTCAAATGCGATAATTTAAATGGCTTGGTGGAGCACTGCCACGGAGATACATAAGAGTCTAAGAGACTAGCAGAGAAGACTTAGAGAAAATCCCTCTGCCAAGGTGATAAAGATGCCAAAGGTCTGCCAGAGTTGATACACAGCAGTGAGAAGACCCTGTTCACCATTGGTTCCTGGAGGGGAACCAACCACGTCCTGAGTGGAGTGAGGCTTCCAGCCCTACAGTTCACCTCATAAGCTACAATTACCGGTAACAGAGATTCAACAGAATCTTTTTTCTTACAATTAACTCCCAAACCTTCCTTTTTCTTTATCTAAATACTCAGTTTACATATAGAAAACTAAGTCCTCAAATGTTTTATATTTGTACCTTTAACTTTGCTTCTTTCTACACTCTTTGTGGTTTGTCTTTTTTTGACTTAATCTGCTATCACAGTCCTTCTAAATATTCATATACAATGGATTAATAAGAATTCTTCTTTAACATCCAAATGAAATATACAGAAACAATTCTAATTTTTAATTAAATTGATATTTCACTAATCCAAAAAAAAACCCACAGGTTTCCAAATAAACTTGTATATTTGTTGAGTTTTTGTTGTTGCTTTTATTTGTTGATTAGTTTATGTGAGTTTTAATTGGAAATGTCTGATCTGGAATACACTATGAAGCAAGGGTGGCTTTGAAAATGTGATTCTCCTATCTCAGACTCCTAAGGGCTAGATATCATTGGAGTGCATTTTTCAGAATGCTATCATTATTTTAATTTATATAATTTTATTAAATCCTGTCACTGATATAACTGTATTGTAGCTAACCACACCTTAATTTTGGAAAGACACCTACATGTCACTCTTGTAAATAGCCATATTTATGAAACAACTGAATCTTTCTTCACATTAAAGTATTTTATATGTGAAAATTTATTGTGTATTTTGATTGAGAAAAATTTATGTGGAAATATGAATGGCAAAGTATATAGGATATTTTTGAGACTACCTCTATCTATCATGTCTATGATCTATCTATCTATCTATGTATGTATGTATGTATCTATCTATCTATCTATCTATCTATCTATCTATCTATCTATCTATTTATCTAACTATCTATCTACCTATCATCTATCTATATCACTCTAGTATTTATATTTTTCTATCTATCATCTATTTCATCATCTCTGTGTCTTTCTCTCTCTCATCCTTCCTCTCTCCTTCACATCCTTTACTTCAGAACTCTCATTACATTCTTTCCTGTCTATTCATATAGCTTAAGCCTCTTGTAATAATCAGGATGCAAAACACCAGGAAGAAATCTCAAACTTTCTTAATACCCATAATATATTTTGTAGCTCAGTACTAAAAAGTATAAACTGTGTATTTTAATAGTGCTTTCTCAAATTGTGATGTGATTTTCTTCCTGAGTCTGTTACCCTCTCTTGTGGATAAAAATGTAAAAGCTGGAATTGGAACTAGAGACACTCTTTCACTTAGATATTATTTTGGGAATATTTGTCACTAAAACCATGTAAATGAAAACTTATTTGTCTCTAATTAGACTACACTTATTTAGAAACATCATGTGGTGATTTCAAGACCTTGATAGAAAAATTGCTCCTTTCTCCATTAAAAAAAATAATTTCATGTTACTATAACAAAATCTCTGTTACAGTTAAATTAGAAAAAGAAAAGATTTTTTTAGGGACATGGTTCTAAAGATTGTAGCTCAAGATTGCAAGTCTTTCCAAAAGATGTCTCAAAGTAACAGAAACATGTGGAAGAACAATCTAGTCACCTATGAACGAAGAATCAAAAGGGAAGGTGAAAAATAAGATCTTTCCCACAGTGCATACCTTTAATTATCTAAAGAAAGCTCCTTTGGTCCCATCACCTGAAGATTAACAACATATCATAGGATTAACTAAGCCTTCACTGCTTAGTCTTTTGGGAGGGTAGGGAGTGCATGAGGTATTGTGTTGCTACCTTCTGATGTTAATATTGACTAATTCACATGATCACTGAAAAGTCAAGTTAGATTAATTTGCATTATTTGTATATAAAATAAATATGTTGACTATTGAATTATAAGGAGAGATATTGCTGGGAAATAAATTAACCAATATGGTTAGATATAAATAAATTTCATCTTAAGAAAAAATTGGAGGATGGCATTATAAGAGGATAAAAATGTTCAAATAGAGAACAACCCTAGTTCAGCTCCTACAGATACATTATGTAGAATAATACCACCAAGAAGGTCTATATCCTGAACAAAGAACTTCTATGAAGAATCAAAAGGAGACTCAAGTACATTTAAAAAACAATGATGATTTCATTGTAGAAGTTGTATCATACTTTATATGCAATAACTTATATTGTACCACATAGAAATATAAGACAACTATAAAGCCAATATTCTTTTTATTTAAATATGGTATAGCTATATGAAAATGAGTTAATAATGTATTCCAAATTCTGTAAACCTGCTCAGTTTCCAAGGCAACTAATCTTTATATTTTTCATTCAAAGTACAAAACCTTTTTGTAAATTAAAGACATTGTAACAGAACTTTCATAAAAAAGATTAAATTGTAATTTTTCCACCCACCATGCTAGATGCCAGAATGCATAGACAGCCACCCCACACAAATTGCAATGTGTTGTAAGAAAGTATAACAATTTTTCTTTACAAGATCATATTTGCATGAACTTTCAAAGCTTAATATATGCAGAGCTATATAAAAAAAAATCTCAAGCTGCTAGGCAAAAAACATATAAAACCAAAAAAGAAATGCCAAACATTTATTATTCAATGGTCATTTTTTATAACTGGTGGTATATACTAAAGATCTCCTGAGATTATAAAAAGAGGTAAAAACTTGTAATGAATTGTAACCTGTGGTAGCTCTGTCCTCAGGAAATATCAGGAACACTGAAGATATCCATTACTTTATGATGCAAATTGTTAGTTGGTCTTTCAGATAAGAAGGGCTATGATCAGCCTTCCAGTCCAATGACTTTCTTCTTATAAGCTATTACAAATATATTCTATTTTCCTTTCAGATACCATTTAATTATAGGATTTCATTGATGCATAATAATTGTTTAGTTTTTTGTTTCTTTGTTTTGTTTACGTTATTAAAATATGCCAGAGTCAAGATTTTCTTGAAAAATTATTAATACGAATTCACAATACCAAACAGTGGTACAATTAGTTTGAGATATGAATAATCGTGGCACTAAGGTGTGAGATGTTAACCTATATAACAGGAAAAAGATTAGACACTAAAGTAGGAGCCTTTTTATCGGAACAACAACAACAACAAAACTATCCCGAAGTTATGAACACTTTAAGAGTGGTTTGAAGCAAGGAATATTTTGTCATATGAAATATATGTAGGATTGTCAAGGGTGTAGAGCATGTATCAAAACCAAACTTGAAAAAATATTCTCTACATAGTGCTAATTAATAAAAATCAATAAATTACTATGTAACATATAGTTATAATGTATGTACAATATAAAATTATGCTGCAGTAATTTTCATTTTCCTAAAATATGCTATTTATAAATTATATTATAAATAATTGGTATTTGTTCCAGTCTCTTTTGGAACCCAACTTTTGATATGATTACTTCTTTACCATAATCATTTGTGAATTTAATGAGTTTATCCATATATAATTATATCAAAAATTAATGCCTACAAATATTCTTTAAAATTATATAAAAATCCTAATTTTATTATATGCAGCTTTTGTATTTCTGATTCCGGTAGACTTATAGAAGTACTAACATAGATTAATTTTCAAAAAAGTCTAAACTCAAGACAGTAAAATATGTGTGATTTTATTTTCTTTTTGACATAGCTTTTAAGCAGTAACATATTGTCCATTTTTTTAATTATCATGTATCTCAATGACATGTTACACCTCTTTATTTGGTTCAATATAGTTCAGAAAGATAACAGTGTCTTAAAAAAGAAAGAAAATATTAGCATTTCTACCATTATTAATCATAGAGCTTTAAGACTCTGCCCACTTTAGTACCCAATGTTAACTCTTAAAACTCAAAAATTCTCAGAATTTTCCATAACTAAGGATGACTATTCAATAAGCCAACAAACAAACAAAAATTGCAAGTTTATTTTTCCAACATGTCATATATACAAATTAAGGTAATATAGAATGGTCGTAGACATATAATGATTATAATTTTAATGATAGTCATAGATATAAGCAAACATCATTCAGGCATGTATTTATTGCCATTTAGAAGTATGCTACTAGATACTGGGATTTCCCAACCATAATCAAGAAATTTTTAGGCTTCATGTCTACCTCAAATAAATACAAGTTCTATAAACTGACAAGTAAATCTCACCTTAATGAAATTTCATTCACATTAAGAAGTATTAACCTTGAAAACTGAGAGAGAGATATTTGAAGGGTACTTGCAAACTGGGCATGCTAGTCATATGAAGATGTGCCCCTATGCTCTTCCACTCACTCATCACCTGGACCTGCAGTGTATCTGGTTTATACTACTGGTTTGCTCCAATTATTCATCTATTTAAAATGTGGCCAGAATTTAGAAAATCTAGAAAACAAAATCATTATTTTCTTATGGATAATTATGTCTCCCTACATACTTATAACTTTGTTGTAGTATTTGAAGATTCACTTAGTTAGTCTGCTTATTTGTAATAATACATGCAAAGAATTAGGTGAGCAACATTTTAGCAAGTAAGAAAGCAAGAAAGAAATATAAAACAATATTAACATTGAGTTTTTTAAGAACTCAAAGCTTATATTTTTGAATAACCATAAACATTTTATTTTGTTTGATTATTGAAAATCATGTTTCTTAACAATAAAACATTTCTATTGTATTCATGAGAAAATGGACAATGCAAAACTGACTTGACATTTAAAAATTAAACATCGTTATTTTGTAATTATTTTTGTAAATTTTGAGTACTCTATTTACCTCCTTTTTATATCCATTTTTTAACCACGTATATTCCCACGACCCTCCAAGATTGCATTATATATACATGTGTATGTGTGTTATTTATTTATTTATTGATTGATTGATTTAAATTTTTGTAAGTTCTTTTAGATTTTTTTGCAAAGTGCTTTGATTATATTCACTGCCCACAAACTCTCTAACCACTCATATTTGTGTTCTTTTAGAAGGGGGAACAAATATTCTATAAAGTATGGTCTTCTTCTGGAACTTGGTAGACATAACTGGGACTACACTCATAAAGAAAACTACCTCTATCTCCCAGCAACTAAACTGCCAATAGCTGCACAGCAACCTTTCATCTCCTATGAAGAACAACATAGATGATCCTGGATAAAATTGTGCTAAGTGAAATAGGCTATGTGAAGTGAACCAAACAATATAGATTTTAATACAAATGATGTGTTTATGCCATGTGCATCAGTAGATGGCAGGAAGGAGAGGCTATGTCTATTCTCAGTGTGCTTACCTATGAATATCTGAATTATAAGTAGCCTAATACTCCCTCAAAAAAGGGACCCTGAGACAAGTACCAGTCGAGCCATTATGACAGGGCTGGATGAACTCCCAGAGAAAAGAGCTGGAGATGAGGTGAATCCCTGAAGTCATCAGAGTGAAAGAACTCTTCCTGTCCCTCACTGTCTTCAACACTTCAGAGAGCAGGACCCCTGGGCAACAGCACAGATTTGGTCCTAGTTGTGGGATTGTAGGTGAGCCAGCCTGAGGGTGAGAGGGGGAGAGATGGCAGCTGCCTCTATGTATTGCTGGCTATGTCATTGGATGGGCCAATTGGCACAGAGAAAAAGAGCTAGCCCCAGTTGTGTGGATGTGGGAGAGCTGTTGGGCTGTCTAGTTCAGATATTCTCAGGCCCAGAACCAGATATTTGAATTGGACCACACAACATCTACCTCACTGGTGAACTCTTGGAATAAGTGAAGGGGCCAGTCCTACAGATCCAATAAGGATCTTCATGACACAGGACAACAATATGACATTCAAGAGTAGTCCCAGGAGAAGCCAGAGACCTCATGCCATACCAACAACTCCTTGGAATGAACACTTGAAAGCAAGAGTATGAACTAAGTGGTATACTGTGTGGCATACCATGACATACTACAGCTTCCACAAGTTTTGTTGCTACTGTTGTTTTTGTTGTTGTTGTTATTGTTGTTTACTTTGGTGAGGGGGAGTTTGCAAAGGTGGAGGCAGGTATGTTGTGGATTGGCCTGATGCTGTTTGTATTTTGATGGTAATCTTGACCCTGAAGATAGTACAGATATTACTAGTACAGGGACCCTGAGACAAGTACTGGTACTGGCTCGACTGGTACTTGTCTCAGGGTCCCTTTACTAGATAGTACAGTGAGGTAGATGTTGTGTAATAGTACAGATCATGTACTCAGGTACTCTCTCCCAATTTAACTGGCCAAATAAAGACTAGAGCCTGTGATTGGGTAGTGGAAGGAAAAGGCAGGGCTGGAAGTTTTATAGAAGGAGAAAGGGGAAGGAAGAAAAAGATCAGAAGATGGGGTGAGGAACAGAGAAAGAAGAAGATGAAAATAGAAGAGGTTGAAGATGGAGCAGACCCACATGGACTGGAGGAGCCACACGTAGCTAGGGAACAAGTTTGGTCAGCTTAACAAGCCGCCCAAGTGAACCAGGACCTTTTGTGGCTCCAAGCAAGCAGCAAGCAGAGACCAGGAGAGCTAGCATGGGAGCTGAGTGAAACCTGAGACCAGGGCTGCTGCTGGTCCCAGAGCCTAGCTGGAGTATTGAATCATTTGAATTTACATACCGTGGGAGAGGTGTGGCATTCCAAATGCATGGGATTCTGGTATTTGATGTTAAATTCATAAAGAACCAATAAGACTCTTCTAAAGATAAAGTATCTAAAATAGTCAAACAAATATGACATTCAGCATAAAATGTTAGTTTCTAGGGCCTTAGAGAAGAGTTCAAGGGGAATCTGCATTTTATTCATTTCAAATTTTGAGTCACACAAGATAAATATGTTCTAAAGATAAGCTGTATAATGTAATGCCTATACCTGGAAATGCTACACTGTTTACTTAAATATATGATAATAGTGTAGAAGTTGTAGATGTAATACTGTAACTGAGAAATGAAGTCATTTCAACAAAGTCTTCTTCAAAAAAGCTGTCATTTAAATATCCTAAGGCCACACTGCTTTAGGGTAAATAACTGTTGCCACTACAATGAATTATTCATTAAGTTTGGCATTGCCTTCTAAGCCCAAAATAATGCAAGAGGAAAGTGCACGTTGATATCCTGAATGTAGTAAAGTTAAAATGAGAAAATTCCACAGCCCAAACTGGTACTCTGTTAGTATTACTTTTCTTTTCTTATTCACTTAGCATCCTGACTGCAGCCCACCCTTATTTGTCTACTCTGAGTTTTATCCTTACATACTCCTCCTTTAATTAATCCCTCCCATTTCTTCAAGAAAGGAAATACACCCATGGGTACAAGCCCACCCTGACACATTAATTTGGAGCAGAACTGTTCCTGTCCTTCATTGGCTTCAACACTCCAGTGATCATCCTTTCCCACTGAGGCCAGTCAAGGCAGCCAGCTAAGAGAAAGGGGTCCAAAAGCAGGCAACAGAGTCAGAGACAGCCTCTGCTCCAATTGTTAGGGGACCCACTTGAAGACCAAGCTACACATGAGCTACAAATGTATAGGGGGTCCAACCAAGGTATACTCATTGTATGGTGATTTAGTCTCTGTGATTCCCCATTGGCTCAGATTAATTGACTCTGTAAGGTCTCCTTTTGGGTCCTTGACCCCTCCAGCTCGCTCCCTCCTTCCCTTCATTCTTCCACAACACTCCAGATCTCCAACTAATGTTTGGCTGTTGGTCTCTAAATCTGTTTCCATCAGCTGCTGGATGAAGCCCCTTAGACGACAATGATTCTTGGCTCCTGTCTGCAAACATTTTGGATTATCATTAATAGTGTCAGAAATTGGCTCTCCCATGGCACAATGGATCTCCAGTTGTGTCAGTTAACCCCTCAGCCATTACCTCTGTTTCCTCAATCTCTGCTAATTAACACTGCACATCTTGTATGAAGGACAAAAATGTGGCTGAAGATTTTGTGTTTTCCTTGATGTACAGGAGGTGTCCCCTTGTCTACAGGAGGTGGCAACTTCAGTCGTTGTGTTCCCAGCTTCTAAGAGTTCTAGCTACAGTTACCCTTTTAAATTCCTGGGATCCCCCTTCAATCCAGGGCTTCAGCTTTTCTCAGAGATGACTCCCCACAATATTTTGCTGCTTCTCCCCCAGTCAACCCCATTCCACTCTCCCTACACATTATTCCCAACACATTCTCTCCATACCTCATCTTCCATCGATTTTCCTCCTTCACTCAACCTCCACTATCTATTTTATTTCTCCTTCTACGTGAGAGCCAAGCATCTTCTCTTGGGCTCTCCTTCTCATATAGATTCTTTGGGTCTGTGGATTGTAACATAGTTATCTGTACTTTATTGCTAATATCCATTTATAAATGAGAACACACCATGCATGTCTTTCTTGGTATGGGGTACCTCACTCAGGATGATATTTTTTATTTCCATCTATTTATCTCAAAGTCTCAAATGTCTGTTCCCATTTTGAAGGCTGCTGTTTTTGTATTATTGATTGTGTCCTTTGCCTTAGAGAAGATTTTCAGTTTCATGAGGTTTCATTTATTAATTTTTGATCTTAGTGCCTGAGCAACTAGTGTTCTTTTCAAGAAATTGTCCCCTGTGCCAATCCTTTCAAGGCTATTCCACACTTTTTCTTATACTAGATTTAGTATGTACAGTGATGAATACAGATCTATGTATATTATTCTCCATACAGACATCCAGTTACACCTGCAGGATTTGTTGAAGATGCTTTCTTTATCTTATTTAGTTGTTTTGGCCTCTTTGTCAAAAATCAGATATCCTTGGGTGTCTGACTTCATTTCTGGGTCTTTTATTCAATTCCATTGATCAACCTGCCTGTTTTTAAGCCAATACCATGCCGTATTTATTATAATTTCTCTGTAATACAGCTTGAAATTATGGATGCTGATACCTCTAGAAGTTCTTTTATTCTACAAGGTTATTTTAGATATTCTGTTTATTTGTTTGTTTGTTGGGATGGGTTTTTTTTTTCTTTGCTTTGCTTTTTTTTTTCTTATGCAGTTGAGACTTGCTCTTTCAAGGTCTGTAATTAATTCGGTTGAATTTTTATGAGAATTTCATTGAATCCTGAGATTGCTTTTGGTAAGATGGCCATTTTGACTATGTTAATCCAACCAATCAATGATCATGGGAGATCTTTCTATCTTCCGATATCTTCCTCAACTTCTTTCTTCTGAGGCTTGAAGTTCTTGCCATACAGATCATTCACTTGGCTGGTTAGTGTTACACCAAGATATTTTATATTATTTATGACTACTTTAAAGCATGTTGTTTCCTTAATTTCTTTTTAGCCCATTTATTATTGTATAAAGGAGGGCTAATGTTTCTTTTTGAGTTGGTTTTGTGTCAATCCAATATGTGGAAGGAGTTTATGAGCTCTGGGAGTTCTCCAGTAGAATTTTGGGGTCTTTTATGTAAACCATCATACTGTCTTCGAATAGCAGAACTTTGGCTTTTCCCTGTACAATTTGTATAGCCTTAATATCCTTTAGCTCTCCTCTTGATCTAGCTAGATCTTCAAGCACTATGTTGAATAAAAACAGTTGTCTTCACACTGATTTTAATGGAATTTCTTTTGAGTTTCTCTCCATTGAATTTGATGTTAGATATTTGCTTGGTGTATTTTGCCATTATTGTGTTTAAGTATGCACCTTGTATCCATCCCTGTTATCTCCAAGACTTTTCTCAAGAATGGTTGTTCTATTTTGCCAAAGGCTTTCAGCATCTAATGAGACAATTGTGTGAACATTTTCTTTCAATTTATTTACATGCTGGATTAAATTGATGGGTTTCGTTATATTGAACCATGCCTGCATCCCTGGAATGGAACCTATTTGATCATGGTAGATGATGTTTCTGATGTGTCCTAGGATTTTGTTCGCAAGTATTTTATTGTATATTTTTGCATCAATGTTCATAAAGGAATTTGTTTGAAATTCACATTCTTTGTTGAGTCTTTGTGTGGTTTAGGTATCAGAGAAAGTGTGGCATCATAGAATAAGTTTGGTAATGTTACTTCTGTGTCTATTTTATGAAATAGATTGAAGAGTACTACTATTCATTTTTGAAAGTGGTGGATTTCTACACTAAATCCATCTGGCCCTGGACATTTCTTGGTTGAAAGACTTTTAATGAATGCTTGTGTTTCCTTAGGGGAGTATAGAACAATTTTACCTGGCCTTGATTTAACTTTGGTAAGTGGTATCTATCAAGAAAATCATTGGTTTTTTTCATATTTTCCAATTTTGGGGGGTATAAGCTTTTGAAGTAAGAACTAATGATTTCTTGGATTTCTTCAATGTCTGTTATGGAAACCTTTTCACTTCATTTTGTTTATTTGGATACTGTTTCTCTGCATTTTAAGTTAGCTTGGCTATGGGTTTGTCTATCTTGTTGATCTTCTCAAAGAACCAACTCTTGGTTTTATTGATTATTTGTATTATTTTCTGTTTCTAATTTATTGATTTCAGCACTGTTTTTGATTATTTACTGCTGATATACCTCTAGGGTATGTTTGCTGATTTTTTTCATTCTACAGCTTTCAGGTGTGCGCTTAATTTGCTAGTATCAGATCTCTCCAATTTCTCTATGAAGGCACTTGAATGTATGAACTTTTTGCACTGCTTTCATTTTGTACCCTAGGTTTTGGGATATTGTGCCTTCCTTCTCATTGACTTCTACACAGTCAATCTAGAAAGTCTTTAATTTCTTTATTTCATCTTTGATCCAGTGCTCATTCAAAAGAGGATTTTTCAGTTCCCATGAGTTTGTAGGCTTTCTGCTCTTTCTGTTGTTGTAAAAGTCCATCTTTAATTTATGGTGGTCTTATAACAAACAAGAAGTTATATAAATTTTCTTACATCTAGTGTGACTTGCTTTGTGACCAACTACATAGTCATTTTTGGATAAGGGTCTATGTATAGTTGTGTGTGTATGTGTGTGTGTGTGTGTGTGTGTGTATGTGTGTGTGTGTTTGGGTTAAATGTCTGCTATTTATGCTCATTTAATTTATAGGCTCTGTACTTTCATTATTTCTCTGTTTAGTTTCTGTCTTGATCACCTGTCAGGGGCAGCCTTGCTTATACACTGAAGCCCTAAAATCAGCAATAAGCCTAAGTCAGCCTGCTAATACAAAGTCTTGGGTCTCTATGGAAAAACACTGAAAGAGATAGCTGTAAGATATTGTAAACAGGCAGCTTAGGTGGAAATTAACCAGCCTGGATAAGAACAAGTAGTTATGGGTCTTGTGGATAGTCATAAACCTTGGATATCCTTGGCAGATAATACCAACTTAGACAAGGACAAGTGAATCATAGGCAGAGTCATAGTGACCTGTCCCCTGAACCTACACCCAGCCGATTCCCTGTTCTGGAAGATATGTATATTCCCCCTGAACACTGATGCTCCTGTGTCATCCCCTTCCCCACATCCTGCCTTTTTGTGTATATAACCCCTGTGTGAAAAAAATTAAAATCAGCGGTTTGATTAGACTATAGACAAGCTGCTTGTCCCCTGTCCTCCAGTTCTTTCTTCCAGGTCTCTCTGATCCCAGTTCAATGCTCTGTGGGAATGGGGCAATCACCTGCCATTGGTGAGTATGAGGTGTTGAAGTCTCTCACTATTAGTGTTTGGAGTTTTATTTGCAATTTAAGCTTTAGTAATATTTATTTTATAAGCATAGCTACCCTTGCATTTGAGTCATAAATGTTCAGAATCCAGATATCATATTGGTTTACTTTTCCTTTGATGAGTATGAAATGTCTTTCTTCATTTATTTTAATTAATTTTGGTTGTAAGTATATTTTATTAGATATTAGAATGATTACTCCATCTTGTTCTTTTGGTCTATTTACTGAAAGAACCTTTTTCTAATTCTTTATCTGATGTAATACTATCTTGTTGCTGAGGTGTGTTTCTTATATGTAGCAGAATGATGTATCTTATTTTCACATCCATTCTGTTTCCCTGTGTCTTTTTACCTTAGATTGAATCCATTGATGTTGAATGATATTAATGACCAATGATAGTTTATCCCTGTTATTTTCCTGTTCATGGAAGTTGCGTGTGTGTGTGTGTGTGTGTGTGTGTGCATATGAGTGTGTATACTTCCCTTCCTTTGATTTGCTGCTGTGGGGTTATTTATTTCCTGTTTTTTCTTAGAGGTTGTTAGCCTTTTTTATTTTGAGTTTTCTTTCCAGTATCTTTCTGTAGGGTTGGACATGTGGATAACCATTGTTTAATTTTTTTCCTTGGATTTTATTCTTTTTACCATGTGTGGTAGTTAAAAGTATTTCTGGGTATAATAGCATGGGTTGGCATCTGTAGTTTCTTAGAGGCTATAAGACATCTGTTCAGGATGTTCTATCATTTAGAGTCTCTGTTGAGAAGTCACATGCAATTCTGATAGTTCTACCTTTGTATGTTATTTGGCCCTTTCCCCTTTCTGTTTTAAATATTCTTTTCTTTTCCTCCTTCCTTCCTTCCTTCCTTCCTTCCTTCCTTCCTTCCTTCCTTCCTTTCTTTCTTTCCTTCCTTCTTTCCTTCTTTCTTTCTTTCTTTCTTTCTTTCTTTCTTTCTTTCTTTCTTTCCTTCTTTCTTTTTTGTAGATTTACTGTTTTAACTAGTATGTGGTTGGAGGACTTTTTTTCTGTTATCTGGTTCAACATAATTTATGTTCTGTAGGCTTATTTTATGCATATAGGCATCTCTTGCTTTAGGTTGGTGTAATTTTCTTCTATGATTTTGTTGAAAATATTTTCTGGATCTTGTATCTATGAATTTCTTCATTCTCCTCTTCGCATTATTCTTAGGTTTATTCTTTCATGGTGTCTTATATTTCTTGGATGTCTTGTGTCCAGAACATTTTAGATAAAAGATGTCTTTTACTGATGTTTTGATTTCTTCTACCATATCTTCTAACTTGACATTCTTTCTTCCATCTCTTGTATTATGTTGATTATGCTTGCATCTACACTTCCTGTTCTCTTTCCTAGGTTTTCATCTCCAGGATTCCTTAAGTTTGTATTTCTCTATTGCCTCTATTTCCAGTATCAGGTTTTAGGCAGTTTTATTGTTTTCCTTTATTTGTTTGTAATTTTCAGTATTTCTTTAAGGGTTTATTGATTTCCTTTTTAAAAGATCTATATAATTTTGATAGGAATGGATTTAAGGTAAATTCCTACTGTTTTTGCTGTGATAGGATATCCAGGTTTTGTTGTAGTAGGATAACTAGGCTCTGGTGATACTACATGGCCCTGACTCCTGTTAACTGTTTTCTTATGCTGGCCTTTTGGCATCTGGTTATCCTTGCTGTTGTCTGAATGTTCCTGATGCCAACAAGACTTCTTGGGAGGCAAGCAGAGCCATGGATCTTACAAATGAGGCCAGGAAACCACATTTTACTCACCTCTCTGCTGGATATGTCCTAAGTGGACCTGAATGTTCCTGTGGCTCTGCGGGTCTCCTCGGGAAGGTACTCAGAGCTGTAGGCTAGAAAATAAAGATCAAAGGACAGCACATAGCTTACTTCTGGCTATGTCTCTGGTGGACAAGCTTGTTAGTTTTTTGAAGTTTGAAGCAGTAAATTCATAGGTTATTAAAGGGCAATAGAAGGGCAGGTGGATGCATGTGTTTATTTCTGGGCAGTTCTGAAAGAAAAAGAACATATTCATACACTTATATCCCAGTTAAAATTAGACATTTACCACAGCAATGTAATTTGTGCATTATATTACATTCAAATTAATTTGGCTCATATACTTCTATTGATTTCATTAGGAAGAAATTTTACCTAACAATTTTTATGAGTTTCCATACTCCAATTCTGAATTTCAACAAAACAATCACCTTAAGGTTTATAAACATTGTTATTTGTCATACACATGAGATTGTTTTTTTCTTGATTTCCAGAAAGGATATGCAGTACATATAATCAATTTTTGGTATTATTTTGATGGCTTCTAATCTCTACCATATAAGATCATAAGATCAAAATATCAAAAATATTTTGTTTCATATGTTCTAAGAATTTTAATATTTTTAGGAGTCTTTTCTGATTTCAAGATTGAGAACCAATATAAATTTTTGCTGAAAAATTTATCCTGTCTTCTCTCATACACTCAAAAGTTTAAGTAATGATACAACTTAGGCCTCAGTTTAGGAATTATATTCTTTCTCTTTTTCCTCTATATCTTAAGACTAATGCTGTAGAAATCTCCAGGACATATGAATCTATAGAAATCAGTCAGTACAACATATATTCTTTATATACTCTCTTATTCTAAGAGGCATTGCTGACAAAGTAGGCTGGGAATCAACTCTCCTGAATGTCTCTCTGCCTCTGTAAAGCAGGTTATATGCAGATCTTTGCTTTTTAATTTACCTATATATTTATTTATATATTTGCTCCTTTATATTTGAGAATAAGGCAGAGAATTATGAATCTGCAAGTGATATGAGATGTAGATTTATTCAAGATTATTATCAGAGATCCCATGAAGTAGAACAGAATCTAAGTAATTATATATAATTTTATGAACCATGATCTCAGCAGCATCAATTTTCTGTCTCATCCTATATTTATAAGAGTTCATCAAAGAAGGGCATAAAATCTACATGGGTTCAGCACTTCATTGATGAGGACAATATTTCTATTTTAATGGCAATAAGTACACACAAAAAAAAATAAGTTCAAATCAATAGATTTAAAATCACTTGACAGTATAACTGAATGATACTGAAGTAGGAGCAAACTAGAAAATAGTCTCAAAAAATAAGCAAAAAGAAAAATAGTTTGATTTTTGATTTCGATAATTGGTCAGATAGTTAAAACTCAATAGTTAAGTTAGACAAGAAATTAAACAAATCCTATAGCTGACATGATAAATGATAGAATATATTCTTATTTTAATGGTCTTACTATTTTCCTGCATCTGACATCTAACATCACTGAATTTATGAGTAACTGTATTTTGCCAAAAATTAAGAAATACCAGTTTGATATTGACAGCTTCTATTAAGTCTATAAACTTCTATTAAAATTCTGTCAATCAATTTTCTATCACTTAGTACAGCTGGCAAGTACAATTTTAATTAAGAGTCTGGCGATGAAAGTAAAAAAGATTAGTGAATTTATTATTATGATAATCATTGTTACTGTATAACTATTGGTAGCTGGTGTTAATCATAGAGATAATTTGTAACTTTTGCTGTAATAATTTGTTGCAGGAGAAAAGAAGGACCAGCAAGCACATAAAAATACTATGGCAGTGGTTGACAAAGAGTACCCAGTAGTTAAGCTATAGACCATATTTGAGGACTACATAGGAACCAAGGAAAGGTTAAGTGGGCCAATGGGAAGTTCAAAAATTCTTGGTGGATGGCAGAGGATTGTACAGACATAAGTATCAGTTATATCCTAGATCAGATAAAGTCACACTTGTGTAAGCAGAGTTTCACAATTTAAATAGCTGAAGGTATCAACCCTATGAGTAAGCCCAATCATTCCTGTATGTTCTTCAAAGGTGTAAGACATTTCACAATTCACACATTCTATGGAATGCTGCAGACCATGGAAGGAGACATAAGTTGGCATATATGGTGTGCATAAAACTGAAAGTAAGATTGTGAGTAGAAATTCTGGCCTTAAATATGAATCTAACAGATGAAGAATACAAATACCATAGTTATCTCTTGAATATAATAGATATTTCTATTAGAACGAAAGAAGTGAGCTTGAATTTTAAATAAAGAAATTTAAAAACAAAGAAATTGATTCAATATTTTGAATTTGGGTGGTAAGTTTAAGTAAAGAGTTAAAATAATCATAGAAAAATATATAAGAAGCCTTTCTTCCAAACTACTAATTACATAGTAATAACCCTCAGTGAGAACACGATTAGAAGATTTCCAATCCAAAAAATTATAAAAGAATAATTATAACTATGATTAAATAAGCTAAAGAAAGCATATATGAGCACCAATAGAACTAAAACCAAGAGATGAATGAAATTTTACGAAAAAAAACCAAAATCCAAGATGTAAAAATAAAATTCAATAAATAAATAGAAATACTAAAGAGAAGTCAAAGTGAAATTATTTGACAAATAGAAAAGTTCCACTACCCACAATAAAACCTCAATGGAAAGCCTCATCAATATAATGAATAATGGGGAAAACATAGTATCAAGGTGGACAACAAATTCAAAGACTTAATCATTTATCAAATATCAAAATATTTAAAATAATTGAAACACAAAAGAGTTCTAGGATACCAGGAAATACCAGACATTTAATACCAGACAAAAAAACCATAAAACTATTTTCAAAAATATTTATAGATGAAAATGAGCAAGATGTAGGACAGAAAGCCAGGACATGTACAAAAATCTTATAAAACATCAACTAGACAGGATGAGAGAAGAAAATTTCCATGAAATATTATAGTTAGGATGCTGAAAACACAGAAGGAAGGTTATTAAAATTTAAATTTGCGAAGGGTCAAATCACTTGTAAAAGCTAGCCCATGGGAAAAAAATAAAAACATTTAAAGACAAAAGTCACACCACAACTTCCAACATAAACAATAACACTCAGCATAACATCATGTACTGAAAATAAAGGAGGAATAAAGATTTCCCATGACAAAAATAGACTGTAAAAATTTATGCCCACCAAACCACCTTTACAGAGGATACTAGAAGGAACATTTTAGTTTAATAAGAAGATGAAACAGAAAAGGGGCCACAGAGATAAAGAAACAATACTATGACACAAAATGAAGCAAGTTTCAGAAACTTCACGAAATCAACAAATTGACAAAAAATAATGCATAGTTCAATAATAACTCTGAATATTAATAGCCTCAATTTTCCTGTCAAGAGACACAAACTATCAGATTGTGTTAAAGAACAAAATCCATTACTTGGCTTCATTCATGAACACACTAGCACAAATAAACACTACTTAGGACAGGAGATTTTATATATATCTCTCCATAATAATGAATAAATATGAAAAGTTTGACTTCACCACAGAAAACACACACACACACACACACACACACACAATCTTAAAAAAGCAACACAAAAGGGGCAGTTGAGTGGGGGCAGGGTGGGGAAACCACCCATATCATCACAACAAAATTACAAACATTAACAAATACTTCTCATCGATAGCTTTCCACATCAATTGCCTCAGTTCCCCAGTGAAAAGGCACTGGCTATAACAGACTAGATTTGAAAGCAGAATCCATCTTTCAGTTGTGTACAAGAAATATACTTAAATACCAAGACTACAAAGCACCTGAGGATAATAACAATAGAAAAATAAATTTCAACAAAATAGAACCCCCAAACTAGTCATTGTAACTATTTTAATATCTGAGAAATAAAGATCAATCCAAAATTAATACAAGAGATTAGAAAGAATAGTATATCCTGATCAAATGAAAAAATCTAAGAGGATATTGAAATTTTAAACGTCTTTGCATCAAACTCAAGGGTTTATATTCATAATTTTTGGTTACCTCTTTTGGGTTCTTATGTCTACCACTCTTCTTTACAACAATCACTTTCAAACCCCAAAGATGAGGTAGGTAAAAAAAAAAGGTTAGAGAGGAACAGGGGTGAAAGGGGTGTAGATATTTTGTTAGATTACTTCCTCATGATTATAGGCATCAAGTTCTTACCCAAGTAAATAGGAAAAGGAGCACAAGCTACTTTCAGCCTGAAGAGATGACAGAGACTACTGGCTACCTGGTCAGTCACAAAAGCTTCCTCTGTATTGGTGGGGTATTCAATATTTGGCCTGACAGACCAAGAATATCTGGCAAACTCCTTTTTGAAGCAGGAATTCAAAGGCTGGCCTACCTTGTCTTGCTTGTCCACAAGTTGGACTGCATGTTGTCAGCAATAGAGTTAAGGGGTAGTTTTTGTTTGTTTGTTTGTTTGAGGGTTGGATTTTTTTTTGTTTTTTGGTTTTTGTTTGTTTTTGTTTTTTTCTTTCTAATTGCTATCTTTACCATATTTGAAACAAGCTCTATGTGAAGGTTCTTCTTTGAAGTATATTCAGGTACTTTCAGGAGCTGCAGTGTCTCTCTGTCAAAAAAGCCTTTCATAATTAAAACAAATTAAATGGCATATTCTGTAAATTTCTGAAGTGTCCAAGGACGGTCTATCTAAAGTAAATCTGAGTACACTAATGTTTCATGTTTTTAGCTATTTACTTTCTGCTTAACTTTGAAAGCATATACAGGAAGGTACAATGAAGCTTATTCCTGTAATTAACTGAACTACTACCTAAAAAGACTACAAGCTTGATTATTTATAGGTCACTACCTACTAGCTTACTTAATTATTCTAAACAGTTTAGACTACTAGCTTTCAAGGACTCAAATATTCCATCAAAATTTTCAATGAGTTGCATATATATAATACCTTAAACAAGAATTGAAACATATGTATAGTATGTTATAGCAGATACAAATTTAAATTTCTATCAATATGCAATAATCGATGAAACTGCAAAATATTTGAGCCATGTTGCTTTCTTAAGTCTAAAAGATGATATAATAGTTCACCTTCTTATTCTTTTATTCATATATCCCTTCTTTTTTCCTTCTATTCCTTTTACTCTGCCTTCCTCCTAATACTAGATAAGAGAGGAAGCTGGTAGTGAGGTGAGAATAAAAGAAATCTTTGATTCTAATGGCATTTACTTTGTTTCTTCCCATACTGTTATAATTAACAACTTGAAACCAGCCCTGCTAAATGACAGCAAACACTCATAACTCCCCAAACTCCCCAAACTACAAAGCTCACCTCTTGGGAATGGAGGAGGGTGATGACATGTTCTTTAAACTTTTTTTCTGTTGTGTGAGAGCATAGATATATTTTAGGGAACATAAGAAAATTAGGATATTGTAGAAGTCCCAGGAGAGCTTGGTATATATCATTCCTGCTGCCCAGTCTATATGGGATAGTAAAATACAGGGCTTATCTATCTGAAGTTCTGGCTGAAACCGTCTCTGCACAATTTTATTAATGATGATTCTTTGCTCTATGTTTGAGCATATAAAGGAATCTATCAGGGCTAGAGAGATGGCTAAGCAGTTAAGACTACTATGGCAGAGTTCCAAAATTCAATTCCCAGCAACCATATGGTGGCTCACAACCATCTGTAATGGGTTCTGACCTCTTCTGGTGTGAAGACAGTGACAGTGTACTAATTTACAATAAATGAATGAATGAATAAATAAATAAATAAATAAATAAATAAATATAAAAGAGAGATTATGTTTAAAAAGGCATCTATCAAATGTATAAGTCACTTGGAATGTGTAAGCAAAAGGTAATATCCATGTTATATGAAAAAAATGGCATGTAATAATAAGGAACAAGTAGCCAAAAAGATTCAGTGGCATGTAGAGACATTCATTTCTCAGCCAAGAGGTAGACATCACTGGTCAAATCTAATCTTGATGGTGATCATATATTTTCATTCCCTGTAGAAACATAAATATAGCCTTGTCCCCAGTTCAAAACTATTCCAGTTTCATTCTGCTGCTAGTATATCCATAGAGTATATAGGCTACTTAAATTCCCAAGTTTTAATTTTTTCTATAACTCAATGTCTCTTGGCTGGCGTTGTTCCTTTCCCATTAACATTAAGAACAAGGCACTCTTTAGTCTATCTTTTGGGATCTCTATTGTTCCCTTTTGATTTACAAACATTTCTATTAAAATGTGATTAGATCTTTCTACAAGTGCTTGTCCTGTTTATTGTATGATATACCTGTAATGTGCTTTATATTATAAAATGCAAAGAATTATTTCATCTTACTGGAGACTTGCCAGGGCATTACTAATATTAATTTGTGTAGGTATCACCATAATTGCCATTATTTCAAAAAATGTATAGCTCTTTCAGAAGTTGAAGCAGTTGTCCCTTGAAATCATGAATATAAATCGATACAAACTTTAGTTTTCCAAATTTCGCAAAATGAAACACATCAGCCTTCCAGATTTCTATTTTCTTTTCTTTTCTTTTTGTTTCTTTTCTTTTCCTTTCTTCTCTTCTCTTTTCTTTTGTTTTCTTTTTTTCCTATTTTTTGTACTTTTCAGGTTACTTCTGGAAAATACTGGAGTTTAGTTACAAGTAGGGCATATTCTTCTAATGTCCTTGGTTTGTTTTCAAGTAATAGAATTTTGTTTTAAATTTATATTGTATGTATACTTTTTAAAAACCTACTTAATTTAGGATTCTGACATTTTTCACCTTCCCTTCTAACACACTGACCAGAGGTAGGGGGAAAACAAGGTTAATGGGAAAGGGTGTTGTGGACCTGTTTAGAAGAAGTTCCTTGCATCAGTTTCCCTCTTTGTTGTCAGAATACTAGCAGTCCAGTTCAACAGCAAACACCAAATATGGATCCATTGCAGCAGCAAAATCCAACAGAAACAATAAGGCAATAGATGAGCATGAGTCTGTGGAAAGGGCCAGAATCAGCTGCAATACCACAAGAAGTTCTTTAGCACACTTCTTTCTACAAAGTTAAGAACAGAAAAGACCAGCAAAGAAGTGAAGAGTTGCACGGTGTAGCATGCATGGTGTAGCAACACACAAGCCTCCTTTCACTGTTTGTATGGTTCCATTTATATTATTTTTAAACATCACTCACCTTCTCAAGTGTTTGTTTTCAGCTATACATCACATGCTCTCTCACAAAACAGCTTCTAGACTAGACATCATATGTATCCACTCTTACAAACATCATCCAGAAAAATTTCATGTGATATTTTTACTTCACTTTACTGTTAACATGGTGAGAGTTCTAGCACATTTCTTATTAATAATTGATCAATTTTCTCATTTCCTTGTGCCAAAAAACCTGGTAAACCTGTGTGATACTCAATATGAGCAATATGTAATTGATAGTTTTTATTTCTGATTGCTTGTTGCAGTTCCATAAATAACAAGATTCATTCAGAATGATCAAGAACAAATTTAGCAGTCTTCATATGGAAAACAATTCTTTCAGCATTTTTGATCAGTAATTAGATTGATTCAGGACAATATAATAAAACCATAAGAATTGCATACAACTCTGAATTTTGAACTTAAGTATATGGGTTATGGATTATTTTGCTTATTTTGTCTGATTTATAGCCTATTTTCACAACTTACTTGCATCATATAGAATATAGGTAGCTTACAAACTGACATTCCCTTTATAATATGTGGGATAGTCTAATTAGTTCCTTTTATAAACCAGAGATACGTGTTTTAGGATATTTGTTATTAACTTCTCTCAAATAATTTCTGCAAGCTTTTTGCCAATCTTCATTTATTATACATAATGACATTATATCAGCATTAGTAAAAGGCACTAAAATTTTAACCGGGTCTGTTCCTGAAAATATATGTATTCTTATCCTATCTTTTATGACTAATTCAGAAACAATCTCTATGTAAGTCTTTAAATTTTAACTTTGTTTGTGTGCTAATGAAATCTATCCCATAATACTATCTTACCTTTGCATAATCAACACCATAGGAAAATGAGTTGAAGGCAAAATAACCAAAATAAAAGTTTAGGATCAACTCAATTCACATATGCATCTTATAGTCTCTGTTCTCCCAGGGTTAACACTTCTATCTGTTTCAGTTATTAACCATTTTGGGCCGTTTTTAAACCCAAGTTTCCTTGTAGTGTTTGAAATATATCAATTAACTTAGGAGTAGATATCCTAATTGTAGGCTGTGACTAATATATATAATTATATCATTATATTATATAATTATATAGATATATATAATTATATAAGATTTAATATTATATTATTGTAACATTATATATTATTATTAATATATAATATACTATATATTAATAATATATAATAATATAATTATTATATTATACTATATATATTTAATTATATAGAGAGAATTAAAATAATTAAAATGTGAAAATCATTAAGAATTTGTAACTGATCTCTACACATCTGAACCTTTTGTGGTCAAAAATTTTGTTCAATTATTTTACAACGCAAAAAACAGGATTTCTTCTCTTTATTTTCTCAGGCACACTCTGTAACCCACAGAAAGGCAAAAGTTTTTAGTTTCACTAAACATTTTCTCTAAAATATCTGTGTTGGAATCAGCCAACAGAATATCATCCATGTAATAATAAATAATAGACTGAGGAAATTGCCTACCAATTGTTTCTAGCAGTTGTTTCACTGGACTATTTAACATTCTCCATAGAAAAACTTCCTAATGATATCACTTTACTGGACCACTATTAATTTAAGTAGGTTCTGCGAAAGCAAATCTTTCCCTATCATGCTCATGAGAACAGATTGTGAAAAAAAATTCGTTTTAAACCAATTACTAAGCCTTGACTTAGGTAAGAAAGAATGCAAAAGAATTCTAGGCTGTAAAGGGCCATTGGTTGAATTACTTACTCACTGCTCTTAAATTTGTTAACATCCTCCATTTTTCTGATTTCTTTTTATAACAATAGGATTTCTTTTAATACAAAGAAATTCCATGGACTGGTAGGCTCTCCTATATGGAGAGACTTCAGCTGCACTTGTACTACCTGTTTAAGTATCTACAGATTTTTCCTTAGTTAAGGTCCATTGACTTACCCAAACTGGCTTTATATTAAGCCATTTTAAGGATTAGGCCATTGAGTTTTCAGCCGTGGCCCATTTTAAGACTTTCAAAACTCAATCCCTGTGATGTCCTGTGTTTTGACAACTGTCACAGCATGTGATTGTTTTTGACAACACATATAAATACCTTCCACAAGACCATCTATCACTTGCCTCTATTTCATCATAAGCTGTCTTTGGAACTACAGAAATATATATTTGAGTACCAAATTGTTGTAAAATATCCCTTTTCCATAAAATTATGAGTATGTCAGCTACATAAGGTCTCAATGGTTTATAATTTTTGCTGTGGTACCTTGAAACGCCAGGCCAACCATATTCTTTTCCACCAGCAAAAAAGTTACCTTCTATATCCCTCCTGGACATGTAGTCATTAGTCATGACATCCCTTGACATGCATCTGCAAACTTGGGAAGCCTAGGGTTTCTTTCTGCTTTATATCTCAGAAATTCTTCTTACCTAGAAAGTAGCATATTTCTCACAGTTAATGTACCAGACTTTGAGTCTTGAGACTTTAGCATCTTGGTTATAATTTCTTTGTAAATGACCAAATTCACCACAATTAAAGTACCAGGTAGATTAATATCTGAGGCCTCAAGCTGTAGCTTGTCCTATGATATTAGTATGATGCTTGTGAGAACTAATATTATTCATGTCCTTTATTGACATATCTATTTGTGCTACTTATGTCTTTAATAGTCTAATAACTCTTTCACATTTGGTATTTGAATTCTAAAATACCATGGTCTCTTATCAATACCTCTTTAACATCAGGGTCTGATATGGATTTGTCAACAGCTGAAACTAATCTCTTCAAGATATCTGTTAAGGCTTCCCCAGAGCTATGTACAACCTCAATGAATGAGGTAGATCTTTTTCTGGGCTCCTCAACCTTGTTCCATGTTTTGAAAGCGACAAAGTAATATTTCTGTAACAGCATCATCAAATTGAATTTGATTTTATAGGTCAGAATACTGCCCTTCACCAACCAATTGATCTTTAAAAGATATTCATTACTCTTGCTCTATTTTGGTGTTCAACATTCACAGCTTCCTCCCTCCACCACATTAACTTTGTTGTAGCTGACCTCTAGCACAGCTGTTATCAAATACTTTGAGCCTTGGGGAGTAACTCTATTTTAAGTAACCCAGTTACTTAATATTTCTTTAACATAAGAGGGAAGTACATTCTGTAGGAAACAACAGCCTCTTATGAACCTCAGAGCTATCATGTCTATATTATGCCACTTTATCTCATCATAATCATGATAAGCACCATTAGCAGGCATGTGCTGCACAATTACTGAGAAAATCTAATTAACTATTTATAATGTAGGCCCCTCCTCCGGCAGTGTGCTTGGCTCAAGATTAATCCTTTCCTTCAAAGCAGGATGTTTCCTTTAACCCTACCACTCTTGTTGCCCTCTTGTAACTCCTGGCCCTTCCCTTCCCAAAGACTTTGTGGACTTGAAACTGAAAGTCTGAAAGTGCTTTTCTTTTTTTTTTCCCTGATGAAGACTCTAGGGAAATGAGAACGTAAAGGACACATGCCTTGTGCTGAAGAAGCTGTGAGTTTGGATTCTGTAATTCTGCTTCCCCAAGCTCCTGGGTGCCTCTTAAACATCAACTTGCTGTTAACTTTGGCATAGCCTGGTTCCTGGTTTGACTTTCTCTTATGCTGTTCATCACTTCTCTGAATCATTTACGAAAACTTGTTATCTGGTTCTTTTATTTTTCTTATTTTATTTATTTATATATTTATATTTATTTGTATTTGTTTAGTGTGTATGTGTGTTTATGTAAGTACAAGTGTCCACAGTGGGGAGAAGTGCTGGATAATCCTGGGACTGGAATTACTGGTGGGTGTAAGCTACCTATGTGGGTGTTGGGATTTGAACTTGAGACTTTAAAAGAACAGTATATTCTCTTAACTACCAATTCATGTCTATAGCTCTGTTGTTACGTGACTTTTATCATGTAGTATCCTATTTTAAAGCCACAGAGAAGATGCCATGCCACTCTATGCAAGTACAACTGAATCTTTTTTGAGTTAATGCACACACCCATACAGTGTGGCAGCAGCCTGCTAGTCTATGTCAAACAGTTTTGAGATGGTCAAGTATTCAGAATTCTGCCTTCCAGATTCCTTATGATACTATAGTCCACACTTGCCTCCTTATGTTAAAAGCTGGGTATGATTATGAGGCTCTCAAAACTAATCTGGTAACAAGTCGAGGATGAAATCAGCCACATTCAGAGAGTGGAGCAGCACCTGAAATCCTAAGACAATAATACAGACAAGAAGACAGATGCTAACTGCTGTTGTGGTGAGGACCAGGCTTCAGGGGACACTTTAGAGAACTGTTAAGGAGCCAGTCAAGGCCATTCAACACATTATGAAGATCTTGACCAAAGCATGGCAGAGGACTTGAGGTGACAACCAATAAAGCCTGTGACTGTGACTTCTCAAGATCATCAGGACCATTGGAGCCCTGTTGAGAATACAGAATGCTTCTGCTTGAATCTCCTTTCATCATGTGACTTGTGTGTGAGCCGTGAAATCATGGCATGAGAGAGAGAACTGAAAAGAAAAGCATCACGTATACTGTTCTTCTTGGGATTATGTCAAAATCTCTTGAGATGCTGTATCCCTTAAGACAAGATTCAAATTTACTACAATTTCTAATACAATATCAGAAACAAGCCAAGAATAGAGCTTTAATGGGATTGGGGGTCCCTGCATTAGGGAAAATAAGAAGAGAAGCCACTTCAGAAACATTAAGGTTAGACTTCATTCATGCAGAAAGATGTCTAGAAGGATATATGTGTGTATACAATGTATATTATGTATATATGTATATACATATATATACATGTGTGCATATGTATGTGCACACATATATATGTATATTTGTGTATGTATATGTTTATATATATGTATATTCTTATTTATATGTATATGCTTATGTTTATATATGTGTGTATGTGTATCAGAAAATATACAAAGATAGAGCTATAAAAAAAAGAAACTGAAAGTACTTGTCTTTGGGGTCATCATCTGCATTTTAACTCATTTTGCTTCTCTCTTTGATCTATGGGGAGCTGTCATTCTCCTGATCCAAGTCACCCAATTTGAAAAGTTTTGTTCCTCTTTTATCAGTGGTAGTAGCATCTTAAATGCTTTCATCTCTATCTGTAAGCTCTCCAGTTATACAGCCAATTCTGCAACCCTTTCATAAATTATGGAATGATGGTGCCCTGCTGGTTTTCCCATCTCATCTATATTTTCTTTCTTCACATCCATGCATGTCCACTTGTGATTGTTTGAATTACTCAGCCATTCTTCCTTCCAATCTTGTATGTGACAGACTACAGATAAGAAGAAGAAGAAGGAGGAGGAGGAGGAGGAGGAGAAGGAGGAGGAGGAGGAGGATGAGCAAGAAGAAGAAGAAGGAGGAGGAGAAGAAGAAGAAGAAGAAGAAGAAGAAGAAGAAGAAGAAGAAGAAGAAGAAGAAGAAGAAAATATCCTTATCCTCTTGGAGAAAAGCAGGAAATACTACAATGAGAAGAGCTGTAATAAACTTTTTGCTGATTTCCTAAAAGACAGTATCTATTCCTTTGTACACTGCTGTCTCCACTATTTCGTTAGACATCAGATATTTTTTATTAAGCCTAGCCCCAAATTTGTGCCACTTGTAGCCATACACACATTTCACCTACTTTATTGGGTTCTTATATTCTTAGGGTCCAGGAACTGCCTCACAAACCACACAAATACTGATCTCAGACAAGGATAGTTTATTGATCATACACTCCAGGACTGGTAAACCAAGGCCATGGTCCAGATTCTGGAAGTGAACCTTGACAATGAGTTACAATCCTACAGAGGTTTAATCCCAAAATCCACAAACATCTTTTCCAAGTTATTTCACCAATCAGGATTTAAGAATGGGGGGAATTCCTTAGGAACAAGTCATTTTTGTTCATTTATCTTGCTCCCATTGGTCAAGGTATTCAAGGCAACAGACTTGCCTTGTCTAATATTCATGTCCAAACTTGTCTACTTGGATGGAACTGGTCTGACATTCATGTGTTAACTTTTCAACCAGGATGTCAATTAATCATGTACATGTCTCTTTCTGCCAAGTAGGATGTCAGTTCCCATGGAGGTCTTGGGAAGTGAAACTTTCCCTGATGTCTACTTAAAATGAAAATCTTATTCCAAATAGTTTCTTATATTGGTACAAGTATCTCTCTTATGTTGAGGTATAGCCCAATGGCATTTTATACCATTAAAGCTTATGCAGAGGTTGAAGAAGTTCTCTTGGGTAGTTGGTTCAGGTCCAAGGTTATTGTGGCTAACTCTATAAAACAGTTCTATTGCCTTTTATCATGATTGGTTTCCAATGGCACAGAAGATAACAGAATGTGTAACCAATCTGGGCATTAGAAAGTTTTCTAGTAGCAAAAGAAACACATGAGAAAGTTTACTTATAATGGCATGCTACCCAGGTAAATGTTAGCTAGGTCTTAACATTTTATCTAGGACATCACATGTAGGCCTTAATATTTTATCTAGTCCTTAACAACATCTACAACCCTGCTTCACCACAATCTATTCCAACCCCTCAATACTAGGTAAGTGAGAAAGGTTAGAAGGTTAGAGTGGAAAGGTGGTATAGATCTCTTCTGATTACTTCCTGCTGACTAAGATCAATTAATTCCTCAGGCTAAGTCCAATCTATGGCATAAAAATATCTCCAAAAAGCAATCAGCAATCCAGCAACCCAGGAATTCAGAGTTCAGCAATAGGAAAGCAGCATATACAATAGCAGAAACCACCGGCAGCAGACAGCCGCAGCAGTTTGGGAAGCATCAGGGGGAGCAGACGCTGCTCCAGGCCCTCTCTTGAACTCACATTTATACTTTCTCAAGAGTCCTATGAATCCCAAACATAGACTCTGTGCAGTTGGCAAAAATCATACCCTTTGAGATCATGAGATAACTCATAGTGAATGTGAGCAATCTGAAGCAGCCTGGTATCCCACACCAGAGATTAAAACAAAAAATATAATGACATAACATAACTGGAGTTTCTAAGAAACTAAAGTTCTCACTACACAAGATTAAGAAAGATGACTGTACCTTAAAATGATATACTTACCCTCAAACAGTGACATTTGGTAACTTCAATAACTCAGCAATAGGGTTGTATTAAAAAACTAAAACTAAACAGAAAAATGTTGGAGCTAAAAATGTTATAAACCAAATGGTCTAAAATTTACTTTTATTGCCTCAGATAAAGTGATGTGATGAGAGTCATCTTCAAGCTGTGTG
Organism: Grammomys surdaster; assembly: GCF_004785775.1. Classification (NCBI taxonomy): domain Eukaryota; kingdom Metazoa; phylum Chordata; class Mammalia; order Rodentia; family Muridae; genus Grammomys; species Grammomys surdaster. The sequence continues at coordinate 4,673,921 of NW_021620852.1, forward strand.
AATACATTGCGTGGGATAAGCTCAGAGTGTTTCCTTCTCTATTCTAACTATCCCTAGGCCCAGCCCTGGACATTTCTAGCCTCCATACAATCTAATCTTCCATCCTAACTTATTCAACCTAGATGTAAATGTAACTTTTATTATCCTGATGTAATTGTCATCTTAGAGGCTTACTGCTGAATAAACTCACTCTTTCTGGTTCTTTCTGAACTCGAGTTGGCTGGTTAAATTTAGCTGTTTTAGCCTAAATTCTTCACCAAGCTGAATAATTCAAACTGGGTCCTCTCAGCTTCTGATTGAATTGCTCTGATAGGCCTCTAACTCTGGCAATCTGTTCTAATACTCTGGCTCTCTTTCTTTCTCTGGCTTTTTCTGTCTTTACCTCCAACCACTGTCTGTAAACATTCCCTATTAAAACTGGGCTCCCCTCCCCCACTCTGCTCTCATTAATCACTTCTCTTTTCTGTGCTGTTCTTGTGTGAGTTGGGCATATCCTATCCCTGGCTCATTCTGTCAAATCTTTCTGTGATTCATCACTTCGTCCCTCAATTATATGTCACATTCAAACAAGGATGCTTCCATCTAGAAACTACAATTGACTTCATTATTTGGATTAAGAACAATTATAAGGGTATGTTTGTAGTCTAGCCAAATCACAGAGGCCTAGAAGATCTTTGGATATGATTGATTCCCAGGGTGGCCATGCTGTTGGACTAACATTACACTATAAAATGGACCTAAGTGAGATTTACTGAACATTGAAATCCAAACAAAAAGAAATAGACCCTACCCTTAGTAGCTCATAATACTTGCTCCAAAAGCAACTACATAAAGCAGTTCTTAACAGATACAAGAAAAATAAAATAACACCCTATTTCCTCTCAGACCATTATGCATTTATGGTGGATATCAACAACAGAAACAAAGAAATCCTACAAAATTGGGGAAACTCAACAATTTACTACTGAATGAAAAATGGGTTGTTAAGACAGAAATAAAAAATTGATACTTCTTAGAATTGAATGAAAATTTCATACCATGCTTGAGGGAAACAACAAAATTGGAATTACCTAAAGAAATGTTCAACATTCTTAGTCATCAGTGAAATGCAGTTCAAAACGATCCTGAGATTTGACCTCATAACAGTAAAAATGACTAAGATCAAAAACTCAGGTGATAGGAGATGCTGGCAAGGAAGTGGAGAAAGAGGAACACTCCTCCATTGCTGGTGGGATTTCAAGCTGGTACAATTACCCTGGAAATCAGTCTAGCAGTTCCTCAGAAAATTGAAAAATTTCTACCTGAAGATCCCACTATACCAGTCTTGAGCATATACCCAAAAAATGCTCCAACATAATAAGCAAACATACTCCATTATGGTCACAACAGCCTTTTTGTAATAGCCAGAAGCTGAAAAAAACTCAAATTCCCCTCATGGCAAGAATGGATACAGAAAATGTGGTACATTTATACAATGGAGTACTACTCAGCTATCAAAAACAATGTCTTCGTGAAATTTTTAGGCAAATGGGTGGAACTAGAAAATATTATTCTGACTGAGGCAACCCAGTAACAAAACAACACACATTGCATGCACTCACTGATAAGTGGATATTAGACAAAAAGGTCAAAATACCCATGCCATAACTCTCAGATCATAGGAAGCTCAAAAAAGAAATCCAAAGTGTGGATGCTTCAGTCCTACTTACAAGGGGGAACAAAATAATCACAGAAAGTAGAGAGACCTGGGAGGAAGAGAGGAGGGGGCAGGAAAAAAATGGGGTCAGGATCTGCTGTGGGAGGAGACAGAGGTGAAGCACAGAGGGTCTGGAAATTGAATGGAAGTATGTAGTAGTGGGGATGGGGAACTGGGAGTAGGCACTAGAAAGTCCCAGATGCCAGAGAAGCAAGAGGTTCCCAGGACCCCACGAGGATGAAGTTAGCTGAAATACCCAACAAAGGTCCTATACAACCTGTAGTGACCATCTCCAGTAGATATGCATGGGATGGGGTCACCCACCCATCTACAAAATTTTAACCCTTAATTGTTCCCATCTAAAGGAAATACAGGGACAAAAAAAATGGAGCAAAGATTAAAGGAAAGATCCTCTAGAGACTGCCCCACCTAGGAATTCATCCCATCTATGGATATCAAACCCAGACAAAACATTGCTGATACCATAAAGGCTTGCTGACAGGAACCTGGTATAGCTGTCCCCTGAGATGCTCTGCCAGCACCTGACCAATACAGATAGTGATACTCACAGCCAAACATTGGACTGAGCCTGGGACCCCAATGGAATAGCTATGGGAAAGAATGAAGGATCTGAAGAGGACTGTAGCCCCATAGAAATACAACAATATCAACTAAATGTACATTCCAGAGCTCCCAGGGACTAAACGACCAACAAAGAGTACACATGGAAGGACCCATGGCTCCAGCTGCATATGTAATAGAGGATTGCCTTATCTGGCATTAATGAGAGGGGAGGCCCTTGGTCCTGTGGAGGCTTGATGCTCCAGAGTAGGTGAGGTGGGAGTGGATGGGGTTGGGGGAGCACACTCATAGAGGTAGGAGGGAGGGGACATGGGATGATGGGTTTGTGGAAGGGAAACTAGCAACAGAAACATTGAAAATGTAAGTAAATAAAATAACCAATAAAAAGGAAAATGGTTCTAAGAAGTTCCTAGCATTATGTGCCTCTGTGTGTGTGTGTGTGTGTGTGTGTGTGTGTGTGTGTGTGTGTGTGTGAGAGAGAGAGAGAGAGAGAGAGAGAGAGAGAGAGAGAGAGAGAGATCATCTTAATCTTAGTAACAGCACATCCAAAAATGTTCTAGAACAAAAGGAAGAAATAACACCAAAAAGAGTAGCAAAAAAAAGAGAAAGAAAGGATCATGATATAATTGTATGTATACAAAATAATTCTAAGATTACACCAGGACATGCCTATAATTGATAAACACTTTTAGCAAAATAGCAGGATACAAAAGTATTATACAAATAATCAGTAGCATTCCTATAAACAGATGATAAATAGACTTTGAAAAAGTTCAATGAAACAATTTCTTTCAAACTTGCCTTGAGAAACATAAAATATCTTGGAGTAATTTAACCAAGCAAGTGAAAGATTTGTATAATAAAGAAATAAGATATTGAAGAGATAAACTGAACAAGATGTCAGAAGATGTAAAGACTTCCAATATTCTTGAATCAGTTGTTTTAACATAATGAACATTGTTATCCTACTAAAAACAACCTACAGATCCAAGGAAATCCTTATCAAAAGTCCAACACAGTTATTCTAAGAACTTGAAATTATCAATTTCATATGGAAACACAAAAGTTCAAAATATGTAAAACAATCATGAAAAATAAAAGTATTTCTAGAATGATAAATAGCATGTTTTTTTTGTCTCAAAAGCAAATATGTGGATCAATGGAATTGAATTGAGATTCAGATGTTAGTCCATACACCTGTAGATTGCTAATTTCTTAATAAGGAAGCCAGAAGTGCACACACACACACACACACACACACACACACTCATAAAAGACCGTATCTTCTACAAAAGATGCTGGTTAAAATTAATAGTTGAGTGTAGAAAAATAGCACCATGAACAAAACTTAACTCCAAACATAGACCATACATACTGTATCTGATAGAAAAGACAGTAGGGAATGGTCTAAAAGATATTAACACAAAATGACTTTTTTCCCTTAAATCTTTATATTGATTCTTTGTAAGTTTCACAGCATGCAACAAAATTTCTCTCCTCTCTCCTTTCCTCCATATCTATCCTATGCCTTTATAACCCCAGATCACAAAGCAAACAAACAAACAACACCCAACACCCCCCAAAAATCTCAACTAACCAACCAACCAACCAACCATCCATCCATCCAACCAACCAACCAGCCAGCCAACCAGCCAACCAGCCAACCAGCCAACCAATCAACCAAATGAACAAACAGAACATCTTGTGGCGAAGGCAGTAGTGCATCACTGTGTCACAAAGCATACTCTTCTGGCAAAACAGATTTACTTGGACATGGTCATTGCAATGAACCATTTTTCTTGATTGAGGCCTCTGACTTTTGCTATAACATCAGTCCTGGATTCTTACCTGGAATCTTCTTTGATATCCTGTCATTGACCCTTCATTTGTGTCAGCAGTTCATAGATGGAGTAGATATTGGGGTGTGTCAACTCAAACCTTGGATCTTGACTTATGTGGTAGTTAAGTTGGTCAACCATACCACCAGAGCCAGTTCTCCTTAATTGCTTTATTGAGGGATGAGTCCATCTCACTCAAATGTCACAGCTAACAAGGGGTGGGGCCAGCTCCCCCATTCTCATGCCTTTGTTGACAACTCATGCTCAAGTGAATGTGGAGTAAGAGGAATATTTACCATCACTCACGAGATTGGATACTTGTATAGCCACTATGGAAGTCAATGTTCCAGTTACTTGAGAACCTGGATATCAGCCTACCTCAACATCCAGATATAACACTCTTGGACACAAACCCCAAAGATTCTTCAGCCCACTACAGAAACACTAATTCAAGAATGTTCGTTGCAGGAGTTAGAGAGATGGATCAGCAGTCAAGAACATGGCTGCTCTTCCAGAAGTCCTGAGTTTTATTCCCAGCAACCACATGGTGGCTTACAACTATCTATATTGGGATCTGATGTCCTGTTCTGTCTTTAAGGTGTATATGTAGGCAGAGCATTCATACACATAAAATACATAAATACATATCTAAATATTTGGAAAAATAAAAAGAATAACCATTGCTGCTCCATTCATAGTGATCAGAAAAATTAGAACCAATCTAAATTTTTATCAGTGGATAAATGGATAAAGAAAATGGGGCACATTTATACAACAGAATATTACTCAGCAACTAAAAAAAAAAAAATCAATCATGAAATTTCCTGGCAAATGTATGGTACTAGAAAAAAAATTATTCTGTGTGAGGCAACTAAGACCCAGAAAGACTGATATGGTCTGTTTGTTTATTTGTGAATGTATTAGTGTGTTTTCAATAAGCAATCAATGTAACTACAGAGGTTAGATCTAGATGGGACAGGTGGATAACTTAGGAAGAGGAAATATGACAGATATTAATAAATGAGCAAGGCAAGGGAATTGGAATGAGAATACCAAGCAGGCAGAGGGAGAGAAGATAATGGAAAAGGAGGAGTTACAGCTAAACTGAACGGATATTTGAGCAATGGATTTATATAGACACAATACAGTATAGGCTTCCTAATTTGAAAGGGCTAAATGTTTGGAAGACATTGAGAAGTTGGAGGAGAAGAGGAGTGCAGAGATGATCATAGTTTATAGTATATATTATCAAATTCTCAAGAATAAAAGAATTATTGTATAGAGGGCAAAATTTCAGTATAAAGTTATTTTTTAAAAAAGAATTTCTAATACAGAAATATTTGATTGACCTCATTTTGAAGTAGTGTTTCCTTTAACTGATCTATTGTAGAAAACAGACTTTTATATGCAGATAAAAAACAGAACACATAAAAATGCAAGTCTCCTTTTCCCACAAAGCAAGGCAGCTCTGTGCACATCTGCTCATAGCCTTATAAGCATAAGAAGAAGCAAACTATTATAGGACAAAAATGCCTCTGAATGTGTGTGTATGTTTGTGTGTGTGTATATTTGTCATACCTTATTCATCATCTATATTTCCAAGATGATATTTGATATGCAATGGAAATAGAATACTTTAAGAATAAATGTGTTAAGAGAAATCATCTATTTGCCAAAACTTTTCTGAGAAGTTTATAATTAATATAAAAACTAGGTATAATTGGACAGCTTAAAAACAGAGACCTGTTGTGATATGGAAACAATTCCATATCACAAGTGAACTTGAGCTCAGCTTCCTTAGCTTTGCTATGAGAGTTGAGGCTGGCATTCTGGAATACCAGGAGAGATGCTATTCCTATTGACAGCTTCTAATGTGAACTGACAGGGGATTAAGGTTGTTGTGCTTTTTTTTCTATTTTTCAAAAGAATACATTTTTAAAAATGTCTTTATAATGCCTTTTTATGTCATATGAAAGATATTTATTCCAACTTGAAAGTGTTCTTATTTACTTTCATGTCTATTTAATCAAAATGTGAAAGTACTCAGTATGATAAAACTAAGGCAGTTCTAGTGTTACATATTAAGTATTGTAGATTCATACATTTTGGTCACTTTTACAAGTGCGTAGTGGAAGTTGTACATAAGTTTCTCCTTTGTGTAATTAGTAATCACATTGTGTAATGACTATTATAATGACCATTATTCATTAGATTAAATATAAATATTTATATTGGCTTGAGAATTGCATAAAAGAAACTACAAAGTTTATACACTTCTACATAAGTTGTGACTCTGAGTGTTAGTATATCAGTAATTACATATTTTTATTTGTATATCCTTCATAAAGTATTTTGTTTGACTACAGATGATTTTGTACAAATTAAACACATTAAATTTATTTTGAAACGTTGGGTAGAAAGAGCTTGCTGTTTGCCCTATTCTCGTCACCATTAGCAGCAATAATAGAAGAAGAGCTTGTTGGTATTACTGGGAGCCTTCACACAGTCAGTGGACAATTTGATATCATAAGCATTAGCTTTAATAATAATTGTTCTCTTTGATTATCACTTTTTCCCTAGTATATCCTATAGTTATAAAGGTAAATCACTATTAAACAAAACAACAAACAAACAAAAACACAAAAAATATTTTCTCTTCAGGTACTTGATTTTACAGTACTGCAAACAAAAGCTAACCTATCTGAGACTACATCAGCAAATCAAGGGAGGTTCTCAGGCAGCACCACCTTAGCTTCTGGAAGAGTTATATCAGATACAACTTGTTTGCAAGCAAAATAAATTAATCCAGATAAATTAAGATTCATGTTACTGGAAATAATTAAAATTTCTTAAAGTCAACACTAAGACTAAGATCTCGTAAGTGGAAAATACATGAAACTGAGTTACTTCAGGAACTAAGAAGAAACAATATTATAGCACAAATGTTGTATTTCACACTTTGCTATTTGAAATTTGATTTTCAATGATTTTTTTAAAAAAATTTTATTGGATATTTTATTTACATTTCAGATTTTATCTCCTTACCCCATTTCCCCATCCCCTGGCCCAGGAACCCCCTATCCCATCCCCCTTCCTGCTGCTTCTATGAGGATATGCCCCCACCTACACACCCCTACTCCTACCTCCCACCCTCTAATTCCCCCACACTCAGCATCCAGCATTCATGGTACCAAGAATCTCCTCTTCCACCTATGACCGACAAGGCCATCCTCCCCTACATATAGAGCTGGAGCCATAGATCCCTCCCTATGTGCTCCCAGGCTGGTGGTTTAGACCCTGGGAGCTCTGGTTGGTTGGTATTGTTGCTCTCCTCATGGGGCCACAAGCCCTTTCAGCTCTTTCAGTCTTCTCTCTAACTCCTCCACTGGGAACCCCATGATCAGTTCAATGGTTAGCTGTGAGCATCCACCTCTGAATATGTCAGACTCTGGCAGACCTTTAAGGAGACAGCTATATCAGGCTCCTGTCAGCATGCATTTCCTGACATCCACATCAGTGTTTACCTTTGGTGACTGCACATGGGATGGATACCCAGGTGGAATAGTCTCCAGAGGGACCCTCCTTCAGTTTCTGTCCCACATTTTGTCTCCATATTTGCTCCCTTGAATATTTTATTACTCCTTCTAAGAAGGACTGAAGTATCCACACTTGGTCTTCCTTCTTCATGAGCTTGATGTGGTCTGTGAGTTGCATCTTGAGTATTTCAGTGACTTCTTAAGAGGGTATTGAGTTTAGCTTAATGCATCTTCACTTTGACAGTATTAAGAAAGAAAACCCAAGAAATCTTTGGTTTCTCATAGAGATAGGATCATTAATTTGACTTCACATTCCTCAAGACAGAGTCTTCACAGTGCATGCAGGCCTTGTCTTAGGTTTCTATTACATCAATGTAACAGTATTATCAAAAGGAAGTTAGGGGGGAAAGATTCATTTGGCTTAAGCGTCTACCATTGAAGGAAGCTAGGACAGGAATTCAAACTGGGCTGGAACATGGAGGGAGGAACGAATGCAGAGACCATGAAGAGACGCTGTTTACTGACTTATTCCTTGAGGCTTGCTCAGCCTACATTCCTTTGAACCCAGGACCACCACCCAAAGATACAACTCCACAATGGACTTGATCCTTTCCCACTCACCACTAATCCCTTAAATCTGGATCTTATGAGGCTCCCTTCTCTCTGATGGCTATAGCTGTGTCAAGTTATAAAACTATCACAAATCTGTAAAGATAGAATGAGGGATAAAGTAGAGGAAGCAAGCAAGTACAATGGTAGATATAAAAATGATGTATACTAAGTACTAGACATTCTTATGCTGGTAAGCTAGTTAGTGCCTGCTCTGATTATTCAGCATCAGCAATATTATTTATAATTAATGATATTATTAAGCACTTGGAATGATGATGCACATATGAAACCCCAGCACTTCGAAAATGGAGGCAGGAGAACAAGGAATTGTAAGCTAACTTGGCTACATAACTAGTTCATGAAAATTCTGGCTTTAGTCACCATCTGTCTGTCCAAGATCGTATTTTCTGACTTAGTAAAAGTGCAGACATTTCGAATGGTAGAACTAGAATGCATGGTTCCTCCTTAAAGTGAACATTTTTATATTTATTCCTCCCTCTCCAGTAAAGACCAGCATGTACAAACGTCTTTTGTTTATGAATAGCTTTCAAGTTGTTCCTTTTCTATGAAATTCATATTTTGAAAGGTACAATCAATCACAGTTTCTGAACTAACTCAGGCTTTATTTTAAATCAATATATGAATAAATAAAGATGAGAACAAAGAATCAAATTCAACTGTGTTGTGTTCTGGGGACAGGACAGGTACATTTAAGGAAAATACTGAGAATTCTCATTTTGTTACTATTAAAATCAGTTAGTCTTTCTCTGCAACAAGAATCTGTGGTAGTTAGGCATGACAGTATGTACATGTGATCTCAGTTGCCAAGCCAGAGCCAAGAGAATGGCAAATGCTCACTCAAGGTTGAAAGTCATACTGAGTAAGAGACCTAGAACCCATGGTGTGGTTCATGTATTTGCCATGTATTAATCCCATGGCTCTGGCTTTAGAATCAAGAACAGAAGAGACTCCTGGGACAACTGATAGTTAGCAGGAGCTACGAAATTAGTGGTGATTAAGAAGAGGCCATCATCATTGGGGTGAAATCTTCTGGGAAGTGTTTTCTGAGAGCACAAAGAAACTATGTTCCAGTAATAGCCAAGGCTGTACCCCATGCTTCAGCTGGACTTGTTAACGTTAAAAAAAAATCACCCAAGTGGTACTGGTTTTGAAGGCATGAAGGGTTCATGGAGAGTAGCTGAGGATTCACACTGCGAGAAGCCAGGAAAGGCCACTGGTGAAGGGGTAGCCTCAGTTGCAGTTGATGGTCAGGACTGAAGGGTCATGCAAAAAAAGTTGAGGCTTGGCACCAGGAGGGGAGCCTATTGAAGGCTAGTTGCAGTGGAAGACTCCAGTATATTGTAGATGCCAATACAATAGGTTGATCACCAAGAACAGCAGCATCAGTTGAGTGGAGTCTATAGAGGGTAGAGCTGGAGAAGTGACCAAAGCACTTTTGAGAATCTCAGATCATGTGTGGATTTCATACATTTGAATACAAACCTGTAATTTTGAACTTGCCTTGGAGAGCCCAAGATGTTAGAGATGGTAGAGCCATGGGATACCAGCTGAGGAAAGATGCCAACAGGGAGTAGAGCCAGCCCTAAAGAAAGAAGTTTGCTGCAGTCAACAAAAATGAAAGGCATTGGAGATATGGAGAGTGCTTTAATATCAAACATGGAGATGCACAGTTTGGAAATTGTCCAGGTGGTTTGTGGTCATGATTTGGTCCAATATTTCCACACTATTAGGTTTTGGAGTGAGTATATATCCTGTTATGTTGCAGGTATGTGATATACTTTTTGAGTTTGATTTTATAGTGGTTACAGGTAAGAGATCTCATGGCTCTCAGAAACAATGAACTTTGGACTTTTAAACATTGAGAAGACTGTAAAAGACTGGAGATTTTCTGAAGTTGGACTAAATATATTTTGCATTATGCTATAGCTAAGTGTGGCCCATACACCCATGTGTTTGCAAGCTGAAGAGACCAGGGAGTGGAATTTGGTGGTTTGGTTATTCTTGGCCCAGAGCATGGCACTATTAGGAAAGAGGTGTGTCCATAAAGGAGTAGATGTGGCTTTGCTGGAAGAAGTGTGTCACTGTTCAGATTGGCTTTGAGACCCTACTCCTACCTGCCTGAGAGATTCAGTCTTCTCTTTACCTTAGGAAGTAGATGTAGAAGTCTCAGCTCCTCCAGTGCCATGCCTCCCTGAAAGCTGTTAGGCTTCCTACCATGATGATAATTGACTACGCCTCTGGAAGTGTAAGCCAGCACTGATTAAATGTTGTCCTTTATAAGAGTTATGTTTGTCATGATGTCTCCTTACAGCATTGGAAACCTTAAGACAAACAAACTGTTTTTCTTTGTGATTGTCTGGTAAGAGACACAATTCTGTTGTTTGACATATGATGAGAAGAATCAAGAAAACTACCTCCTTCCTCATGGAAAGCTGCTCTACATGCCAGTTTCCAGGAAGTCATTTGGCTTTCCATTTTGAAGTTTCTATAGTCTAAAGTGAAAGAATCTCTAACATTATGATTAAGCTGTTTAAAGATTTACCCCAGACATTTTATTTTACATATTGACTTCTGAGTATATTTAGTCTATCATACCCAGTCATCGTACTTTGGAAACTAACAAACAAAATGAACTTTGTCTCCTATCAAATGGTCAAACACAGCAAGATTACATTTAAAAAGTGTGTCCAGGAAATTATTGCTGTGAGGAAAGATCAATTTATAAATTTGATGATGAAATGAGACAAAAAGCCAATAAAAGCATTTTATGTCTCATCTTTGTTGATGACCACAATCTTACTTATCCATTAGCCAGTGAGGAACTATCCCCAGGCAAATTCACACTGACTCTGAGACTCAGTCAAACCATTTACAGTAAGTCACCAAGCTTGAAAGGGAAAGTTACAATTCACTCCCCAAATGTCTGTTATAAGCAAGAGAATCCTCTTTTACAATCGATAATAAAATAATCATATGACTCATTGTAAAATAAAAAGAATATGTTTTATAATTATATATAAATTATATAAAATACACTAACATATAAAATATATTAGTTTTAGTATAAAAACAAAACACTTTCTGTGGTACTGGTTAGTCTTTCATATTATAATAGACACATCAAAATAATAGATGCTAAATACATGAACTGAGATAAGAAGTTATCATTCTAAAGTCAGTCTGGATACATAATGAGAGCTTTTCTAAAATCCAAAAAGTAAATAAATGAATGAATATTAACAAGGTATTACATAGCTTTTATAGTTATTTTATTGCTGTAAAATGTATAAGACTACAAAATTTTAATGTGCAAAAATAAAGTGTTTCAATAAATAAAATAGAATGTTCTCTTTAATTCCTGGACAACTTTAAGTAATTATTGTTATGGCACAATTGTCCCTTAATTCTTATTTCAAATATGTGGTTTACCATTTTGTCAAATGCATAATTGTATAGTATCTGTTTTCAATGTGATTGACTTTGTCAATAGTTTTCAAAACTAAGTAACACTCAATATTCAAGGATTTAATAGCAGAATGTATCGAAGGTTCTAGAAACACTTTTCCAAGTTTTAACATACAGGCTAATTCTGTGAATTCATAGTAAAGCTTCATGTCTTTTAAAATATACCTTTTGAGAATATCTTATATAATCTGAGACATTCAATTAACATTTTCTTGAAATTCAAAGGATGCAAAGTAATCCATGTCCTAAGTCAGCCTTAAGCTATATAACACAGTAAAGTCTTCATAAATTTCTGTTATAGATACAGAAGTCTGTAAAGGCTGGACGCCCCAGGGGGTGGGAATTTTGAGGGTAGGAGGTGGGAGTGGGGGGAGGTAGGCAGGGGTTACATCCGCAGAGAAGAAGGAGGAGAGGTGAGGGGATAGGGGGTTCCTGGGTGGGTGGAGGATGGGGTAAGGGGACAACATGAAATGTAAATAAAACATCCAATGAAAAAAAAAGAAAGAAAAAATAAATTAATAAATTCAGAAGTCAGTTCTGGTAGTTAGAGGAGAACCATATCATTGGGTACATTGGTCCATAATGCCTTTAGAAAAAGAGCACAGATTAATTTTTATTAAATATTATGAATCCATAAATAAAAATCAGCATGACCCTGTAGGAACTATGCTTACACAGTTGTAGTTGATGTTCTCTGCCTTCACCACTGGGGCAACGGTCTTCCACTGCTTCATGATATAAAAACTGGGTCCCCTGCTTACCATACTGGCAGTTGTTAGAACCATTAAGAGGTGGTACATCAGTGGGATTAAGTACTTTAAGTTTAGTGGGGACCTAGTCTCTTTTGGTTCAGGGACCTGAACCTGACTTGATGAATTGGTTATACCACATACTCTCAATAATTTGCTCCCTCAACACTAATTAGAAAGGGTGAGGAAAGAAGAAAGAAAAGAGAGAAAGCTAGAAAGAAAGAAAAAAGAAAGGAAGAAAGAAAGAAAGAAAGAAAGAAAGAAAGAAAGAAAGAAAGAAAGAAAGGAAGGAAGGAAGAAAGAAAGAAAAGCAAAACCTCCCTTAAATCTTAATTTTTTTTCTCTAAAATAACTAGTTTTATCTCAAGTTAATTTATTTCAGGAAGCACTTCACTAACAGAAACTGTCTAAAATGCCATTATTATAATATGCAAACTCATATTCTGGAAATGTTCTTTCCTATACTTACCCAATAACACTAGCAAAATAAGCCCCTATGCTTTTCCCTAATTGGAAATAACATTCTGCTGTAGTGATTTATGTATTTTTAGGGAATGACAGATATAAATATATTCTTTATTTTAGAGAAATACATATGAGAGGAATATTGTGTATATGAGTAGTTAAAACAGCTTCTGGTTTTCCGGTCTTGCAAAATCAAACTCAGATGATGATAAAACTCAATGAGTATGTTTTTGCCCAAAGCATGTGAAAGTACTAACAGCATTAGTGAGAGAATATAGCTTGGTTTCATCACTTTGTTCTCTCTGTCTCTCAATCACGCTTATGAGGAACTTCAGAGGAGTCTTAGCCTGGAGCCCAGTATGGTTTGCAGGCTGTTGAAAGCACAGTGGGATTGTGTTCACATTACACCTGGGGCACATACTCAACAGAATAAAAGAATTGCTAGAACCTTGTTTTATTTTAAAAGATACATTGAGTTCTCAGTTTACAGTTAACATGAATAAATACATGTGATGTTCCCAAGTCATGGTTTTAGGTCCCAGAGCTTGTGTGAATATTAGCATATACATAAAAAATTAGAGAAATGGAGTGTTTATTTATTATGTAAAAATACATAGGGGCACAAAGTGACATCACTTTGATCTTATAAAATAGTTTATGCTTATAAATCAATTGGTAATAATATAAAGATGATATGTCATCTTTACTTTTTGAACCTTAGTGCAATTACTGTATTCATAACCACCCAGAGAAAGCCTCTAGCAGTAGTGATTAGTAACATTGTGTTATATACTGATCTGTGTACATCGTGATGGATCCAAATCTATTCATACTGAAAAAGATGAAAAAAAGCAAAGCAAATGAAAAAACATATTTTAGCGTGGGGAAGGATTATTTTCTATCTGGATATAAGGTTCATATTGATTTAGTCTGAGGCTGGACTAATAAATTAGCAATGAATATCTTATGGAAAATTGTTCTCATCTAATTATTTATGATATCATGCTCTCCTTCTACAGCAGATTTATATTCAGAATATGCTTCCATATCTATGCTTTGGTGATGTCTCTCTTTATTGCTTGGTTAATAAAATTATCCTAGAAGCAATACAGCAGACTAAGTAAGCAAGGACTCACCATGAAAAAGACTTGAAAATTCAATCTCTAGTACGGCCTGCAGGCCAGTTGACTCTAATCATACACGCATCTGTGTTGACAAAAGGTGGGAATGCATGTGGACTCAATAGATTTCATTGCAAAAAGAATTGAAAAAATCATGCAATCCACAATTGTAATTAGAATACAAGTCTGTATAAAAGTTAATGTTTGTACATTGAAAGTATTTTAATAAGATGTGTAGATTTTGGTAGTTCATAGTGGTAATCATCTTGTATGTAGAATATGGTGTACAAATATATGGAATTAATCAGATTAAATAATAATGGCTCTATTCCTAAGCCTATTCTAAGAAACAAAGCTATAAGTTCTAAGCAGGTCAGTTACTAGTAAGTCTCTGAAATAAAATACTGAAGCAAGCATTAAAAGATTCTAATCCCATTTTGGTACATAGTACAGATGAGTAAGAGGACTGTATACCAATAGGATACAGAAGAACTGAAACACCCAAGGCCAGTACCAAAAGAGCTTAAGAAGGGTTGATGTATATTCCTGGTAAACATAGTAGAGAGTAAAGTTGTTACACAAAATTATAATCACAAAACTTAAAGTACTTTCTGTGATGTACTTTAAAATAATGTACAATTCGGTGTTTTCCAGTTGAACTTTAATTAAGTGAAATGAAAATCACTTCAAAAACAATGCTTTTGTAATATTTCATACCATATATCAAAAGTTAGAGGCACAGAAGGACTTATTTTATATGAATGTATCTAAGATTACAATATAGGAAAAGATCATACTCCAATGAGTTTCATATTGTCTCAGATTTAGAGAACTAAACTTTTAAGTCTCTAAACAAGGCTTTTATCACAGATTTCCAGGAGAGCCATGGAAATGAAATTGTAAATTGTTCAAAATAGCTAAAGGAAGGAGAGGGGAGCTCTGAAAAGCATGCATGCTAACTGGGAAGTGAAAGGCCCAGTGTTTAAGTGGTACAAAACACATGACTGTGTGTGGTTTTCAGCAATCCTCTTTTATGTAAGAAAATTGACATTTATATTGACAAATTTATTCATCAAAATATTGTCACACCTGAACAATAAATCTGATATTCTACCCCCCTCATTGTTACAGGGATAACCTCGAAAAAAAAAAACTTTCATGAGGTTAAAAATATTTGGGTGTCTGGAACAGTAATAGCGAGAAAGAAACATGAAAGATAAATTTCCCTACACTAACATAAATCTCAGAATCATCAAATACTGAAATAGAAATCATCAAAGAGACAACATAAAATCTGTGTTAAGGATCCAGAGACTATGGTGGTACATGCCAGCAACACAATCATGCCATGTGTTTGATTCTCAACACCCAAAGATAAAGCTTGCCAAGGGAACACATAAAGATGTGTAAAAATGATTCTCAAGGTAGAGAGCTCTTGAGAGAAAACACTTGGGATTGACCTTTTCCTCATTTATATACATTTACCTTCATATACTCATGAACATACACACTTGTACAAAGATACAGAAACTTAGTTTATCAAATCACCCAGATGCTTCCGTGTGAAATTGGGATTTGTGCCACTTTAACTCATCATGGTTTCTTGTCCATTAGATAAAAGATCCTTTAACATTTTAGAACAACAGGTTTGCGGATGTGACTCAGTAGAAAAAGTGATTATTTATCCAACATAATCATGAGTTCAATCCACAATACTGCATAAACCAGGTACAGAGCGGCATGCTGATATTATCAAAACTTGAAAGGAGGCAAGACTGTCAGGAGCTCCAGACTAGAGTTTATAGCTTGCCAGAAACATAATCAATTACCAGAAATTATCTATCAAAGTGTATTATTAATAAATATCTGTCATGTAAGATATCACAGAATATATATAAAATCCCTGCCAAAATTATTATTGATGTTAAAAAAATGATCTTGTTGATATAATACTCTTGTGTATTTTCCCAGACTCCGATCCTATAACTCACATATGAATTCAGACATAACAATGACCAACTCAGATGAAATCTTGCTTAAATAGTCTCGGCCAAATGGTTGTAATATGGCTACCAATCGTATCTAAAATACTTACTAAATATTTGTTTTTATTATCTATATAATAGGGATACTAGTAGACTATATGTCATTAAGATTTTATAAATGCTAATTAGTATAAAAGTATGTAGCTGTTAAAAGAATTCAAATTCTTAATAAAGACACTAACAGAGAAAATGGAAACTATTTTTCTTCTTAATATTCTAATGTCCACACAAAAAGAAATCCTATCAAGTGGATGCCTTTAGTACTCTTAAAAATATTACTTACAACATGAATTTATTGAGTCTACCCTGACAATAGATATTATTTATTTATTCAGATTTAATGATGGGTGGCATGATTTAAAGTTTTCTATGTTACATATTCCTGTACTATACTTAGGTTCTCCTTGTTTTAATAAATCCTAGTACATGTATCATGGTACTGACTAAATCCAAAATCTTGTATATAGTTAGGTGGAATCTACCATGCAGTACTTTGTTGTCTTGAGGAGAAATTTACAGTGAAACTCTGGAAAATTTTCATAAAACGAAACTTTCAAGTGCTCTGATTTTTCCTATTTTTCCCTTAGGAATTATTGTACCTTACTACACACAAGGTTTAGCAAGTGGAAGTCTTGAAGACAAAGATAAGATAATCACAGAAAATCAATGTAGAACAACATCCTTGTTGATTTATTGAATTATCTAATCTCAAACCATACACACCTCACATTATCTGTTCTGTGATCTTATAATCAAACAAAATCCTATTTCATTGGCTGAAGTTTTATCAACTTTATATTTTCCTGACTATGTTACTATCATTGCAAAGTGAGTTGTTATTTACAACAGTACATTGAGTTTAAAATTCTTATGTAAGAAAGATAGGTAGTAGGAAAAAGTGAGGGAGATAGAATAGATACTTGATATTGGTAATTATTTTAAAGTCTATGACACAAGGACATGAATACATCGCTTACTTTGAAAGAAAGAAAGAAAGAAAGAAAGAAAGAAAGAAAGAAAGAAAGAAAGAAAGAAAGAAGAAAGGAAAGAAAAAAGAAAGAAAAAAGGAATGGGAATGGGCCAGTGGTCATTTCCTCAGTCTTTGCTCCATTCCCATATCCCTGCATTTCTTGTACACAGGATATATTTGGGTCCAAAGTTTTGTGGATGGGTTTGTGTCCCTATTGCTTCACTGGGGTTCCTGCCTGGCTCCAGCAGGTAACCTCTTCAAGTTCCATATGCTCTGATTCACAGCTAAGTTCACCTCCATTGATTCTTGGGCACCTCTCCAATCCCAGGTCTCTGGCACACATCCTTGAGATCCCCTCCTTCCCATCATCACATGTTGCCAGTTTCCATTCATTCTCATGAGTCTCTGGCCGTCTCTCCTGTCCTTCTCCACACGTGATCCATGCCATGGGCCAACACCAGTCCCTGAAACTATTAGAGATACTTTGTTATGCTTGCAGACAAAAGTTCAGCAAGGCTGTCTTCGGAGAGGCTCCACCCAACAGCTAATTGAGACAGATGCAGAGACCCACAGCAAAATAATAGACCAAGTTTTGGGGACTCTTATGGAAGAGTATGGGAAAAAATTGAGGCACATAAGGGTACAGGAACTCCATAGAAGGACAGAGTCAACTAACATGGTCCATTGAGGCTATCGGAGACTGAATTACCAACCAAATGTACATAGTGTAGTAGATATGCAGCTTGGTCTTCTTAGTAGGTCCTGAACAACTGAAGTGGGGTAATCACAGATCTGTTGCCTGTATGTGGGATATGTTCTTCTAGCTGGATTATCTTGTCTGGCCTCAGTGTAAAAGCATGTGCCTAAATCTTCAGAGACTTGATGTGCCAGCATCTGGAGATACCCAGGGGGCACCCTCTCAAAGAAGAGGGGAAGGGTGAGAGGGGGAAGACTATGAGAGGGAGTAAATTGGAGTGGGAACAGAGATAGCAGGGATAGGGGTGTAAAGTGAATAAGTAAAAATAAGAAGGGATAAGGATGGAAAAAAACAAGAAAGAGAGGAGAGATATAGGATTCTGGGTAGGAAAGCTGTAGGTGTAGCATCATAGGCACACATATCAAGATGATATGACAGAGGCTTTAGTCAGCTTCCTTGAATCTGAGTGTGTTCACATTTTCACTTATTTGTATTCTGGCTGAATGAATATTTACTACTTGCTGTGAAGTAAAGAGATAATTTAGATCTTCACTATTGCATGATGGCAAGTTGTTGCTTTATCTGAGTGACATAAAAACTCAAATCCATTCTTAAACTAAGAGATTCATTAATTACTTTTGAAGGTTTATTGTAAACATTGAGTAAAACTTCATTAATTAAAGTAATTGAAGGAGAAGTTTCTTCCTTTATTCTTTCTTTCTTTCTTTCTTTCTTTCTTTCTTTCTTTCTTTCTTTCTCTTTCTTTCTTTTTCCTATCAGCCTAGAAATTAGATTGTCAAACCTTTCCTATAGAAATTCCTTCTGGATTTTTCTAAAAAAAATAATCTGAATCATGCAGTTAGCATATTGTTTCTATGGAAATCAATGTTTCTAGATGTATCAAAATGATTAAATGATTTCTATATTCTAATTCTACCCAAGTGGCACCAATAAGCTTCTGAAGGCTTAAGATAAGTAAACACTTTTAGGATTGGATTATTCATCTGTAAAATGGTGTGAGTTTTATAGTTTTAAAATTCCATTATACAGCTAGTCAGTATTGTTGTATGTAGTTTCTGTTATTTTAAATAAATTAAATTATTTGGGATTTTTTTCTTGAAATGACTCCATGTCTTTCCATTACACTTACAAAATTACAGAAAGAATCAACTTGTAAAGAAGAAACTCATGTTGGCTAAAAATCTTGCAAGTTTTAGCTCAGTTTGTTAGCCCATATTTCTGCTTTTTTTTTTCAAAAGCTCTATAAAGTATAGCCGATCTAACATTAAGATATCCATAGGCCTTAGCTTCCAACAATACTACACCTCCATGAATGCTATGTACTGAGGATGCACTTTCAACTCAAGAATATTTTGGAAACACTCATTATCCAATAACACTATCTATCTCCCTGGTATCTACTCATGTCACATGACATAATTTTATATATAAGAAATTTATATCAAAAACTAAACTCTGCTTACTTAAGCTACCTAGATATAAAAGTAGAAGTTGAAATTAATGTTATTCTTATATTTTATGAATGTTACTGATTCCTGATTACTTGTCTCTACTTTTATAGCCAGTATGCAATCTTAGCAATCAAGAATATCTAAGCTAGAGCTCTGTTTTCTTCTCTTCTTGCTCTTTCTCCCTTTCCCTCTTCCCCTTCTGTCCCCATTTCCCTGCTCCTCTCTCCAAGTACTCATGGCAGGCCTCTATTCCTCTACTCACTCTTTCTCTCTCTGTCTTTCTCTCTGTCTCTCTCTCTGTCTCTGTCTCTCTCTCTCTCTCTCTTCATTTCTCTGTCTTGAGAGGAGACTAGCCTTCCCATGCTCTAAGTAAACTTTATTCTACACTATAAAAAATATCTAAAACATCCATAAGTAATGAATGAATGAAAATGAGGGTGAGATAAGAATGCTGACATAAATTATAAGCAAATTAAATATAATAAGAACTATCAATTTTATTTCCAATTACATTTTCATTATTTTTAAATTTTTCATACAATAGATTTTGATCCTAGAGTTGTCTCTCTTTCAGTCCTCCCTAGATCCTCCCCACCTTCCTACCTTTGCAACTTCATATTCTTCACGAAAAATAATCACACAAAAATAAAGGAAAAGAAAACCAAAAACAGAAGACAAAAAGCACTATATCTGAAAGAAAACAAAACAAACAAAACTAAAATTAACAAAAAGTCAAGAAAAAGAAAGAAAGGAAGAAAGAAAGAAAGAAAGAAAGAAAGAAAGAAAGGAAGGAAGGAAGGAAGGAAGGAAGGAAGGAAGGAAGGAAGGAAGGAAGAAAAGGTACACACAGAAAACAGAGCTTGTTTTTTTATTGTTGGTCAACTAGTGCATGTGGTGTGTCCTATGTTTAGAGTCATTCCACTGGAGAAAATTGATTTTCCTTTTCCAGAAGAAATAAATTAAAATAACTTCTTGATTAGGAATTAGATGTGAGTCCACTTCCCATTATTCCTGAAAATATTTGTCTGGCTCAAATTTGTACAGGTCTTCTCTGTAATCACATTCCCTGTGATTTCATATTTTGTAAGCTTTGTTGTGTCTCTCCTAGTCCTCATAGATTACTTAGTCTTGAGTGAGGGTTTTGATGCAGACATGCCTTTTAGGACTAAATGCTATAAGGCCTCTAATTGTCCACTGTCCACTTGTCTTCCTCAGTGCTGGGGCTCAATCTGCCTTGGACTTGTGTAAGTCTTTTAAGTGCTGTTACAATTTCTCTGCAGTCATAGGTCCATCTGTCCAAATATTCTTCCTGGAAGTCACCATTGCCTCAGAGTCACCAATGACATATAGCTATTATAATATTGCTCCCTGCTCTTTAGCATCTGAGAGCATTGAGGAAAGGGGACCATGGTACAATGCAAAGTGATATGGCAGTAGCTGAGTGAGAGCTACATCCTGATTTTCAGGATGAGAGAGAAATTCTTGCTCTGGCATGGGTATTTGTAACCTCAAAATTCAACCTCAGTAACATACTCCAACATACAACATCTTCTAATCCTTGTAATCCTTTCAAATAGTTCCTTTCCTTTTTGACTAACCATTAAAATATGTAAGCTAATCCGGTCTATCCTATTGAATTTTAACTATTTGAAGACCCTCCACATTACTTTTCATATTGATTGTGCCATCTGCATCCCACCAGCAATGACAATCTATCTTCTCCACTTCTTTGGGAGCCTGTGGTGTCATTATTTTTTGTGATATCTTGTTCATTCACCTAGGATAAAATGTAATCTCAAAGTCATTTTTGTTATTGTTGTTGTTTGTGGGTTGGTTTTAATTCTTTACTTATTCTAGATAATAACAATCAGTGATATGTACAACTTTGAAATAATTTCCCCCATTCTGGAGTCTGCCACTGTTTAAATGATGTTGCCCTTTGCTGTTCAGAACTGTTTAAGATTCATAATGTTTCATTTATTAATTGTTGTTATTAAAGCCTTCACCCTACTGGTGATGTTTAGATTGTCTATTCTACTGCCCATGAGTTCAGGATTATTCCATACCTTCTCTTTGGTCAGATTTAGGGTATCTGTGGACTTGAATTTTGTGCAGAGCAATAGCTAAAGATCAAGTCTTATATTTATACATAGAGATATTCTATGTAAAACGTCATTGACCAACATCACTGTGTCCTTCTGTCAGCATAGTTATTTATTTTCAGCATAATTGGAAAAATATCACATACATAGAAGAATCTTTCAAAGCCTATTCCATATTGTCAGTGACTAAGAATGAAATCTTATAAAACATCAAGTAAGTACAAAATTGAGTATTGTCAGCACTCTAGAAGCCTTCTTTGTGTCCTTTCAGTCACAACATTCCAGTTCTCTAAGGAAAACAGTCATTGTAATAGCAATTTTGGCTGTAATTCTTGTGTTTCATTCAGAGTTCTGTCAGGAATGAATGTATCAAGATAGCAGAGTGATGGGGTAACCTTGCTGTCATAGCAGTCTTGCTTCTCATCCTGGAAACAGTTCCCTTTCCTTTACTCTTTCAGATCATTTCCTTTCTATTCATCTTTAAGAAGTCTATCAAATTAAAGTCTCCTTCTGCTCTCTTAACAAACTGTACTTGTTGACTGAAAGGTGGATAGAGTTGCTTCTCTAATTACTATAATTTTATTGTTAGTTCTTTTATATGTCATTTTTCATGTACATAATATTCAAAGCAAACATAATAAATTTCTGTAAACCTGCCCCTCAAACACTTGGTCATCATTGAACTGCTGCCATTACTGGTTACCATGACATTTTCTGTAATCACAATTGTCTACATGATTCCTTAGAAAACATACCCACTTCCACATTTGTCAGTGTATTCCTATTCATTTATTCATTCTCTCAATTCATTAGCCATTACACATTTAAATGGTCCAATTATCACAAAGGCTCTTTTCCTTCGCAGCCTGCTTCTGGAATTATAACTACTTCCTCTCATCTATCAAATGATAATTCTCTGTACTATTTTATCAAATTTTTTCAAAATAACAATTGTAGTTTAATTCCATCTCAATCTCTTTCAGTCTGGAACTCAGCAATGAATATTGTAAATCAAGAAAATTCATATTTTTGAATTATCAACCATTAGCATTTCACTAACCAACTTCCCTGTGACCCTAAGTATTATTTCTCTTCTTGTGTTCTCTCATATGCCTTCCAAGAACATTTTCTACATCATTTACACTCTTTGCAAATAATTTTCTAAATTTTAAAATCCACCCCTATTAAATAGCATTAGTCAACTCCAACTACTACCTATATTTTTAATATCAACAATCATATAATCATAATGTAACTCTTGCTGCCTAGAATGATGACATAATTATGTATTTAACCTAATTCCAGTTGAATATTCTTATTCCTTATTCTACCTACTCAGACCTACACTATACTAACAACTCTGTACTTTTCCTGTTTTATTACAATTTTTCTTTCTTATATCTTATATTAATCAGCACTGAGATATTTTAAACAGGTCTCCTACATTAAATGAAATATTTAGATCTCTCTTCTTTAATATTCTGGTTCATCTTTTTAGAAATACTTTGAGTAATAAAATTATTTAAAGAATAATTTAAATTTCACATTCTTTAACTAACTATACATTTACTCTGAATATTTATCAAAAGCAGTTCTCATCACTCTAGTAAGGTAATTCATGATTTTACTAAATTCTATTGCATGTACCATTTGCCAAAGTCAAAATTGCCTGCCAGTGACATCTACCTTTTACTTGACAGTCTTCTTTCATGGTTTATCTCCCAGAATATAGATAAATTTCTCTGCATTGGTCTTCTTTGGTAATTCCCTTTGTCAGCATTTGTCACTGGAATGCTTTTAGGGCTATATGCAGGTATCAAGTTAGATGATACCTTTTCCAATTTAAATTCACCAGTGTAAAAATCTTATACATGTTGACCACTATAATCACACAAGATTGCATTGCGAGCTCACATTTATATGATTCAAATTTTCCACCCACCCCAGAGTGAGTCTGTGATTGGGACAATCTGGGAATAGGTCCCAGGATCTCATGCAAGTTAATCATATACTCACTGTTCCCTCGAACTGTATCAACAACTCCTCTAATAACTATCAGATGTCTCTTACTGAGTCAGTGACTAAGTTTGTAATTCTACCTATAAATACAATGAGAATGCTCATGTCATGTAAACAATGTCATTAACTTGAAGAAAACTGCTCATCTGTAACACACTTTGACAAAGGTACACCACACACCATTCATCAGGTCTAGAAATACACTCTATGAGCAGTCGATGAATGTATGTGAGTAGGCCATGAATATATAAAATATTTAATAATTTCGATAAAATGTCAGATTTAACATCCTATTTAAAACTGAATAACATATATCACTTAAATTCCATGCATATTTTCTAATTAGTTAAATATCAGATCTGCAGAGAGTGGGTGTGGTCTGTGTCTATGGATAATCCATTTAGCCAGTTAATCATGTATCATTTTTGCACTAATTTCTCTAGGAGAACAAATGCTTATTTTCAAAAAAACTCACTTTGAAAAAAGAAAGAGGGAGAACATTAAATGAGAGGTGCAAGTTCATTCTCTTTAATTTGGATTTAGAAGCAAAAATCTGATTTCACAAAACTAGGGAACTGAATAGTGGTCATGGAAAGTTAAAGTGGTAAAAGCATGGAAGGAAAGCAAATGGATAAAGATTAAATGTTGAGATAGTTAATCAAATGTTGTTAAATACATTCTGTGTTCTACAACACAGTAGGGAGGTAACTAAAAGGCAAAATAGTATTGTATTATAAGTTGGTTTTAAGTAATTCAGAGTGTACTATAGTAGGATAGCTGGGATCTGCTTGTGACATACTTCTCTGGCTATTGCTTATGTTCTTATATTATTCTCCAAGCATTTGGGTTTGGGGTAATTATAGGTGTAGGTGCCTGTCAATTTTAAATTTTGTCTTTGTTAAATTCCCCATGGGTTTCTGTTTCTGCTCTGATCTGTACTGACTGTATTGCACTCCTGGTAGCTAGAGAGTTCTCTGGACCAGTAGGGTACCTGCACTGAAGTTCTGGGGATTTGCATGATGTCTGGGGTTCTGGGTGCTGCCAAAGCCTCTGAGGTTCAGGGAACCAGTTTGCTCTCCATTAGATCAAAGGACTTCAGATGGAGTTTAGTGGAGAGTATTGTGATAAGAAGGCAAGAGCTTGGAGCTGCATTTGTGAGGGAAGGCTGTGCTGCTCTGAGGAAGTCTTGGCAGTCTGGCAGTGGGGACAATTTTAAAAAAGACACCACCTTGGTACATCTAGTTCCTGCAGGACCAAGTATATCCTCTACCACTGAGGCCCAACCAGGTAGTCCAGATAGGGTAAGGGGACCTGATCCAATGGTAGGCAACAGAGACTGAAATAGCCCCCACACTAATTGTTAGGGGGTCTATGAAGACCAAGCTTCACATGTTCTATTAGTGTAGTGGGAACCTACGCCCAGCTACTGAATGTTCCCTGGTTGGTGGCCCATGCTCTTTGAACTCTCATGTTCTCAGATTAGTTGATTCAGTAGGTCTTCTCATGGTGTCTTCAACCTGTCTGGCTTGCTTACTTCTATTCTATTCCTCCACAGTCTCCCTGAATGTGTGATGATCTCACCTCTGGGCTTAGGAGTGAGAGCACTCCTGAGAGTCCAGCTCTCTCCTGGTGGGATTTGGGTGCAGAGGGCTATGGGACAGCCTCAGCTCCTGGGCACAGATAGAGACTGGAAAGATCCTGTCCTAATCTGCTCCACTGTTCCTGTGCCCTGTATGCTCCAGCCGCATATATAGCAGAGAATAGCATTGTCAGACAGGAATGGAAGAATAGTCCCTTGGACCTGAAAAGGCTTGATGCTCCAGAGTAGGGGAATGCCAGGGCAGGGAGGTGGGAGTGGGTGGATGGGTGGTGGGTGAGCACTCTCATAGAAGCAGGAGGAGAGAGGATAGGATAGTGGGTTTCCAGAGAGGAATCTGGAAAAGGGGATAACATTTGAAATGTAAATAAATAAAATATCCAACAAAAGAAAAAAAATAGTGTCAGGAGTTGTCTTTCTCACACACTATGGGTCTCATGTTGGAGCAGTCATTGGTTGGATGGTCCTCTGCAGAATAGTGTACCTGAACAACAAGAACAATGCCACTGTATTATTTTCTAGTACAGAGACAAAATTAATGAACAAATACATTCACAATATGATGTTGACTGTTGTTTCACTTATGTTTTCCATTGCTGTGATTCAACACCATGACCAAAAATAAGCTATGGTGGAAAGGGATTATTTCAGATTACAGTTCTACCTTTCAGCCCATCATCAAAGGAAGTCATACAGGATCTCACAGCAAGAATCCAGAGATAAAGACTGAAGCAGGAGCTGGGAAAGAACACTACTTACTTGCTCTTCAAGGCTTGCTCAATTTCTTTTCTTATCCTTGTCAGATTCACCTGTTCAGAGGGGGCACCACATACAAAGGGATGGCTGGACTCTTCCACATCAATCATAAATTAGAAAACTCTTCACTCATGTACAGGCAGTTTGATGGAGGCATTTATTTAACTGGGATTTCTTTTCTAAGATAACTCTAGGTTGTCTAGAGCTGTTAAACAAATGTAACCAGCACAAGTGTCAATAAAAAATGTGGAATGATAACAAGAATAGAAAAGACGGGATAGGAAAGATTATATTTTAAATGAGGGAACCATTGTGGGAATGAGGTAAGGATGTGATGTTTGAACAGCATGAGTTTAAATGAAGAAATATATTATGAGAACGCAGGTAGGAATGTTCAAGGATATAAAATCTATATACACACAAGAAGGAGGCAGATGGTCAGAAGCCAGTGAACAAGGAAAGAATTTTAGAAGACAAAGTATTCCAGAAAATAATATTTTAGTTTTTAAAATTAAAATTAGTACATAATTCACATTTCCCTTTTTTTCTCTATTCAAACTCCACAACGTAGCTCCCACATTATTTTATTCCAAATTCATGTCATCTGGTATGTTTTTCTTTAATTGCTGATATATATTTCTAAATATATAAATATGTACAATCTGTTCTGTCTGTGCAGTGTTACTAATAACATATCTGCCAAAACAAGACTTGAACAAGACAGACACAAATAGCCTTGCCAACACAGAAGGAGTAAATTTGATGGGGCCCAACTGTATAAAGAACAACAGGCAACAGAGAAATTCTGCCAGTAAGGGAGAAGAGTTTTCCTCAGGGAACAATCCATCCCCAGATGGGTTATCAGGTACCAACTGGTCAGCCTGAAATCATATACATACAAGAAAACAAGATTCTTGAAAATAAAATAAGATAGGAAGCTTTTACACAACCGTAAAAGACAAAACTGTTAATTATTCACAGGTGAGAACCTCAACCTAGGCATTCTGTGTCTAGCCATTCATCCAGCCCTTGTTCTGGAAATGGCTTCATTTACACTCAGTCTTCACTTTCAGCATCCTCTCACTGATCCTGTCAGATTTGTGTTTCCTTAGAGCCTCCTGGATTAAGCTGATTGCTTCCATATACTGTCTTTAATATTTATACTCATTGCAGCTTAGAGTTTCTGCATTCCCTCCTGGATATCTCTGAGGGCTTCTGATTCTTCCTCTAAACTAGCATTGGAATCCTCACCTGAAACTGATATTTCTCATCCAATCGAAGGCTTTTATTAGCATTGAATTCTATTTATTTTTCACATTATGTTCTTATTTTCTTATGTCTATTTATTTCAAGAATAGGAAACTTTTCAACAATGTATGCTTGAAGTGTAGATTCATTGCTGCCTGTGCCCTGAACTACTTTCTGTCTGACCTTCCTGCCCTAAGGGTTTCAAAGTGAGGCAAAGAGAAGTCAAAGACACAAATTCCAAGAGCAGGTGAGAAATACTACAAGTTCAACTGAACACCGCTGTAAGCTCTTTTAATACCCTCCACCTGTGGCACATTGGTCTCAAGAAAGTGTCTCTTCTAAACAGCTGTTCCCAATTGGCTGGCATTGTCTGCATAAGCAATAATTGGTTTTTCAGGCAGTCCTCAATTAGGTCTCCCTACAGGACATGCTATCGTGGCATTCATGGCCCCCAGTGTTTACAAGAAGTGGCCTCACTGTTCCTGCTACAATTCATCCTTTACTCTTTAGCTTATTGGAAAATAAATATAAATTGACTACTTTACCATTAATAAGACTAAAATGTAAAAATCCTGAAGACTTATTTGTGCTGTACTCTGCATGTATGGGGTGTGGCACATGGGCACTGAGTTGGGAATGACAAATGGCAAACCATTTTGAGTATTGACAAGAGGCAATAAATTATTTATGAAGACTCAAATATGAGGGCTGGAACTTTTACATCTATATCAAATTCAATCTGATCATAGGAAACTTATTCTGGAAAGAAAAGATGCTCACTCAGAAAACCTACTGGAGTATGATTTTTATACTCCTCTGTCCTGATAGAGAAGCTCTGACTTGCCAAGGCTACACAAAAACAGAAGAGATTGGATTCTGCTGCCAAATTTCTGCCTCTAATGAATTTTAATACAGGTTGAGGGGGAAATTGAGGTATAACAAAAAATACCATGATGCTATATCCTCATTAAGAGTAATAGAACAATTACATAAGTGAAATACGTCAGCAGGATTATTTTTTTTCTTGTGATGAACCAAAATTTGATATGGAGAGTTGATGGAGATTTTCTCTATCTCCACTACTACTAACTATAAATAATCACATGAGCCACTCATATGTAACACCAATGTGTATAGTGATGGGGGAGGTTATTTTAGCTGCAGCAAACAAACAAAACCAAAAAGGAGGAGCTATTCTAACATAGTATAATCAATAATATCTATTATCTGATGCTATGGAATTCGTTGCTGTGAACCTTGGTAGTTCAAAATAGCAGACATTTATATGATTCACAAGGCACTGAGACACATTAACACATCTAGCCTGGAAGCTGTGGCCATACTGAGTGCAGAGAAGCCTATGTTGAAACTCTGATTTTGCTGAGTTTGTACAAGTTTTATTACATTTCGGTTTGCATCATAAATCACTAGATTTCCTACTCCATTTGTTTTCTTATCCCCTGCAAATCTGATCTTCTTTAATTCATATCAAACTAAGTATTCTAGAGTTGTAGCTTATTTGGTAGAGTGTTAGCCTAGCATCCCTGAACTCAGTGTTCAGTCCTCAACACTGAGTAAATCTGACACATTTGTACTGGTCTCAACCTCTTTTCCTGGAAGGTGGAAATGGGAGTATCAGAGTTGGAAGGTTGTCCTTGGCTACATAGAAAATTCAAGGCCAATCAACGATACATATCAGTGTCTCTGTCTCAATAAAATAAGACAGCACAAAATTCTACAAAACGAAACCAACCAACAAACAAACCCAAAACATTGCAAGCATCTAACTAAGGAGCATGTGAGAAAGGTCTTTGCAAGTGGTTAAAGTACATCACTGTGCCTCATTCATTTAATTTTGACCACAGCAAGTGACAAGACTCTTCCAAGCTTGAAAAGAAAACCATGGCTTCAAATTACACAAAATTCACTTAGCAAAAGCATAGGAATAAAAAAGCAAATCTGATAGATTATAGAATAAATTGTAGAATAAAAATCAGATCTAGTAGTATTACCAAGTTGATAAAGTCTTGGATGGACTACATCAAAAGTTCTAGACTATCTGGGGCTGCAGCATGTCATCATGTCTCAAAAAGGGAAACAAAATAAATAAATAAATAAATAAATAAATAAATAAATAAATAAATAGAAAAAGGTGAAAAAAAGCATGAATAACTTTGGCCATTAATCCTGTGTGTCAAGATAGCTAACATTCTTAGAGATTTACAGAGAAACTATTAGCAACATCTCCATCTCTCAGGTATTCCAAAATTCCCTGTGAAGGAGAAGTGACTCTGTATATATGTCATTACATCAAGAAACTTGCTACACCCAGTTCTCAGTTGCTTTCATTTGTTGTACTCTGTTGTTGCTTCAGTGGTAGACTTACAAACTGGCACCCTTGGGATTTGTCTCTTCTGGATGTTACACCCTATAATAAAGGGCCTTCATTACAACTCTAATGTGGCAGGTAATTGAATTTCTGGAGTAGTTGACTTTGACCAAGGTCATTTGAAATCAGATTCTGTATTGACAGGACTCTCTTAGCATCAAGAAGCACCAAGCTATTAGTTGCTGTATCTTGTTTGATTGTATTGAGTTTTCTCTCGTTACATTTTAATAAAAAGAAGCAAATATCAAACTTTGCAGTTATGAATTAGAATACCTCTCCTAGTAAATGACTTATTGATGCTGAAGTAATTAACCTTTCATTAAAACTTGATATAAAATTCTTTCCTCCATATATCTGTGTTTATTGCTCATGCCTCAAAGGAAAATATATCAAATAGGGCAGTGTTAATTTTTTTCCCAAAGCCACATTTGCAACAGAAAGACTCATAAAATCTAGAATCATTTCATTTCTCCTAAACTTTATTGACCTGAGGATAAGAAGGACTAGCTCATATATATTCAAACTATGCATACCCATCATATCAAGGACTGATAGGTGACATAGACTAATATACACTTCTAAATGATCTTGCAACACCCACCCAAATCAATTTAAGATTTTGTTAAAATGTTTTTGCATTTGGTAAATGCAAAGCCTCACAGTTTAATTATTATTTGTCTTAATTAATACATAGGCAAGCCAGTATTTTTAAAGAGAAAATTGAATAAAGACATGATTATTTCTTAAACTAAGATATTAGTATCTCTATTACTCTATTTATATATAAACATTTAATATTATTGCAATCTCTGTCTCTCTGTCTCTCTGTCTCTCTGTTTCTCTCTGTCTCTGTATCTCTCTCTCTCTCTCTCTCTCTCTCTCTCTCTCTCTCGGTGGGTGGGTAGTAAGTAGTCATACTCACGCTCATGCCACAGCCTGTGTGTGTCAGATCAGAAGACAACATCAAACCATTGATGCTCTTTTTCTATCATGTGTGTCCAAAGTAAACCGAGTCTTGGCAGCATGCACCTTTACCCACAGAGTCACATTGCCAGCATACCCAAAGATCTTTACAAAGAATACCTCTGATTTATTCCTTTAGATCCACAGTGTTCATGATCACAGCATAGCCACCTCATACAGTGACATCACCACATTTTGTCCTGTCTTCTCTTTGACGTCTCTTTTCTTTGATAGAATGGACCTCCCTAAACCCAAAACGGCCAGCAAATTTACCAGGTAGGAACTCAGTAGGCTACATCATTACTGCAGTTTCTGCCAAGGTACAGCTTAGCAATACCTGACAGGTGTCATCCAAAACACCATCAGACAAACTCTGGGATGCTCATAACACATCAAAACTCAATACAATCAAACAAGATACAGCAACTAATAGCTTGGTGCTTCTTGATGCTAAGAGAGTCCTGTTATGGTGCTATAAAAGCTCTATTCATTCTGCCCTTTCTGTCTCCACAGAATTCAGAGATAGGAGGCTGAGATTGGGAATATGACAAATCTCAAACAGCATTCTACTCTATGAATTGGATCAAGAATCAATGTTAAAAGAAAATCTCACAGGTTATTTTTTGTCTTTTCCATGTGCTTTCTTAGGATAACAGTTACAAATTGTAAAATAGCCATGAAATTCCTATAAGTATATTTCAACACATTGTCCTTCATATACTGAAGAATAAGCAGTCCAGCAACAATTGAGACAATATTCCATTAGTTTTATTTAAAGAATATCATAACTTAAAAGGTGATCCCTTCTGATTTGTAAAGAGAAAAATGAAACTATTGTTGCATAAACCGCATCATTTTGAGATAACAGAAGAGTAAAGAAATAGTTGAACAAAGCACTGTTAATGTTAAACTAATTTCTGGAGATCTCATACATTGAATAACATACAGCAAATATTACTGAGTATCTCAGTTTTTATTGCAAACTGCATGCAAAAAGACACGATTTCACTCTCTACAAATAAGGATAAGTTGCAAAACTGGAAACATGTCAGAGAATTGAGATATAATATAGCCAGGCTATACCTGCCCTTGGTGAATTTATTAACTAGTGTTAAACACAGATATTACCAAGTTATTATGAAAATGCCAAAAGAGAAAAGAATATGCTGAAAGATCCTGTAATGAAAGTGAAGTACAGTTAGTATAATTGGGGAAGCTGTAGTAAGGACCTTTTGGTATATATCCACATCTCCTTTCTTCCTTTAGTTGACAAGTCTTCTCTGAACTTGTTGAATAGCCAATAATTGGCCATATAACTTGAAGTGGTCTAGCAAAAAACTTACTGAAAATTTCAAAGAAAACTAGAGGCAATCAATTACTCTTTCTTCATTCAGAAAGAAACTGAGTACATGAAGTTCTGAAATCAGTACTGAAGGTCTTTGAAACATAAACCAAAAAATTGAACTAGAAGAGACTAAGGTGAAAACCAATCAGCATCATGAATTGTCCTGGCTCAAATATTGGATCTAAACCAATACATTTGATTTAATACTCCCCATTATAAGTAAATGCTCACAGTGATTTTCTGATATCAACAAATGTCCTGCTTAATATAAAAGTTAGTGAGTACAATGGCTCTATAGTACAAGGGAAGGTGTTAGAAAGTGGGTTAGCAGAAATTGATCTTGAAAATTTTAACAAAAGGACACAAAACTGGATAGGGTGGGTGTGGGCATGTGCTAGGAAGATGTAGGGTACAGGAATGAAAGTGGAGTTAGAATAGGCAGAAGCTGGGGAGTAATGAATATAAACCTTGAAACTCCAAAGAACTAGTGAGAGAAAGTGAGAGGAGGGGGGGAGCAAAATGAGTTAGACTGTAGATTTCTCAAATGTCAGTATGAGAAACTGTTGATTTTATTATTTGATTTTATTATGAACCTGGCAATTGCTGCTGCAGTATTGATGAAGGTCTTGAGGATGATTGGTAAAAATATACCAATACATGCTTTTTGCCAACATATTGTTCTTATCTTACTAAGAAAAAAATGAAGTAAAGCAAAAATTAATGAAATGTTGGATGTTTACCTTACAGCCAAGATCTCTGGAATAATTCACATTCTGATTTTACAAAGCTCCAGTTTTAGTCCTCAACACAAAAAAATGTCAAGCAAACAAAAATATCAGAACTGTTATGTGTAGTAAATTGCAAGTTCAGGATATATAACATTTCATAGGTGCAAAGCAATTTTTCCTGACTCTATCAGACAATCATTCTTTCTCCCTTTCCCAACTCAATACATTCATAAATAATTCCAGTATTTCCTATATTTCAATTCCCCCTACTATTTTACTAACTTCTATGGAAGAAATTAAACCTATTTAATAGGATAATAAATTATGCATTGATAAAGGAAACTTTGTACAGTAATTACTACTGTATTTTGTTGTAATCTCTGCCATGACCTTGAATCTGTGAGATCAAACTTTGCCTTTCCTCCATCTGATTATCATCAGGTTTAGCATAACAATGGTATAGAGATGAAATAGCCCTGGAAGTACTTGAGCTTTATATTAGCATGATGTTAAATGCCATTACATTAGTGATATCCTTTTTAACACCACACATAAATTTATTAATTCTTGTAAATTTCTGTATGATTAGAGTTGTTATTGTTCCTGAGATTTGGTTGAAGATAAGGTGGAATTCACCTTTAGCTGCCTGCCATCCTACTGCATGTAGGGAATGGCTAAATACCAAAATAGCTACTTTGCTTGAATTTATCCTGAGATAGAATGAGTCTTTAATTGGTAATTTTCTACTTGTAGTATCAAATTTCAGCAGGCTTACTGGACAAAAACAGTATATTTTGTCCTAATACCATTTTAGAGAAGCATATTCATTAAAATTAGCAAGGATAGCCAGTGCTACCCTGCAAAATTCCATCAGAATACAAGAAGATGAGAGACAGTTTAGTGGCAGATAGCATGTCTAGTACGTCAGAGTCCTTAGATTCTATTATAAGCAGTGTCCCTGCCCTCAGAAAAGAGTGTTATTATTTGAATATAAAATATTCTCAATATACTGATGACTTTCTAACAATCAACGTTTGGCTTGATATCCTGTTTTGAGAGGTTATAAGACTCTTGGACCTGTTCTCTAGATAGCAGAAACAAACAAACAAACAAAACAACAAAAACAAAACAACAAACAATCAAACAAACAAGTACCACTTGAGAATTTTCAGGTTAACATGTTTCTACCCCTTCATGATTTCTCATTCCCTAATGCTGAGAGACGAAGTCTAGAAGGTATGCAAACTCACCATTGCAGGATGCTCCCAGATGTCATGCCACCTCCACCTTTATAGAATGATATCCTCTAGTATTATAAAGTTTCCTTCCTTAACCTCTATCATATATTCTGTGGTAGACATGAAAAAGAATTTATTTAATACATCTTCAAATTGCTGTCAGATGGACTAACTTTAAATGCCACCTCATTTTCTTCCCTACACTATACTAAATACTGTCAGTGTTGTGTTAATTGTGTCAGTAATTATTTCAGTATATTTCATGATTGCTTGTGTATATCTATATATCTACATCTATACATCTCTCTTATATTTTTTTTTCTTACAGACAAATAGTGTTAAGCACCTTTTATAATTTCCTATATTGTCTGTGAAGTGTTTTTTCCAATTACTTACATATTTTGTATTAAGTTATTTCTTTCTCTATTAATTAATAATTACTCACAAATTATTAAAGTCATTGCCAATCATACTATAAATACTTTAGCCTATAATTTCAATTTATATGGAGATGAATTTGATTATCAGGTTATTGTTCTATTTTATGCCATATTCACTCATGAGTTGTGCTTTTTTATCATATCTTAATATATATTCTTTAAAGTTTAGAAAAAGGTTTTATAATTCTTATGCTTTCCTATAAAATTTCCATATTTTATTCAGCTCTTACACTATTTTATAGATAAATTGAAGAGAAGTTCATATAAAGGCGCACCTGTTGCAGATTATATAATAATCCAAAGCAGGCCATTTCAGGATGATCACCTGCTAGTTATTAGCTTGTCTCATTATGGTTCCTGACAACATTATGAATCTTTTCATATAAAAATCAAATATAAAAGATGAGCATGTTGGGTCAACAAAATTGTTTTAAGTGTTGTATGCAAGAATATAAAGAAACTTAACGTAGAAACTTAGAAAAAAATGTGGGGAGACACTAATGAATATAAGGATTTATAATATCGGAGTTATATTTATGCTTGCATATGCATTGATAGACCATTCAGCCCCTATGAAATAAATTAAATTATTTTTACATTGAGACAATAACATTTTATATTACAGTCACATTTCCATTAAAGCTATTAGAAAGAACATATGAGAGAGAAGGATGACCTCTTGCTCTCCGTGATCCCCTCCAGGTGGAGAATGTGTCCGCATTTTTGTGAGTGTGTATCATAGAGACTAGCCCACTAATGGACTCAGCTCCACACTGGCTGCCAACCTCACGTATGCAGGAAGGCTAATGACTCTACAGGACAGATTCTGACTTGTTTAGAAACATGCTGCTATCATGTTTCTAATGATGATTCCATTTCACTGTTGCTAACTGAATACACAAGTTAAATGCATTCAATTTTGAAATTTGCCAAATCATATTTTTAATGCTTATAAGTTTCATTGGCTATAAATTTGGCATTGTTGACTCAGAGAAAAAAATATTTCCATGATCAATTTTTCAAAAAATAATATATTTTAACATCATCAATTGTAAGTAGTTAATACAGATATATTTTATAGCTGTAGATAATGAAAGTATAAATTAGAAGATCTTTGATGTAGACTTTGATGCTAAACCAAAATTAACTTGCATGAATCACTTTTGTAGATATGCATACTACAGATATATTTGCGTGTTCACATGCATAAGTGTGCTCACTGTAAGGAAGTTAATATGTAGAAAGAGTAATAAAATAATTTTTCTCTATGTGATGGACATAATCATAGCTATGGACCATAAACAATCTATGAATTATTTATCAATTATGAACAGACAAAATATTATGGTAATGAACATATATTTGAAATTTAAATATTAGTGTAGTGCTTATATCAAAATTATCCCAGGGACTGATAAAGAAGGTCTTCTATGTGTTTTATTGCACAAGTGGCTAATAATTAACATATAATTCTCTTCAACAACAGCTTTATGTCTTTCTTCCTTAAGTATAAGAAAACCTTTGATTTTTTCCTAATTACATCACATTCCCGAGAAAAGACTGACATTTTCAGTATAAACTACATCATAGTATATTACAAACACATCTAAATGTTTGATGTCAGAAGCCAAATCTCTCCTATCTGTTCCATGGGGAAATTTATGAGTTTACAAGCGCGAGGCGTGTCTCATCCAAGATGAAACATTCTTTGGGGAAGGAAAATAGAACAACAATGGATTGATCTTGTGATGGGAATAGATATTAAGTGGATAAATTGTATCCTTTGGGTAGCATTATAGGAGTTAGGAGGAGAAGAGAGAAAATATCTTTTTGAAAAATGGATTCTTTCTCTCAACACTACAATTTGTAGGTCTCACAATGAATGATGTCCTGTAAAAAGTATGGAGAAAATTGTTAGCAAACAGAGGCATAGTTCAGAAGACAAGAGGAAAGACTGAAAGATGTATCACAGAATTAGTTACAGTAAGAGGAGCCTTCAGAATGTCAGAAAATTTTACTTCCTAAAATCCCTTCATTCACAAATGGGTGAAAATAAATGGGAAATGAATCATCTTACTTCCAAATAAAAATAAACGACAGAAATGAGTACCTCAGCTGTCCTTGAAGAGGCAAGCTGCTTGATATCTGAAAATTCCAGAGGTGAAGCAAAGCAAGTTCTTAAGAACAGCCTTCGGCATTGCAACTATACTCCTGGCCACAGGCTGTGGCGTAGTAGAATCACTTTGTATTCGAACTTAGCCAAAGGCACAAGAGAGCACAAAAGAGATAAAGCCTTCTCTTGAAGACAAAGCTGTAATTTTTTTTAAAAGAAATACAAAGCAAGCATTTCTTTTGCAACAGGGTAAAAATTGTCTAGAGTCTCCATGGATAGAGAAACCCAGAGACAAGGGGGATTAAAGCACAGGTGATTGTCTGAAACCTGTTTGAGATCTTTCTGATGGAAGAAGGAGCGTGTGCTTGAGAAAGTCACAGGTGATGACCTGAGTAACTAACTTCCTGTTAGTCATAGTCTATAGCTAGAGTGGTAGAATTATTAAAAATTTCTGCACTTTACACTGTTGATGATGTACTGGAGAGTCTGGGTTGAGTCGACAACACAACTGATTGCATTTACTCCACCTTCTTTCATCCCCACTCGCTTTCACTCTTTCTCCTCTCTCCAGACTTCGAAGCCACTTCCTCTGTATGTCTTATTTTCAAAGGGGCCATTTTCCCCCTTTCCACTTTCATATTTTCCTTCCTACTATGTTTTTGATTTTTTGAAAAAAACAAATGAGTCTCAAAGGACAAT
The DNA here is from genome assembly GCF_004785775.1 of Grammomys surdaster. Lineage (NCBI taxonomy): Eukaryota > Metazoa > Chordata > Mammalia > Rodentia > Muridae > Grammomys > Grammomys surdaster. Next base: position 4,710,827 of record NW_021620852.1, read on the forward strand.
CATGACTATTTGTCAAACATTATAAGCTCATTAATGTTTGCTGGTAAATTAAAGGTAATAAATCTGTAAACCACATAGAGCCAACAAGACGGGAAAATCTACTGACATAAAATTCTGGGAAATTTTTTCTTAATCTGAAAAAAATTGCTATCTTCTTTCAGACTTTCTGAGAGTTCCTATAACCTTCTTGATAAAAATGTCATAATTCTGAACCCTAGGCATTTACTACCTCTACTAGGGGAACAGTGGTTATACTCATTGAGTGTATACTGCGTTAAGCAGTTTCCTTATTTTCTAAATGCATTTTAAAAAATCTCTCTTACAATTGCTGTGATTAAACAAATGAAAAATCAATTTGAGAGATAAAGACTTTATTTCAGATTACACTTCCACATAACAGTTCATTACTAAGGATTTAGGGTAGGAACATACACAGGGCAGGAAGAGCTGGGGCAGAGGATTTCTCCTTACTGACTTATATTCCATGTCTTGCTTAGTCTACTTTCTTATAAAACCCGAGGTCAACCTGCACAGAGGTTGTCCCAAACAATTGATTGGGACCTCTCCATTGATCATTAATTTAAAAAATGATCTAAGGTTAGACTACAGGGTAATCTTACAGAGACATTTTCTCAGTTATTATTTTTTAATATAAAATGACACTAGCCTGTACCAAGTTGACAGAAGATTAGCAAGCAACATCTCCATATCAAAATAACAAACTCTAGACACAGTACAAGGTTTGTAGAAAATCATCCTTCATGCATAGTTTTCTGGACAAGAAACAAGTTTATAACTTGAATTTAAGTGTAGTTGAACAATGAATTTTAATATATAAATATAAAATAGGTGAATATAAATGGGAAACATCTTACTCTCAAATAAAAATAAAAGATAAAAATGAACACCTTGGCTATCATTGAAGATATGTGTGTGTGTGTGTGTGTATTTATTTTTTATATTTTATATACAATATATCAGTTTAATATATATTAATATATTAAAACACATTATGTCATTTTGAGAATTGTAATTCACTTTTAGTTGAGTCCTCCTATCCCACTTTTAAAGGCTTCAATTATTACAAGCTGCCATTTTCTTTCAGCTGTTAAAAGTAAGAGGAAGTGTTAGACAGGGTATAGACTTCACTCCAGTAATCTCAGCACTTTGAAAACTGAATAAGTCAAGAACAGAAAAGAGTCTTGAGGAAGTGTTGTCTCAAAACAATAAATGAATAAATAAACAAGCAAGCAAGCAAGCAAACATTAACTGACTAGTAATTGACATGCTTCTTTTCATGTTACCCATAAGGAGAAAAGGGCAGGGGTTCAGAGAATTTTTGAAATAACTTCAAGTAACTCCACAAACTCAAATAGCTTTGAAACCTTTTAAGCCCATATGAAACAGGAACACATTTATCTTTGAAAGACATAGGCTTAGTGAAGAGCAAAGGCCAGTGAGTATACTCATCCTTCATTACACTCCATCTGGACTCTTCAGCTGGATCTGAGCCTCTGTTGTCATTATGATGGCTGACATCAAAACCGAGGGACTTTCTCCAGGCTCCCTAAGAAACCATCAAATACCTGGAATTCTTCCTGCACCAGTGTTCAGTAAATTTTCCCATATGTCCTCATGTGCAATGAAGCACCTGGCAGCATCTTTGCTTTTGTTTGAATTATTTCTATTGGCTACATTTGATCTATGTGTTTCTAGTATGAATTGATGAATAGAGTGATAATACCTTCAGCATCTTTACAATTTCTGTCTTTGTAATCTTGAGTAGAAACAGCAGAAAAACAAATGGGAGAGAAGGCCATTAATAAGGGAATGCCACAAGTTAGTCAAGGCTGAAGCTAGTGTCTATTTTATAAAGGTGATTTCTTCTGGTTCTTCGTGTCATAGCCAAATAAAAAAGGGGTCAGCTAAATCCCCAGCATCCTTGCAACCTGAGGGGTTACTATGATTAGAACTGGGACACATGTATTGGAGATACAGTTTTCTACTGTACTCTTCAGGAATCTGAGGAGTTTCCCCAGAGATTTAGGAACTTTGATTGGAACCAAACCAAGATTCATTCATGGCTTCAGTGTTGATAAATAGTTCAAGCCTAGCCAGTTTGTGGTAGGGTAGTAGATTTTATTAATGGCACTTTAATTTAAGATTATAAACAGAGTTTTGAGAAAAAAAAAAAACACTGTGCTGAAAAGAACCCAAGAAACATCCAAGAGAGGGTGCAGGTTCCACAAAGCATTGTTTATTGAATATTCACAAATTATGTTCTGCTGCAGTTTGATGCTATTTTATCAATGGTGGCACATGATAGAATTAAAATTAATAAGGTAAAACTCTAGTCCACAGGGATACAGGAAGGCAGGATATATTTAGTGAAAGCTTTAGGTCATCTTAATTTTACATAAAATATCTATCTATGAAAAGAATAGTAGCTGTATGTCAGTAAATCTTACAGGATATGTTGTTAAATGTGATTGGCTTCTTGATATTCAGAAGATGAAGATTCAATCTGACTCTGGGGTGAAAGATTCTTTTCCATTCTCCTGTCTTCTCCTGATGTCATAATTCTGTTGATTTTCTATCCTTCCTCATGTTAACCAATTATAATCATGTTTTCTGAAAATAATTTTAATATGCATTTGAGATGATTTTGGACATAATTACGAAAAGGCTTTCTAGTTACTGTTGTTAATAAAATCCCACTGATTATCCATAGGATGTTATATGGATCTATCATTTTTGCTTTGGTAAAAAGGCACAGATCTACAAGTGGGAAATTAAAAATAGTGTGATTAATTTGATAAACTTTGAGACTTTTCTTCTTTTACTTTGTTTTAATAATCTCTAAAATATAAGAAATATAGATAATATATAACAAGATTGAAATATAAATGACACTACCCAGAAAGTTAACTGATACTTCAAGTTTCAGGAAACTTCTCAAGCTTACAAAATTTACAAAGCTATTCACAAGCTTACATATGTGGTAACCATTGTTGGAGACTGGAATCTTTTCACTAGATAATATGTATTTAGATAATTAAAAGACCTCCAAATATACATTTTCTTGAATTGTCTCCCTTGTTGATGTGGATTTTTCAAGTATTTAGCTATCTTTAAGTTATCTATGCCCCAGTACATAATTCAAAGAAGCCCAATAATTCAGTATAGTAAATTTGGATGTATACTTTTTGGTTTGTTGTTGTTTCCCTGTCTGGGAAACATGTGTCACAAAACACAAAAACAAATATGCAATATAAATTAAATTATAAAATAATGAGTTAGTCTTTGAATATTTATAATGAATCAACTGGTATTGAAATATGACTATTAATTTTAAATGAATAACAATAAATTAGAGGGATAATTATTTGTAATATTTAAAATAAATTTTCATGTGATCTGTGAATTGTATCTTCGATATTTTGAGGTTTTGGGCTAATATCCAAACATCAGTGAGTTCATACAATGTGTATTCTTTTATGATTCGGTTACCTCACTCAGGATGATGTTTTCAAGTTCCATCCATTTCCCTAAGAATTTCATGATTCATTGTTTTTAATAGCTGAGAAGTACTCTATTGTGTAAATGTACCATGATTTTTGGATCCATTCCTCTATTGAAGGACATCTGGGTTCTTTCCAGCTTCTGGCTATTATAAATATGGCTACTATGAACATTGTGAGCATGTGTCCCTGTGATATATTGGAGCACCTTTCGGGTATATGCCCAGAAGTGGTATATGTGGGTCCTCAGGTAACAATATGTCCAATTTTCTGAAGAACCTCCAGACTGATTTGCAGAGTGGTTGTACCAGCTTGCAGTGCCACCAACAATGGAGGAATGTTCCTCTTTCTCCACATCCATGCCAGCATCAGCATCTGAGATTTTGTTCTTAGCCATTCTGACTGGTGTGGGGTGGAATCTCAGGGTTGTTTTAATTTGCATTTCACTGATGACTAAGGACATGAGACATTTCTTTAAGTGCTTCTTGGACATTCGGTATTCCTCAGTTGAAGGAGCTAATACTATCCAGTGGGAAAAAAAGACATCATTTTCAACAAATGGTGCTTGTTTAACTGGTGGTCAGCATGTAGAACAATGCACATCTATCCATATTTATTTCCTTATACACAGCTCAAGTCCAAGTGGCCAAAGGACTTCCACATAAAACCAGATGCACTGAAATGAATAGAAGAGGAAGTGGGGAAGAGCCTCAATCACATGGGAACATGGGAAAATTTCCTGACTGGGACACTAATGGCTTATACTCTAAGTTCAAAAGTAGACATATGGTACCTCATAAAATTGCAAAGCTTCTTTAAGGCAAAGGGCACTCTCAATAGGACAAAACGGCAACTGACAGATTAGGAAAAGAGTTTTTCCACTCTTAAATCCAGTAGAGGACTAATTTCCAATATATACAAAGAACTCAACAAGTTAGATTCCAGAGAACCAAATAATCCTACTAAAAATGGGGTACAGAGCTAAACAAAGAATTCTCAACTGAGAAATCTTAATTTTATTATTATACTTTTAAACTTTCTTCATGTACTTTTCAAAACCAAAATATTTTAAAGCATAATTCATAGTTATTAATGCCTCAAGTAATTTTACTTAATAAAGTATTCTGGTAATATAAATTTTCTTTTCAATTAGGTAATGTTTTCTAATTATTTAAATACAACACTGTATCTTTTTTTTTTGATTAGTGTCTTTTATGAATGTTAATACCTAACAGGAAAAAGTGTTTCCAATTTATAATATAAGCTGATTTCTGCAGTTTTCAAAAATAATATTTTTGATTTTTTAAAAGAGTTTCTTCTTTGGCCTTGAGAAAAAGGAGTTTCTAATGTAGAATACCCTGAGCTTTCTTTCTTGGCGCATTTTCTAGCACAAACCATCAACTTGTTGAAAGTAGCAAAACTAGCACAGTCCTTCAGACACTAAGCTGGTGAAGAGATGCATTATGGCTGAGACTGGGAATAGAAATTTAGATAAGAAAGATGCCTTCTGAGATAGAGGCAGGAATGAAGCTGAGAGACAGAAAATTGGAAAAGCAGGAATATGGTAACTGCTATCACTGAAGCCTGAGGTGCTATGATCAACAAGTGCCTTAATTAGGGTTTTACTTCTGTGAACAGACATCATGACCAAGGCTACTTTTATAGAAGAAACATTTCTGGGGCTGGCTTCCATATTCAGATATTCAGATATTCAGTCCGTTATCATCAAGGTGGGAGCATGCCAGCATCCAGGCAGGAATGAATCTAGAGGAGTTGAAAGTTCTACACCTTGTTCTTAAGGCAAACAGGAAAAGACTGGGTTGTAGAGAGCTAGAGTGAGTGTCTTAAAGCCCATGCCCACGATGTCATGCTTCCTTCAGCAAGTCCACACTTCCTCCAACAAGGCCATGCCTCTTCCAAGAAGGCCATACCTCCTCCAAAAAACCCATACCTTCTGTAACAAAGCCATACTTCCCCCAATAAGGCTAAAACTCTCTCTGGCCTAAGCATATTTAAACCATCATGATAGGTCTGTGATTGAATTAATGATATAAAAAATGGCCCCCACTGTCCTTCCACTACAGGTACAAAGTATGGAGCAACAATTGCTAATTTTATATTGAAGGAAGAAAGACATCAGTGGACAATAGAAAAACAGACTGCAATTGACTTACCGTAGAATGGAAGATGTAAGGTTAATGATGTAAAAGTTAAAAAAAAAAAGTAGAAACATGTGCTGGAGTTTGGTATTAAAGTTAAATTACACCACTCAGATCTGTAAAGTTTGATAGAGGCTGTCACACAAGTCATACTCATAAGTAGGACAAAAAGCCAAATAATCTATAAACCTGAAAAATATGTTTGGTGACTAAATATTGTCTATACAGTCAGAGGCAAAGCACTTAGAATATCATTTGAAGTATTGTTGAAAACTACTTTAGTGTGGCCATAGGTCATGTGAAAAATGTTCTTTGTGCTTTCAAGGATAGACATTAGAGGTAGTACACTGAAAGGTGAGTATCTGTGAAAATAACTGAATGCTGACCTACAGCACAGTAGTTTCTAGTGACTTCTTGACTAGATAAGCACTTTTCTCCTCATTTTTACTTTATTTTTGAGATTATCATATAATTACATCATTTCTTGCTTTCCTCCTTCTAAATCCTCTTGTATACCCCCTTTTCACAGTTTTCTGATTCAGTCCTGTTTTATCAATGGTTTTTACATACATATATGTGTGTATATTATGAAATAAATCTATTTAATCTATATCATGTTTCTTGTATGAATGCTTTCAAGAATGGCTGCTTGCTATTGGATAACCAATTATGTGCTTTTCCCTTGAGAACACTATTTCAATGCCTCCAGGCATTCCTTAGCCGGGTATAGTACCTTGTGTGTAATAGGATTGTGGCCTCTCAGTCATCTCCCATCTACTTTGGCATATCTGTTGCTATTGTCCTTGTTGAGCTCATGTTTAAGCAAGTTGGTAAGACTTTATGAGTATAGCTTCTGCCATTACTAACAAACACAACCTTGCAGCAAATTCCATGATCTTCCTGCTTTTATCATCTTTCTGCAGCTACCTGCTTCTATGCTAGCACATTGTCATTGCTAGTGCCACCACATTAATATCTGTTTTCTCCAATTTTTGAAGTAGAGTTTTCAATATCTATTTGATGTCCTAAGACTTGGTACGATTGAAAAATGATACTACAGTCTTCATTTATAATATTCACCTATAACAACAGAAATAATTATTATTTACTTAAGGGTCAACTTACTGTACTTTTTAAAACATGTATAGGAAAAGGATCAACTTTTGGTGATTTGATTAAATAATTGTATGTAAATAGTTATTGAATCAGCTTCATCCAAAAAAAAAAAATACTAACCATACCATATACCAAAAAATTGTCTTAGAAAATTAACTAAAGACAGATTTCTTTGGCTCAAAGTTTCAGAGCTTAGTGCATCCCTTGACTCTATCACTGAAATGTTTTAAGATAGCACATTGTGGCAATACACTGATGGCAGAATAAATAGAAAGAAAGAAACAAACAAAACCATACTTTGTCAATGTGGCTAAGAAGAAAATAGAGAGGAGAGATGACACTGGGAACCAAGTATGCTAAAGAAAGTGACCTCACGACTGCGTCTGGCTCCCACTCTCACAGCCATTGCAGTACATTGATCTCCATAGAGACAGTGCCGGGGCAAGCGAGAGCTGGACAGGCACTGGGCAACTCTGTGCCTCGCGGAGGAAAATCAACTAAACATGGGCAAAGGAGATCCTAAGAAGCCGAGAGGCAAAATGTCCTCATATGCATTCTTTGTGCAAACCTGCTGGGAGGAGCACAAGAAGAAGTACCCAGATTCTTCTGTCAACTTCTCAGAGTTCTCCAAGAAGTGCTCAGAGAGGTGGAAGACTATGTCTGCTAAAGAAAAGGGGAAATTTGAAGATATGGCAAAGGCTGACAAGGCTCGTTATGAAAGAGAAATGAAAACCTACATCCCTCCCAAAGGAGAGACCAAAAAGAAGTTCAAGGACCCCAATGCACCCAAGAGGCCTCCTTCGGCCTTTTTCTTGTTCTGTTCTGAGTACTGCCCAAAAATCAAAGGCGAACATCCTGGCTTATCCATTGGTGATGTTGCAACGAAGCTAGGAGAGATGTGGAACAACACTGCATCGGATGACAAGCAGCCCTACGAGAAGAAGGCTGCCAAGCTGAAGGAGAAGTTTGAGAAGGATATTGCTGCCTACAGAGCTAAAGGAAAACCTGATGCAGCAAAAAAGGGGGTAGTCAAGGCTAAAAGGAGCAAGAAACAGAAGGAAGAGGAAGATGATGAGGAAGAGGATGAGGAAGATGAGGAAGAAGAGGAAGACGAAGATGAAGAAGAAGAAGATGATGAATAAGTTGGTTCTAGCGAAGTTTTTTTCTTGTCTATAAAGCATTTAACCTCCCTATACACAACTCACTCCTTTTAAAGAAAAAAATTGAAATGTAAAGCTGTGTAAGATTTGATTTTAAACTGTACAGTGTCTTTTTTTGTATAGTTAACACACTACCGAATGTGTCTTTAGATAGCCCTGTCCTGGTGGTATTTTCAATAGCCACTAACCTTGCCTGGTACAGTCTGGGGGTTGTAAATAGGCATGGAAACTTAAAGCAGGTTCTTGTTGGTGCACAGCACAAATTAGTTATATATGGGGACAGTAGTTTGGTTTTTGTTTTTCTTTTCTTTTGGTTTTATTTTTGGGTTTTTCTCCATCTTGAGTTGTCTCTGATGCAGCTTATACGAAGATAATTGTTGTTCTGTTAATTGACTATCACTCTGTAATTGCAAAAAAAAATTGCGGCTGTTTTGTTGACATTCTGAATGCTTCTAAGTAAATACAATTTTTTTTTATTAAAAAAAAAGAAAGTGACCTCACCTATGACCTAACATCTTTCCACTAGGTTCTACCTCCCCCCCCCAGTGCCTCAGATGGATAGCCAAGCCCTTAATACATGGTTCATGGGTGATATTTCACATTTAAACAATAATTAATACATTTAGAATAGTAAATGAAGATAACTGTATAATTTATAACTTTGAAATTCAATTTTTAATATCTGAATCTTTATAATTTCTGTGAAAATTAATATTTCAAAACTACACGTCAAACTTATATAACTTACAAATTTATTTGTGTTTTAACTTCTTTTTCAGTATTCATGATACTTATAATATAAAGTAACCAAAAATGTCGAAGTATTAATAGATCTGAATTTTCTTGACTTTATCTGCTTACAAGTGATTAGCGTAAACAGACGCTTCTTTTTTTTTCTGACTTCATTCTTGTTGTAGCAAATATAGAAGATCAAATCAAAATTCAAATCAAAGACATTATTAACCCTTCTTAGTAAAAACTATCTAGTTATATTTAGTAGGCAATAAGTGATAGATCACATTTGGGTATTGCAGGGGATCCTCTGCCACCTAATTCCTAGTTAAAGTACCTGTGGCTTAAATGGTCATAGCACAAGGACCAAACAACTGCCAAGTTCAAGAAAATAGGCAGTAAACACTTTCAGTCCCAGGGCTCAAAGTGCCTGTAGTTAAATATCTGTCATGTTTGGCATGCAAGATGAGGAAATCTGCTGGCTTTGCCTCAATCACAGACCATTTTGTCCCTCACCTGACAATTTGGAATGAGAGATAATGAATGCAGCTCTAGAAGCAGGAAGGAGAATGGAAGTAGGGTTTGAATGAAAGTTATCAAGTGCTGACAATAGGAGCAAGAGACTCCGAAGGCAGCTCTCTTTATAGATTTTGCAGCCTTTCAACTGAAATGGAAAGTCTGAGCAGGCGAATGAAGCACCAGCATGTCACCTAACTGTACTGTGGCTTTTGAAGATAGATGGCTTTTTGTTCTTCTTGAACTGCACGTGGGATGGATGAAAAGAGTATGTGGTTTGCTTAATGCACTAGGTTAGTATCTTGATTTATAAGCTGCATGGACCTTTCCATCAAAGTAACAGAAAAGGTTTTATTGTTGCTTAGAATGGCATTCTAACTTTTGTCTAAGACTGAAATGTGATTTAAAGTGTATTACAGTCTTGATAGGGAATTCAAAACCCTCCCTGCTGCTGGTTTTACAACTTATTTCAAATAAGTCTCTCAATGTGGTTTGTGGTCAGTGTGTTTTCTGTCGTTAGAGATTCATTTTGGTTCTGACAATAACATCACCAAATAGTGGTTGTATAATGTATCTGAAAGTTAGCTATGGAGGACCACGAGACTCAAGATGAGGTTGTTACTTTATACAGGGTGTTTCCAAAACCCATCTCCACCCAACCTAAAAGGGGGGACTTCTGCCCCTAGACCAAGCAGAGAGGGGCCACCCAGAACCCCCTCTGTCATGGGATCTGAATTCTTGCTTAGGCTGCGAGGCTAAGCATTGCCAGGGAATATAAATAAAAGATAAAAATATCTATCTGAGTTCCCTGAGGGACAAGCCTAACTGCATAGGGGTTGATGTCAAAAGTATCCCCTCTCCAGAAAAAAGACATCGGGACGGGTATGGCCCTCATGCCTCACTGGACAACGACAGGGAGACTGGAGCCATTACAAGATCTCCTTCAAATACTGGAGGTCAGGCATCTATCCCTGCCTTTGCAAGTTTAGAATTGCCACAGCCCTTCTATACTTAGAGAAGGGAGGAGATGTCAGGGGCAGCCCTGCTTACACACTGAAGGGCTAAAATCAGCCATAGGCCTAAAATCAGCAATAGGCCTGTCATACATGTATACTAACACCAAGTCTTGGGTCTCAGTGGGAAAACATTGAAACAGATGGCTATAAGCTAATGTCAACAGGCAGCTTTTGTGGAAATTTACAAGCCTGAGTAGTCATAGACCTTATAAACAGGTAGCCTGGGCAGACAATACCAACTTAGATAAGGACAAGCGAGTTATAGGCAGAGTCATAGTGACTTGTCCCCTGAACCTTCACCCAGACGATACCCGGTTCTGATGATATCTGTATTGCCCTTAATCACCCACACTCTAGTGTCATTCACTTCCTCACATCCTGCCTTTCTGTGTTTATAACCCCTGTGTGAATGAATTACGATTTGAGAAAAAATAAATTATAAAAAAATATAGTGGTTGTATTCTAAAAGGGAGGTACTTCCATTTGCCTTTGGCAATGTAACAGCTTAGTAAGAGAATAATATTCAGTAACTAAATATCCACTGTGTGGACAAGAGCTAGCTCACATCTAGAACTTCATCTAGCATTGAACCTGGTGAATATAAAATTCAAAAGAATTATGGTCTGACCAATGTAGGTTTAAAATTATTAAAAGATCAATAATTGGGCAAGAATATTTCTAATTTCTTATATATAACTAAGAGACCTTAAAGATTACACATGTGCACATACATGAGTGTGTACGCGCACACGTGCGCACATACACACACACACACACACACACACACACTTACAGCTGATTTACTTTGTATACTGCCACTCTGAGCAAAGTGTACAAAGCAGTATATAAAACAGTATTCAAAATTCGTAGCTTTCTTAGAAAATAATGACCATCATGCTAAGAAAAAGTAAGAGAACTAATCCCATTCACAATTATCTTACAATTATAAATGTTTTAAAATTAACCAAATTAAGGGAACAACAGACCTGTACAACAAACGATTTCAGGCACTGAGGAAAGAAATTGAAGAAAACATAGAAACGGAAACACTTCCCATGTGCATGGATCAGAATATACAATATTGTAAAAAGAATATTGTATAGAAATACAAAATACAAAGTAGAGCTACAGATTTAATGGAATATCAGTCAAAGTTCAAGGTCCATTCTTCACAGATATAGAAAAGAAATCTTAAATGGTAATGAGATGTATAAAAGTAAAACTGAGCAGAAAAAAAAACTGTTTCAGATAAATACTTGAATAAGTAACTCTTCTAACTCCTAAGCTTAGAAATTACTATTTTAAAGAAAGAGTCAACATGCAAACATAATAGAAGCTTAAAATATTATGGAAGCTCCACATAAAACCAGATATACTGAAACTAATAGAAGAGAAGGTAGGCAAGAACCTTGAATACCTAGGCACAGGGGAAATGTTCCTGAACAGAACACCAATGGCCTATGCTCTAAGATCAAGAATTGACAAATGGGACTTCCTAAAATTGCAAAGCTTCTGTAAAGCAAAGGGCACTATCAATAGGACAAAATGGTAACCAACAGATTGGGAAAAGATCTTTACCAATCCTACATCCAATAGAGGCCTAATATCCAATATATACAAAGAACTCAAGAAATTAGACTCCAGAGAAACAAATAACATTATTAAAAATGGAGTACAGAGCTAATCAAAGATTCCTCAACTGAGGAAACTCGAATGGCCAAGAATCACCTAAAGAAATCAGCATCCTTAGTCATCAGGGAAATGCATATGAAAACAACCCTGAGATTCCACCTCACACCAGTCAGAATGGCTAAGATCAAAAACTCAGGTGACAGCAGATGCTGAGAGGATGTGTAGAAAGAGGAACACTCCTCCATTGTTGGTGGGATTGAAAGCTGGTACAACCACTCTGCAAATCAGTCTGGCGGTTTCTCAGAAAACTGGGTATAGCATTACCTGAGGACTCAGCTATACCACTCTTGGGCATATGCCGAGAAGATGCGCCAATGTATAATAAGGACATACACTCCTCTATGTTCATAGCAGCCTTATTTATAATAGCCAGAAGCTGGAAAGAACCCAGATGTCCTTCAACAGAGGAATGGATACAAAAAATGTGGTACATTTACACAATGGAGTATTAGTCAGCTATTAAAAAAATGAATTTGAGAACCTCTTAGGTAAATGGATAGAACTAGAAAATATCATCCTGAGTGAGGTAACCCAATCACAAAAGAACACACATGGTATTCACTCACTGATAATTGGATATTAGCCCAGAAGCTCGCAATACCCAAAATTCAACTCTCAGACCATATGAAGCTCATGAACAAGGAAGACCAAGTGTAGGTGCTTCGGTCCTTCTTAGAAAGTGTAACAAAATACTCAAGGGAGCAAATATCGGGAGAAAGTGTGAGACAGAAACTGAAGGAGGGGCCATCTGGAGACCATTCCACCTGCGGTATCCACCCCATGTACAGTCATCAAAGACACTCTTGTGGATGTCAGGAAGTGCATGCTGACAGGAGCCTGATATAGCTGTCTCATTAGAGGTCTGCCAGAGTCTGACATATTCAGAGGTGGATACTCACAGCTAACCACTGAACTGATCAAGGGTTTTCCAATAGTGGAGTTAGAGAGAAGAAGCTTAAGGAGCTGAAAGGGTTTGTGGCCCCATGAGGAGAGCAACAATAACAACCAACCAGAGCTCCCAGGGTCTAAACCACCAGCCTGGGAGCACATTGGGAGGGATCCATGGCTTTAACTCTATATGTAGGTGATGATGGCCTTGTCGGGAATAGGTGGGAGGGGACATTCTTGGTCCCATGAATGCTGGTTGTTGAGTGTGGGGTAATTCGAGGGTGGGCCTGTGGGAGGGGTGGGGGGGACACATCCTCATGGAAGCAAGAGGAGGGGTTCCTTGGCAGGGTTAGAGGGGAATGGAGTAAGGGGATAACATCTAAAATGTAAATAAAATATCCATTAAAAAATTAAAATAAATTAAAATAATGAAAAAGTTATTTTGGAAGCTTAAAATATTAAAATTACTTTGTTCTCTTTTTTTATATTTTGAAATTATTTTATTGAAAATATCTTTCACTATCTTCAGGAAAGCAGATAGGCTAAGTACAGAATTTCAACTCTTCCGCCTCTCCTTCAAATCCATTCCCCCAGTTTCATCCCCAGCATTGTAGCAGAACATCTGCTGCAGCCTCCCTTGTTCTTTGCCCCCACCTCCAGTGGATTCAAGATCCTGCCTTCCAAATGTCTTTCTCCCAATCATCACTCTATCCCAGCTTGCAAATCCAGTGGATACTCACTGAGAACAAACACCAGCAGCCAGAGAAACAGGAAGCCTAATTGAAGAACTGCACCTTTCCTTACTTTTCTCTCATTTGAGACCTTCAAATCTCTCCTCAGTTATGTAGAAGACCACCTGCTCTGGCAGTCCCTTCCTCTCTGCTCCCATTTCTAGTGGATCAGGCAGATCTTCTTGAAATTTTCTCCTCACTCATCTTGTGATCCCAACTCCCAGTTCTAGCAGGCACCCTCTAGGAACTTGCAAGCATGTTATAAATTCTCCTTATTTGTTGTCCTTATTGCCAGAGGGCTAAGCAGATCTTGGCAAAGCCCTGCATTCTTCCCTCCTAGAGAACTCATCAGCACACCTTCTGTTAGTGTAAGCCCCAACACTTAAAATCATGTTTTGCCAGGTATAGCCAATGGCCCCACTTAGTAAGACGCCAAAAGAACTTCCTGCTAGGCAACACAAATCCACCACATTCCTAAAAAATCAGAGACTGCAACAGAAATCAAGGAATAAAACACCCAGCCAACAAAGACACAGCCAGATATCAGCACATAGAATTACAATCTTCTGAAGCCAACATAAAATCACAACATCCATGGCAATATCTCTCAACTAGAGCACAGAAACCCTACCTTAGTGGCCACTGAGAATTTCAACATAGCAGAAGCACAGAACAAATACATTACAATGGCCTTTATGGAGATAATGGAGGTCCTAAAAGAAGAATATATATATTTTAAAGAACTCTATGAAAATATAAACAAAAATTGGAAAAATTTGAATAAAACGGTTTGAGACTTGCAAGTAGATATAGGATCAAAAAGAAAACCCAAACTACAGAAAATATGGAAATGATAATTGAAGAACTCCAAACAGGACTCTTTGGACAAACTTAACCAACAGAATGCAAGATATAGAAGCAGAAATGTACAGAATTGATGGCAAGATAAAAAAAAAATGGATAATTCAGTCAACAATGTGAAAAATAAAAGAATCCCGGCAAACAGATCCAGGAAATCAGTGAAGAACTTGAGATAGCGACCAAGAAACAGGAGTCAAATGTGTAAATATCTGAAAACAAAGAGGAACCAAAAGATATATCTTAAGATTTCTATTGCTAAGGATGTTGAACATTTCTTTAAATGTTTTTCGGCCATTTGAAATTCCTAGGTTGAGAATTCTCTATTTAGCTTTGTACTCCACTTTTAAATAGGATAATTTGGTTCTCTGTAGTCTGCCTTCTTGAGTACTTTGTATGTTTTAGATATTAGCCCTCTATCAATGTAGAGTTGGTAAATATCTTTCCCAATCTGTGGGTTGCCATTTTGTTCTATTGATAGTGTCCTTTGCTTTAAGAAGCTTTTCCGTTTTATAACACCCCACTTGTTGATTGTTGCTCTTAAAGCATAAACCACTGGTGTTTTTTTTCAGGAAGTTTTCCCCTATGCCTAAGTATTCGAGGCTCTCATACAGGCAAAAGGGAGGTGGGAGAGCAGATGTGGGATGGGGGATGGGGTAGGGTAGAGGTAAAAGGGAAGTGGGATATCATGGTTTGGGGGGTTGGTGGAGCAGGTAACCAGGAAGTGGCATATTGTAAATGTAAAGGAATGGAATCCTTAATAAACTTTTTTAAAAAAAGATTTCTATTTCTGTGATGAAACTCAATGACCAAAAGCAGATTGTTGAGGAAATGAGTTCATTTATCTTATACTTTAATATCACTGCTCATCATTAAAGGAAGTCAGGATAAGAACTCCTACAGGGTAGAAGCCTGGAGGCAAGAGCTAACATAGAGATCATGGAGAGATACTACTTACTAGCTAGCTCTGCATGGTTTGTTTGTCTTGCTTTCTTATAGAACCAAAGACTACCAGCCTAGGGATGGCACCATCCAAGTGGACTCTTTTATCTTCCAATAATTAATCAATCAGCAATTTAAAAAAATGCCCCACAGGCTTGGCTGCAGCCCAATCTTAGGGGGGCATTTTCTTAATTGAAGTTCTTTCCTCTCAGATGACTTTACCTTGTGTCAAGTTGACATAAAACTATCCAACATACATTAAAATCATCATCTATGTGAAGTCAAATAATTACCAGATATTGTAATTTGTTACTTGAGAGAAATTAAAAGTCAATTAATTGATAGTCACAAATTATTGTTGGGTTTATGTTAAAATATGTAATTACTTACAAACCTCTTTAGTATCCAACTTAAGAACTATTTTAACACAAATTTCTAAAGATTTCTATAAGCAATTATAAAACAGTACATATTTATATATGTTTTAATAAGTAGATAAACATACTATAGTTATATTTGATCCCCTCAGAGGTATAAGAATTTGCAAAACATTTATAATGAAATTTAGATGAAGAATATTTAAAGCCAAACAAGGTTTTATTTAAAATTTTAAAGGTTTTTTTTTTTTTGAGAAAATTTTGAATGGGATTGTCATTTTGAATTTTTTTCTCAATACGTCATGGGAATAAACCAAGACTACTGACTTTTACTTAACTGCTGTTCTAACATCAACTGTTGTTATCTAGCCCTTTACTGAATTCATTCTTCTCTTCCATCAATGATATTTCTTCTGAAATTTTATGTAGGGCTAGCTTGGGTGAATTTTGCTAGCCTGCTTTTATTATACATTTTTTTATTATTTCTCCTTTAATTAAGAAAAATCATTTTATTTGGTATATTATTGGCTAAGCACCCTTTATTTGCCTGATGGAATTGTTGTCTCAGAAACGTACATCAGAATAAGTTCACCTTTTATATTTCGTTTGAATTCAGCTGGCTGATTCAACTCAGCTAGTCTAGCTCAAATTCCTATCCAAGATACAGTATTCAATCTGGCTTCTCTCAGTTTCTCACCTGCCTGGCCTCAAACTAACTCTAGCAATTGTTCTAATCTTCTAGATCCTTCTTATTTTGTGCCTTCGAATGTCTCTGCTGACCTGCACTGAACTGCATGAATTCACAAATGAACTCAACTCCAGTGCACTACATTCACTGAACTGACCTCAATGGAACAGACTGAACTGACTCTCCCTCACTACTCTTAAATATCTTCTCTTCCCTGTGCTGTTTTTCTGAGAGTTGGGCATATACTACCTCTGACTCATTCTGTAAAATCTTTCCCTCATTTATTACTTCGCTATCCCCTTAATTAGATGTCACGTTAAAACATGGCTGTTTCCTTTTACAAATGAAATTTACCTTCATTGTTTGAGATTAAAAGTATTTACCAATGGTGTGTCTTTATTCCAGACAGAGAGATTAAAGGTATGCCATTCTAGTTGAATCACATAGGCCTAAAAGGCTTTAGGATGTGGCTCCTTGACGGAGCAGCCATGTTGTTGGATTAAAATTTCTCTAAGTATTAGACTTGGTTGAATACTGTGGTCTTACAGGAGTTGAAACACATAATTTCTAATACCTTCTGGCTTTTAGATTTTTCCATTGAGAAACCATATGTTGTGTTGATATTTTGTGAGACTCAGTTATTGTCTCAGTTTTGTTTTATAATCTGAAAAATATTTTTCATATATTATATTCTGATCAAAGTTTATCTTTTCCTAACTCCTCCCAGATACTCTCTAAACATTCAACTCTACCACTTTTTTTTCTATTTAGAAAACAAACAGGCAAATAAAAAATCAAAACTAAAATAAAACTAACAAAAGAAAAGCAAAAGAAACAGAGAAGGGGGAGGGAGGGAGGGAGGGAGGGAGGGAGAGAGAAAGAGAGAGAGAGAGAGAGAGAGAGAGAGAGAGAGAGAGACCTAGATTATAGCCAAAAAGAAACAAATCTATACATATATACAAAAATGAAATCAGAAATTTTAAAATATATACAAAAGACTAATAAGAAAAAAAATCCCCAAATAAGATGATACTAGACAAAAAGCATCTACAAAAGTATTATTAAGTTCATTATGTGTTGGCCATCTATTACAGGGCATGAGGTCTGTCCTTAAATGTCATTTGTTGTCACTGGATAAAACTATTTTTGTTCTTTGCAACTGGTTATCAATTGGGATTAGTATTTTTGATTAGGGATGGGAGCTTACGTCTGCTTCCCCATCTTATTGTGGGAATCACATCTGGCTTAAACCTGTGCAGACTAATGCTGCCATAGTCTGTCTCAGTTTTTAATACCCTTCCTTAGTCTGTAAAATTGTAGTGCTTGAAATATCTATTCAACAGGCAATTGCTATGCTTCCTTTTTACCCTATCTTTACTTTGTTTAAATTTAGAAAAATGAAGCTACAGTGGTATGGCTGGTTAGTATAGAGTACTAATATTAATTCAAAATGTTGAATCTTAGTTTTAATCTGAAACAGTCACTGTCCTTAGAATAATTCTCTTTCTAGTTATTCACAAACAACATCCATTTAAAATCAAAATTTCTGACTTGTGCAATAAATTACTAATTCATTTACATTTTTATTTAAAAAATGTTATTACTAGCAGGTCGACCATGCTTCATTGAAAGTTCACATATCCATAATTATATGGGTAGCATCACTTATACCATATGAATGAAAAGAAAGAGAGGACACAAATTTAGATAGAGAAGGGAGGGGAGAGTAGAGATTAGAAGAGTTAGGAGAACAACTAAACATGGTTCAAAATTCATTGTTGAAAAATCTCAACAAACTAGTTAAAACATGCTTAAATATTAAATAAAAATAAAATTTTAACCTAAACTAAATAAATAAACTACCCTGATAGTCTATCTTTCCAATTTAGAGATTATTTTTTACTTTGAAATTATGGAATAACTCCTATTTTGTATCTGCTATTTACAAAGATGCTATCATCTTTGTAAATTAAATTACAGTTTATTATTTTTGTTAATTATTATAATGCCATTAGAAGGATCCTTCTTTTAAGGGCTAATCATAAGGACATGCTAAGGAGACATAAACACTCCAGTACTAAAGGTAAATGCCATTATATCTAAAACCCATCATGGACTTGTTAATACAGTTGTCATTATAGCAATTGCATTACATTTCAAGACTGTAATCAAATACATTTTGTCCAACGTGCTGCTTAAATATTGACACAGATGTGCAGTAGTAGATGGATAGAACCTTAACCAGAAAGTTATGTATTGCTTTACAGAATGATACCAAACTTTGCAGATAATTCTGACTAGCCATCAAGTTGACATTAAGGCTAATTGTTAGTGTAATACATTAAGCTATAAGACGAAAGCATTGTAAGACATGTAATAGTAGGGATCATTGTTAATTTATATAGCGTCAAGACGCCCATGGATTGATCATAGGGCCATGTGCAAAAGAGGCATGTACTAAACTGCTGTACTACATTCCAGGCTCATGCATCTCTGCTTTTGAAAAGATGTACAATGATGCAAAATACCTAAAACAAGCTAATTATTTAAATTAAAATGAGTGTTTTTACATGACTTCCATAATCATTAGAAAAAAATAATGTAAAAAAAGTGACTTTAGCAAGATAAAGGATCATGAGTGTTCCAGAAAGATAGTCAAAATAAGAGAATGAAAACGAGGCTTAGGTTTATTTAGATGCATGCATGTTTTTTTTCCTATTCCTTATCATAAGCTAAGCTTAAAGAAGTTGGCCATGTAGAGCAAAAATTTACTCATTGATTTCACACTGTCATAGAAATTATTTGATTTATTTGACAAAAATGCATACTGACAGTTATTTTACTTCACCTTCAGAATAACTTGATAGTGCTCTCTCATTTAGCCAGCAGTATGCCAGACTACTTGCTGTTTCTAAACTGCATTGTTAATCTTCTCTCTGCTATGCTCCAAGTTTGCCCTTCCTTTAAGTCCCAGACTAATCCATGGTTTTATAATTTCTTGTTCTGTATAATAGACATTGAAAGATGCTGTCAATTATGTGTACACATGGACACAAAATTAGTTTCCATATGTGATTCTGAAATCTCACATATATTACTTTATGTGTTTTCGTACAGCATCAGTTTTTCTAATAGTAACATCATTTGCTCTCTACACTGCTACCAGTTTGTGAATTCAGTACTGGTCTTTCTCTTCCCAGGTACAGGGCGCCATGGATAAACTTCTGTGAGTTCCAGTGTCTATTTTTACTTTAAATCAGATTCATCTTCCTAATTCTAGTAGTATATCAAATGTATTAGTTTTGAAATTATATTTTAATCAATATGACAGTTTCCCCATATTCAATATGTATAATTATGTATCTATGAACATGCAAGTGAATGTTATCAAATATCTGCCTACCTATTGTCTGTCAAACATCTTTCAGAAACTTCTAGGGATTATTTCCATGTTTTTACATATCCCAAACTCTAAGAATGTTCAAATTCCTTATGAAAATGACAAGATTTGTATATAATCTACTCATATTATTCTATAGTTTGTTTTTTCTAATTTGATATGGGGCTTGAAACTGTAGCCCAATATGGCCTTGAACTACCCCCAATTCTTCCCTGTAAGGTTTCTGGATGTTTTCAATCTGCATTTCTAACCCATCATATTACTTATAATACATAGTACAATACATGAAGAATATAAGTAGTTTTTAATTGGGTTCTTTTTGAAAATTTGAAGAGTCTGTCAATGCAGTTTTAATTTTTCCCCAAGGACACATAATCAACTTCAGTGGCTCTATAGATGTGTTATAATGTATGTGTAGACAAAACGGAGGGTTCTATATATAATAGAAGCCATTTATTTATTTATTACATTGCATCTATTCATCATCTTTCATCATCTATTTCTATATGAGTTCTGTTATTACTCTAGGTTAGATATATTAGATTTAATGTAGTAAAAGTAAAAAGCCAAAAGTCTCAGTCAATGACATAATCAACAAATATTTTATTTTCACATTAGATCTTCAGGACTATATAGTCATTGAATTATTTCTTATGTAGAAGTTGAAAACTGGCAATTTTCTATTCCACAGAAATTTGTGAATGATACCAGTTACAATTGAATGCTCTGTCCTCAAAATAGTACTGGTGGTTCATTTCACAGAAGATATATCAAGTTCCTCCAGGAACTCAGAATACAGAGATACAAATGCTTGAAGAGCAACACTGGTTCATATGATGACTCAGAATTTTCATTGCCTTGGGAAATACAATATGAGTACATTACTCCCAAAAAGCAAGCATATTATCAGTCTAACAACAAAATCATGTCATTATAATTAATGTTTATGATCTCTGGTATTGTGATCGGCAACCTTTGATCCTAGAAACTTGACTATGATTGTAAGGGACTATGAAGAAAAGACAGACACAGACACATGTACAAAAAAAATTAGATCAGATAGAGTCTTACATTCAAACAGAGAGTACCTACCATGGCCATGAACCTTGATCCTCAGTTTCCTTATTAGATACTAAAAAAGGAGGAGTGTTCTAGTTTCAACATTTGGTATCTGTTGGTAAAGAAGTCTCTCTCAGGCTGTAGAAATTCAAGAGCAGTATGAATCCACGACTGATAATTTTTTATACACTCATACTTGGACCAGAAGAAGAAGATTTTGCGAATTTAAAGCCCGGTCTATATGGGGAAAACAGCTTTTCCAATTTCTCATGAGTCCAAGGTCTTCATTTTTGTTGTGGCTGTGACCATGCTAATAGTATACATACATTCAGGACATCAGTCACTCAGGGATTCCTCTAATTTCTAATTTCTAGTCTAGCCTTCCTGTAGCATTCCTTGCATTAGAACCAAGTGGTATTCTCTTGGAAAAAATATATATATATTGTGCATATATGAATTACAAAGAAAATCATGTTTACTCTTTGTATACTAAGCATCTAGTTGATTGTTTTTGAAGGGAAAAATAACATAATTCCAAAAAATGTATTTATTTGAAAAATTAAAAAAAGATAGAAAAAGCCTCCTTTGCACTCTGGGATGCTGAAATGCTTCTGGTCAGATAGTTAAAGGAGGATGCCAACAGTTTCCTTCATGTCTCCAGGGAAAACCACCCTCACACTGTCAGGAATTTTCTTCTTCTATCAGTAAGGAGAATGTACATAGGGCCTATCATGTGAGTTTTGAACAAAATTTTTTAGCCCATATGATAGATATAGTCATATGGAGGCATATGTTTTATGGTAGGTCATGAATCATTATATTTTCCTTTAGCTAGTAAATGTGATTTTCTCATAAATATAATGAAGTTTACATTGATTAAATATAAGTTACTTCCCAGGGCAGAAAAGCTAATATACGTCCCCAGGATGTAGATCAGTGGTAGAATGTTTAATTAGCATATGTAAGTCCCTGGATTCTTCCATTCATACCACTCAAAATCTAAAAATAATGAACATAGAGTTTCCCAATTGAACAAATTTGAGAGGACACCTCATTCAAACAGTGTGTGACAAAATCTGTGATGCAAGCAGCTGCACTACAACAAGAATTACACTTCTTAATACATTTGCAAATCTTAAAATATGTAAAAATTACATATAACATTACTTTTATCTCAAAATATACTAGTCGGTTTTATAAAATATATTCAGTGACATTTTGGAGCTTTACAACACTCTAAACTCATTTCTTATTTTCTCACTAAGAAATAGCTAACAAGTTCTAAATTTCTTAAAAGTACTAGGATCCCCTTTAATTATGTCAATTCTTTGATGCACTATCCAGCCTGTAATGTTGCTTTGGCTCAATGTTTGAGTAGCACTTCATAATGTATCTAAAATCATGACATAGTTAACAGGTGGGATCTGTCTATTGTGTTAAATAGTCCACTGTATCTTGGAACTATCCTATCATTCCTGAAGGAAGAGATGTGTAGATTTGATTAGCATTTGCCTTGTCCTCAGCTACAATAGCTGAAAATGTTAAATCAGAGAGAAAATATGTTACAGAATAAAGATTCTCAAAATGGAGACCACTGTTTAGTCACAGAACAACAAATTCACTAAAAATCCCACAGCTTATCTCCAAATACCCTCATCATGCACATATATGCTATGTGACCAGAGCACAGAAAAAGAGCATTGACAAAGATGACAAAACTTAACACCCTCCTTCGCCATTGAACATGGTAAATTTGTTAAATTTATACAGTTAGAGTCCACATGTGTTACAGGCTTGCAAAATTTTATCATTTATACTTTAAATAAATATGGAAATATATCATTGTACAGTTATATCCTCTTCTGGTAATTGTCACCAGAGTAATTTCAGCTCCACAGAAAGGGCTTACCTGTTGCTTTGTAAGTACATGAAGGCATTCTGTTTTATTTAACTTTCCAATATGTCAATGGTATAGCTAATAATGTATTTCCTCTGTTCAAAAAGAAAAAAGAGAGGGTTTTCAATATTTAAATAAAAATTTGAAGTACACACAATTGTTCCTACTATTTATCTTAAAAATGACATTTGATTAGAAACGTCTTCATCTTTAAATGTAATGATTTTTAAATCTTTGTTAAGATGTAAAATTTGTTAAATATAAAGTATCATGCTTCTGAACAGCACTAAATAATACAATTGCAACTTGACACTAATTTTATTAAATTGTCTTTTTCTTTTTAAGTATAATATTAAATTAAACTATGTTCATCAATTTGAACAACTACCTGGAGTGAAAGATCTCTGGGAAAATTAAAACTACATTAATAAAATGAAAGTTCTGAAAATTTTTATAAAGAAGCCTTAGAATGAGTTTCAGTAAGGCAACAACAGCAAAATGTGAAGTTGCTAAATATTCAGTATGTTTAATGAAATAGTATTAATATGACTAAAAACAACAGTTAAATATAGAAAAATTATCCACCTCACCAGTGCAGTCAAATAATAGAAATTAATTATATAAACATAGTATTTTAAATATACAGTGTGCTGACATTCACATTAGACTTCCAAGTTGTAATCAGCTCAACTTTCATAATTTTTAAAAATGGTATAGATGTACCTTTTTATACACATGAAATTTAAACATCCATGGGTTTTATCACACTACTTCAAAATGCAAAATACCTTACATGTTTTTTATTCGATATTTTATTTATTTACATTTCAGATGACATCCTCCTTCCCCATCCTCCTCCCATTAATCCCCTATCCCATCCCTCCTCTTCCTTTTTTTTTGCCTTTATACTGTTTAAATTACATGAAAGTATTAAGGTCATTATAGGTTGAGGAACTGGGAATACAATAAATGCAAATAGTCAAGGAACAAGCAAGACAATAAGCCCAGATAGTCAAAGAATACGCACGACAATAAACAGAGTACCATGATCACTCCTGTGATCACTATTTCTAAGAGCTTATGAGGATGACCAAACTATCTGAGCCTACTTCCCTGTCCTAGACCAAATTCATTTTCATACCTGAAGCCTACTTCTTTGTTCTAGCCTAGAATTTAGGTTTCTGCTGAAATTACTTCTTTGATCCAGCCTAATGTCAGATTCCTGCCAGGCAACCCCAAAAGCTCTCCATATCTCCCCCCTTTTTATTGCATAAACCAGATTGAGCCTGTCTTAGATCATTCTGACAAGAAATCCCTCCTTACCCATTGTGGAATATGCATCATTATAAGCAATGCACTTATATCTTAGGTTGGTAAGGCTCTGTACAGAATCTTACCTGTCCTTGGCTTGCCAGCCTGTTAAATTAATAACTCTGTCTGGGAGTCCATTCTCAGTTTCAAGTCATGTACTTTGGCTGTCAGCCTATTGATGTAGTTAGAGGCAGACTTTAACACAATGGGCACTAATAGAAGAATTCCCAATATATATACAATTCCTGAGGTTTGATCAAAATGAAAATACTGACCTTAGGCCATGGATAATTTTATTGGCATTATCTGTAGCATCAAAGCTCAACAGAGCAGCATTCTTTAAATTCATCATCTCACTATGCAAAGTTGAAACACCCAGAGAGATGTTAGGATTATGCCAAATACCATAGAGGTGTCTTTAAACTTTTTTCTAATTAAAATGACAATCATTGTAAATTTTAGAAGTAAGACTACTCCAATGATATTTGTCATGAAAATCATGACACTTGAGATGGCTCTTATCTCTTGAATCCTGAACCTCCTTTAGATAATTTGAATAGGTTATAGAGCATCAATCCATTGTTCCAGACACCTATATAAATCCTTTGGTATACTCAATACATTAGTACCATTTTTTTGCTAGAAGGTTAACAAAAATGGCTATTTTAACTCCTTGTGTCAATGCTATAGCAGAAGCAGTGGTACTAGCAATTAATGGAATTAAAGCTGTTATAATTAAGCCCATTACCCTCTTGTTTCTGGTTAAAGCCTAGCTCACTTCTTCCAGCACTTTCAAGCTTTTTTCAGAGAATCAAGGTTTTCTAATACTCAGAGCAGTAAAATAAAAACTGATTGATATTCCCCCATAACAGACATGCCAGTTTTCAGCTCACTAACACAATTAGAAATTATATAGTCAATGCAACTTACAACAAATACTGTAGAAGAGACAAAACCAATTTTATCTTGACAATTAAAAGAGCAGTAAAACATGCACTAACTCTTGTTTGAAATCCAAATCCTATCCCAACTTTATCTCTTGCTATCATAACATCATAGAGAACTGTAGCTAACTTCGAAATATGTCTCTGAAAATGTCCAGATTCAGCCTTCCAAATGTAGACTGTTCAATATTGGATTGATTTCTAGACCAGTACATGATTGAGTCCTAATAGCTGGTCACGTTTACGAAAAAAACAAGAAACATTATAATTTTTCTTTTTGCTTCTCTGTCCCACAAGGTCTCAAAACTTGAGGCAAGGTAGCCTCTTCCATCTGAGATATAGGCAAGCAAAGTTGGGTTAGGAACATATGTCCAATACAGCTTCCCAGTCACCCTTGCCAGGGCACTCAGCAAGCTCACAGGTCAGCATCATTCTTTGTCTCAGCAATAGCATATCTTACCAATCATTATGGAAGCCACCATGTTCGTATAGCATCCTGCAGAAAAAAAAAAAACACAAACATGCACTCTTTCACATATTAGATACCTGGTTGGGATCATGCCAT
Organism: Grammomys surdaster; assembly: GCF_004785775.1. Classification (NCBI taxonomy): domain Eukaryota; kingdom Metazoa; phylum Chordata; class Mammalia; order Rodentia; family Muridae; genus Grammomys; species Grammomys surdaster. Next base: position 4,736,399 of record NW_021620852.1, read on the forward strand.
ATGCCTGTAAGTGGATCCATTCTTTACACCTAGGCATAAGTATGTCTAGTTGAAGGGTGTCACAGAAACTCAGCAGAAAATTCCTTGGTATTCAATTTTTTTTAATTTAAAATAAAAAGTATGATTTTAATAAATTGTTGGTGTTCAGGTATATACTTCCCCCTTTTTTATTTTGTGAAGGTGTCCAACATAAATACTTAAATATTCTAATTTTAATTGATATTAGAATATAAATATTGTATAATCTGTATACATTGATGCATTTTCAAAAATTAATTGTTTATTGAAATTATAATTATTATTATAATATTATATTGTTAGATAAGTAGTTTACGTATGGACAAAGGGATTTATTTGCTTTAATCCATCATCAGGGACACCAAGGGAGGAACACAGATGCAGGAACTAAGGTAGAGACCATGGAAGAATGTTGGTTGAAAGGTTGCTCCCCATAGCTTGTCCATCTTGCTGGGTTTATTTTTTCCACCCTGGATCAACTGTCCAGAGGTTAAACCACTCTCAGTACTCAGCCACACACACCCCCAATCATTAATCTAGAAACTGTCCAAAGATACTTCTCCTACAGGCAATCAACTAGAGGCATTTTCTCAAATAATGTCTCTCTTCTTAGAGACTGCATGCATGGTCTGTACTCACTGATAAGTGAATATTAAACAAAAAGTACAGACAAAATACCTAGGATACAACCCATAGATTATAAGAAGTATAAAAGCAGAAACTCCCAAGACAGGATGCTTCAATCACACTTAGAAGAGATAAAAAAATAATCATGGGAGGCAACAAGAGAGAGGAACCTGGGTGAGAAACAGGAGGGGAAGGGAAAAAAGGGAACAGGATCAGGTATGGGGGACAGATAGGAGAAAAGGCCAGAGGGATAGAGGAATGAATGGAAATAAATAGCCTTAGAGGATAGGTGGGAGGTTGGTGGATACTCTAGAAAGTACCAGAGACCAGATAGTTGAGAGATTCTTAAGACTCAGTGGGGGTGACTTTAGCCAAAATGCCCAACATTGAGGACAGGGAACTTGAAGAGATAGAGAGTACCTCAAGTGGAGAGACAGGACTACTAACCCATAGTCAAAATTTCTGACACAAAATTGTTTCTGTATAAACAAACTGCAGGGAGAAAAATGGAGAAGAGACTAAAGGAAAGGCAGTCCAATGACTGACTCAACTTGGGATCCGTCTCATGGTGGACCACCAAGTGTAGATACATCAAACCAATCAATAAGGGAGTACAAAATATAGGAGACAGAGGGAAGGAGGACCTGGATGGGAGAGGGGAAATGGAGGGGAAAAAGGTGCAGGAGAATCTGGTATTGGGGGAGGGGGTGACAGGAGAGAATCCAGAGGGTCAGGAGAATGAATCAAAATATGCAGAAGCAGGAGATGCAGGCAGGATAACTTATAGAGAATTTCAGAGACCTGGAATGTGAGAGGCTCCCAGGACTCAACGGGGATGACATTAGCCAAAATGCCCAACACTGGGGAAATGGAACTTGAAGAGCCCACCTCCAGTAAATAGGCATGGTGTACATTTGAGGCATATGGCCACCCAACCATCTTCAAATTTTTGGACCCAGAATTGTGCCTGTCTAAAGGAAATGCAGGGACAAAAATGGATCAGGAACTGAACAAAAGGCCATCCAGTAACTGGCCTAACATGGGCTCCATCCTATGCACTCACACCAAACTTTGACACTATTACTGATGTCATATTGTGCTTGCATACAGAAGCCTGGCATGGTTGTCTTTGAAGCAGCTCTACCAGCAACTGACTGAGACAAATGTAGATACTTACAATCAACTATTGCTTGAGGTAACTGTGGGAGCTTTAGGGTAAGGACTGAGGAGATGAGGGGAGTTGCAACACTATGAGAACTACAGACAGTATCAACTAACCCAGACCCCTGAGAGACTAAGCCACCAACCAAGGAACATACATATACTGGTCTGTGTCCCTAGGCACATGTGTAGCAGAGGACTGTCTTGTCTGGATTCAGTGGGAGAGGTTGTACTTAATCTTGAGGAAACGTGATGATCCAGGGAAGAGGGATGCTGGTAGGTGTGAGGTGGGTGTGGTATGTAGGTAGGGGAGCACTGTATCAGAGGCAGGGGGAGGAAGGATGGGGTGAAGAATTCTGGAAGGTGGGACCAGGAAGGGGAGGCAACTTTTAGAATGTAAATAAAATCATTTAATAAAAATAGGATGTTATGTGCTTTTGAGGTGGGTTTTGTTATCTTCCTCCTCTTGTTATTTATATATGTGAATTTTCATAGTTTCCTAGATGTCCTGCATAATTTTAGTCAGAAGACTTTAGTTTTGATTTTTTTTTGACTATCCACTTTTTTATACTATCAATTTCTCTGTCTTGCTGTCAACGTGTGAATTCTCTCTTCCATTTCTTGTATTATGTTGGCAAGTCTTTTTTTTAAAGCCCCCATAATTTTAAAAGTGCAAAGTACAATTTCTTCTGAGATTCATCCACTTGCTTAGCTGTAATTTCCAAAGCCAGACAGGGAACCAGCTGAGCAAACTCTGTACTCTGCATCTCCCTGGCTGATGTCAAAGATCTCTAACTACTTTTAGATCTTTGTTGACCACAACAAATTTTTTCTCCTGAGCAGGTTCCATTCCATGTTAGCAACTTTCCTCAGTAGATAGCCCATGGCTCTGGCATGTCGAACATCTTGAGGTCTCCAAGGAAACTTCAATGTTCAAGCTTCATGTTTCAATATCTGGAATCCACACATGGTCTTCTGGGCTCCTCTAAGGGCTGGCATCACTATTCCAGCTCTGCCCTGTAGCACTCTAAACTCAAGTTGATCCACTCCACTCCCAATGCTGATCTTGGTGATCATCCCATGGTACGGGCATCTCCAATACATTAGATTCTTCCACTGAAACTAGGCTTCATCAACAGACTCTCATAGGTTCTCTTCATGGTGCCAAGCCTCAATTCCTTTGTCGACCCTCTTAGTCCTGGGCCATCAACTGCAACTGAGGCTGCACCTTCACCAATGGCATTTCCTGGCCTCTCATAGTGCCAGGCCTCAGCTGCTCTTTATGACCCCTTCATACCTTCAAAACCAGTACCACAAGGGTGACTCTTACACCAGGTAGACTTATCTTCTACGTCCAGCTGCAACACAAGATAAATCTTGGCTATCTCTGGAACACAGCTTCTTTGTGCTCTCAGAAAACACTTCCCAGATGATTTCACCTCAGTGATGCTGGTCTCTTCTTAATCACCACTAATTTCTTAGCTCCAACTAACCAGCATCAATTGTCCCAGTAATTCCTTCTATTTTAAATTCTAAATCTAGCGTCACAAGGTCAGAGCTGCCAAGTTCTGGTGCTTGCTCAAGGTGTAACATGGCCTCCTTGCTCTATTACATTATCACAAGCTTCCTGTTTTCCAACTCCTTCACTACCTATCGTTAGCTATTCTGGAATTTGCTCTGTAGTCTGACTTTGAACTCAAAGATCTGCATGCTTATCTTCTAAAGACTGGAATTAAAGGTGTAGTCCACAAAGTCTGGATTTAAGTTTTTCTTCACCTAGAACTTACTCAGTTCTAGGCTGGCCTTGAACTCAGAGATCTGGTTGTCTTTGCCTCCTGAGATTAAAGGTTTGTATTACCATACCTGGACCTAAATTTACCTGAGTGGGATCTAGCCCTAAGGTCACTACTCCCTTAATTTAATTTAATATCCTTGAACAGAGGATTCAGCTCCATTTCACTTCCTGGTGCCTCTTTTTTATTTATTTATTTTTCTATTGGATATTTTCTTTATTTACATTCCAATTAAAGTTTTAAATAGTTTTTTTCCAAACTTTTCTTGGTTTAGGCTTTCTTTATTGCTTATATTTCCTATTTCATATCTTGGTATTCTTTTCATTTCATTCCACATTTGTTTATGTTTTCATCAATGCATGTCATTGTTTTCATCAATGAATTCATGCATATCATTTTTAAGGTCCACAAGCTTACTCACAGTAATCATTTTGAAACCCTTGTTTTATGCTTTAGCTACATCGCATTTCTCCAAGCCTAGTGTAGGGTTACTGGGTTCTAGAGGAGAAATGTTATCCTGTTTGCTACTGCTTGTTTTATACTGGCATCTATGAGCCTGATTTTCAGATTATTGTAATTTTATGTGTTGATATACAGTCTTCTCATTGTTAGGTTGATTTTCCAGTCCTTAATTTCTGCTGTTATCTATGAATCTTTGGAAAATATTGGTGTGGGTTACTTGTTAGGGAGTTCTGATTTTCTGTCACTTGTGACCACTGGGAGTCTTGGGTAAAACTCATTTCTAGGCACTAGGAGATGACAAACAAGATTCAGAATGGACTAGAAGTTCAAGGCAGGACATGTAGAGAAGGTACACAAGAGGAAGGAAAGGTGGCTTTGCCAGGAGGAACTGTAGATTCCACTAGGAGTGGAGCGAAAAGGAAGATATACCCTGCAGTTTGACTGCTATAGGGCTGGGAATGAGCCTGCAGAACTGGAAATGCAGGATGCAGAAAAAGGAGGGTGAAGATCACATACCTGCTTCCTTGGCTGTCATGCTTAACAATCTTCTAGAAAGAGACTGCCTTGGTTGCTGTCTAGTGAGACAAAATATGAGTTGTGGAAGGCAGGATATAGGAGAGGATCTTTTCTGTTCTTTGGGAGTGAAAGCAGAGAGAAATTGATGTTTTTTTTAAAATTTTTTGACTATTGATGGTGAACTTATTATTGATTTTTCCATACTAACTAACATTGAATTACCAACTGTGAACAGAAATATTATTTAGTATTCAGTATCATTTATTACTTCAGTTGATAATATTTTTTCTTGCTTATTTTTTATTTTTTATATAATTTTAATAAGAAATTTTATGCTTAAATCAAGGAATGTGTTGGTTATACTTTCTCATAGTATTTGTGCATGATTTTGACATAGAGCAAACATTGGCATTATACAACTAATTAAGAAATATTACTTCATCTGCCTTGATTTTCTGGGAAATATGGAAAACTATGTTTTTTATGCATGTGTTAGAAATTTACTACAAATCCTGTATGGATTAATGTACCTATTTAAATTTTATTAAGAACTCACTGAACTTAGAAAATCAATGTAATATTAATGAGAACTAAGTTGAGGGAAAGACAGTCTTGAGCTGCAAAAGGTTAGCAGATTCAATTAAAGCACCAGTTTGGCAAATGACAGTCACAATGTATACCTGGTTGTGATTACACAGTGTAATGATACAAGCAAAAGTCTTTTAGCCCTTAGAATATTTCTATGCTTTCAGGTTGTTTCTCCTGGTTGCAGAAGATCCAGTAGATCACCACAGATATCAGAGAGCTATTTCATTTAAGTAAAGTTTGTAGACCTGAATTTGTCAAAAGTGTTCCTTCATTGAGATTGTAAAGCCATTATAAGACCAGCAATAAATGACTCATGTCTTTTAAATGCTTTTTATTGCTTATTTGTCTTCTCTTCCATGTTGTACTGGCAAAATATAATTTAAGTGCAATAATAACTGTATTGATTTTTAAAATAAACATCAGTTGGACAACACAGACTGGCACAGTTTTTCAGATCACACATTCATTTAATAATTTTCTTTCATTGACCTAGTGATCAGCAGTAGGATAATATCAGGTTTTCAAATAAAATATTGTTATTCTGTCTATTTGTCCCATCCTATTCATTTTTATTCTTGTATTTTATTCTTGTAACCATTTCAGTATATAAATGTTTGGAATTATGAACTCTTTTGGAATTATTTACTTCTTCATAGTATGATGTCTCTTGATCATTAACCATCTTTCATCATTAGAACTCTGATTTTAAATCACTATAGCTAAGCCTGTTATCTTCTCTGATGAAAAGGTGGCTTATGTGTTTACATCAATTTTTAGCTCATTTAAGACTTTACATATTATGTAAGCTTCTTGCAGAAAGTTCATAATTGGATGTAGCTTTCATATTGGATGATAACTTTTATAATTAAAACTTTGTAGATAGACAATTCATTTTAAAATTAATGTAATAGAAATACTATCTCACGCTCTGCTACATCAGTCCCTTTAAATTCTGCTTTTTTTCTAACTTCCAAGATTTGTGATTTCTCTTTTATCTTCTCATAATATCAATCGTTCTTTGAAATCTGTTGGCATACCATAATACTTAAAATATATCAAAATTACAGAATGCTCATGATACAACTCAGACAACATATGAAGCTTAAAAAGAAGGAAGGCCCAAAAGTGGACACTTCAATCCCATTTAGAAGGGAGAAGAAAATAATTTCAGGAGGCAGCAGGAAGAACCTGGATGGGAGAGGGGAGGGGAAATCGGAGGGAAAATGGGACAGGGACAAGATCGGGAATCTGGTAAGACCGGAGAGAAGCTGGAGAAGATCTCAAGAATGAATCAAAATATGCAGAAGCCGGTGATAGGGGCAGAGAAACCTATAGAAAGTCCCAGAGACCTAGAATGTGGGAAACTCCCAGGACTCAGTGAGCATGACCTTAACGAAAAAGCTAAACAGTGGGGTGATGGAACCTGAAGAGACACCTCTAGTAGCTAGACAATTGAGGCATGGGGGCACTCAAGCATCTTCAAAATTTTGGATCCAGAATTGTGCTTGTATAAATGAAATGCAAGTACAAAAATGGAGCAGTGACTGGCTCCACTTGGAATCCATCCCATGTGCAGGCACAAAATCCTGAAACTATTACTAATGCCATCTTGTGCTTGCAGACAGGAGCCTGGTGTGGCTGTCCTCTGAAAGGCTTTACCAGCAGCTGACTGAGACAAATGTAAACAATCGTAGCCAACAATTAGACTGATTTCAGGGTGTCCTACAGAAGAGGACTGAAGGAGCTGAAAGGGATTGCAACCCCATAAGTAAAACAATAGTATCAGCCAACCTGGACCCCCCCAGAGCTCCCAGGCACTGAGCCACCGACCTAAGAGCATACATGGGCTGTCCTGTGGCCCCTGCATCTGTGTAACTGAGAACAGCCTTGTTTGACCTCAATGGAAGAGAATGTGCCTAATCCTATAAAACCTTGATACCCCAGTGAAGGAGGATGCTGGCAGAGTTCAGGTAGGGATAGATGGTTTAATGGATGAGCACCCTATCAGAAGCAAAAAGGAAGTGGGTGGGGTGAAGAATTCGAGAAGGTGGGACCAGGAAGAGGGCAATATTTTGAATGTAAATAAAACAATTTAATAAAAATAAAACTAGAATAAAATATATCTGTGATGTTTAACTTCCATTGTAAACTTGACTCAATTTATGATTATCTAAGAGACATATCTCTGGGTGTGTCTGTGAGTGCTTCCAGAGAGGCTTAATTGAGAGAATAAAGCCCTATTCAGACAGTGTAAGTGTACAGTACCTTTTCACTGGCAGTCCAGATGTGATGATGTGTGAATTTAAGGTAGTTCCTGCCAGCTTCGTTATATTCTGAGCAAGTGCACTTCCTGCCACTGTCACCATCCTCCACTCATCTCAGACCCAGTTTTTCTGACATGCCAATACAAATTTAGTAGCAGAGACTCACCAGGGAACTTCTAGGATTTCAGCGCCAGATTGTAAATGGTTTTAGTAGACTGAGTAGCTAACATTGTGAGACCTCAACAGCATTTTGGTACTTAAATGGTAGTAGGAACCTCAATGTTTGAAATCTTGCTCTCCGGGTACACTACTAAACAATATGATATTTCTGTTTAATAAAAAGCCCCACCCTAACATATGGATAGTACCATTCTGTCGACTACCATAGTATTAAAACTCTTGAAAATGGGGTGAGAAGAATTTGTCACTGCTTCTTGACTACAAATGCAATATGATACATGTCCTCATGATCCTGAGGTCATGACTTTCTCAACCTGATGAGCTATGACCCAAATAAACCCTTTTTTCCATAAATTAATTTTTGTGATATCTTTTGTTATAACAAAACAAGTAACTACTTCAGTGGTTATTAAAGTGTCAAGCATTAATCTACTATGAAATAGTATTACACCACATGCAGCACAGGCTGTTTTCACTAGAATATTATAATTTGTTATTCCAATACTTGTAACCCAGCTGCTTCTGCTTCCCTTGCATATATTCTATAATCACTCAAAATGCTGGAACCTCTGTTACTTTAAACAAAGCAGTTTCATTTCCATATTATAAAAAAAGCAAATTATATTGCTTTACTCTTGAGTTTGAATTCTCTGATGTACTTTTTAATTACAGTTTCTAAGCTACATCATTTTATATCTGCTTCAATAATTTTGATTAACTTTTTTGTGGAACAGATTTGCTAAACAATGATTCGTTTTTTGTTCCTGAAACATTATTCCTTCTCAAATCTGTAGGATAATTTTGCTAGGTTAAAAAGTTTTAGGATGATTTCTTTTAAGTACTTTAAATATTTGTGCTTATTTTCCTTTTTCTTAGATGGCTTCAGATGAGAATATATAATGTTCATACTCTCTCCGGAATGTTTAAAGTGTTTTACCATCATCATTTAGCTTCGTTCCACCTTTGCTTTTCTGAAACTAGAAGACATGCCATGCAATTTTCTCATAACTCTGGCATGTCAATCAATCACAGTGGTGGTTAAGCACCTCACATCTCAAGTAGAGCAGAATGCAGAGTGCTAGAGTCTTCATGGTCTAGCCCTAGTAGCCTATAACTTTCAGGTAGGTCTTATACAGTAAAGATCCACAACCTTCCAAAACAGCAACACTGAACAGGGACCAAGTATTTAAACCTGTGGTGGGGACAAGAACATTCAGAATTTGTATCTTCACAAAAGTTACTATGCCTAGGTGCGTTTCTTCTGTTTTCTTTTGTTTAGCTTTCATAAAGATCAGTATTTTGCTTGGTATTCTGTGAGCTTCCTGGGCCTATTCTTTGATTTGAGAAGTTCAAATATTGCTCTTTTCTTCTCTATTTCTAACATTTCAATTGTACTTATATCATGAAGAATGAAGTGCACTGTCTCATAGTCTTGGATGACAATTTCCCCAGGAAATTCAGCTCTCTACAGAGGCTATGAAGATTCTTTGGTGTTCAGTTTATCTTATGATGTTGTAAGAATTCAAATCATGACCTATGGAATCATCATACCACAGAGCATCTTTTCATCTCTTGCCACAGGTTATCACTTGCTGTGTCCAGTCCTTCTCAACCACTCTAGTTATCAATTTACTTTGATCATATTAATTATTTGGTGTTTAAATGAAATTTTAAGATAATTTCAAAATTCTATAAGTTTTCTAAATATTTATAGAGTCTGAAATTAATATTCATAAAACAATAAAATTCTAAGTTCATTCAGAATTATGAACTTGTAATGAATTAAGAATTGTAATTAATACAAATCCTGATTTCTATATTCTAGATGAGGAGCCATATAGTTCATGTAAGTAAAGTGAATCTTTATCTAGATGAGGAACTTTTACTAGCCTCTGGGAAGTAATTTTATTCCAAAATAACTTTTCTAAACCTGATATGTGAAATCACTTTTACTAGAGATCAATCTTTAAACCCAACGAGAAATAAAGCTTCAAATATCTTCTTGGAGATGAAATATGTTGGGTTCAATTCTTCTAGAGCAAAATTAAATAAGAAGTCCTTTGAAGGCAGTAAGAACCTGAAAGAGAAATGTAATGGATCAGATAAACTGCATACACACACACAACACATATGTGTGTATGTGCGTGTGTGTGTGTGTGTATATATGTATATATATACATATATATATATGTATATATATATAGAGACAAATGAGCCCCAGCTCATTTAAAACAACAGATATATATCCTTATAAAGGATAATATCTCACAGCTAGAAAAATAAAGAACATATATATTTCATAAACAAAATGCTAGCCAGCGACTCCCTACAGGAAAACCACTGACATCATCCTGATAAAACTATAATAATTATTTTATTACTATACCAGAAAGAGATACAAATAGATAATGATCGACCTGTTATTACAAAGATTCAGAAGCAGGCATATAACTAAAGTAAAACTATGTGAGGAAATCTAAATCTAATTCTTCAGAATTTTGTTTTGATTGGTGATGCAGGAAGTATTAAAATTGATAGGCAGTTCCCGTGCTACTGCTGGCACCAGAGCTCCAAAATCTCTCTACCCAGCTCATTAAGCTCGAACTGGTGAGTCATTCCCATGCTATTCCTAGGCTTCAAATCCCCATGGCCTTTGTGGGGCACATCAGGCAAAATCACATTTTACTGCCATATCTTTCTCTCTTGAACTCAGTCAAGTCTCTATGAGAAGAAAAACACCACATGGAACTTAATTTAGAAACAATGGTAACCCAATCTCTGGGTGCAACAATTAGAATGCTAATCTTGTAAATCATATTAAATCTAAATCCTCTGCCATGAATCACGAGAAGTTGGGTAACACTAGTAGCTTCATCTTGCCCTTATGCTATCCTTGATCTAAAAGGCACTCTCTCCCTCCTGCCTCCCCTCTCCCTCATCCAAACAAGAAATCCTGCCTCCTCCTCTCCCAGTGATTGCCTCCTTTATTCATTAGGGGATTGGTTCACCAGAAGTACCTACATAAGTGACTCACTCCAAGCCCACAGCCCCTCCCACGAAAGCATAATTAGCATTAAAATACAAACAGCAGCAGGCTGATCCACAACAGATGGGCTTTTGCTTTACCTAAAAATTTGGTTCATAAGCTACAAAACAAAGTACTGTAAAATTTGTTCTTCATTTTTTAAAACAGTAAAATTATAAAGCTGGATCTAGATTCAGAATTTGAATTATACATTCCTTATCACAAAATCTTATTTAGAGATGATAAATTGAGGACATCAATTTGGTTCTTTCTTCAAGAATATGTTATTAATATTAAATATTTTAAATTTTGTAGATTTTGAAATGCTAGAAATTTAATAGTTAGTAGATTAAAAACATTGAAACTCAGATATATAAAAATTCAATGGCATATTCATGAGCAAAATTTGTGCATTGTCAAATATTTTAATTAAGTTTTTATGAGTCAATTTTATAGCAGACTAAGTCAACCTAATAAAAGCCGGTACAAAATAAATAAGATATCACTAAAAATGCCTAAAACAAATGTTCTTGAGACAATGGACATTGGCAAACAAAGAAATATCTTTATTGAGAAGAAAAAGCAAGGAGCTTTCCTTTAAAGTATTTTATTTCAAATTCAGGGAGAAAGTTTTCAATCCATATTCAGCATGGACCAACTTAATACACTTTAGATTGTTAACATCAAAATCAAATATCCAGTTATGCTAAAGCAACTAGAATTCCCAGTACAGTGACATGAGATGAAGTGCTGTTGTTTTGTCTTGATTTGTTTGTTTTTAAATCAAATAGTGAAAATAAAGCATTACTAACATATTTTCAGAATATCAGAGATGTCTCAGCCCATTAGTGCCTGGCCCTTCAGTTCTATAGTGCCCTGTGAGGTGCGCGTGTAATCGTCTCGCCGGCAAGAACGCACACACACACACACACACACCAGAATCCTTCCGTAAGAACACGTTTATTCCCCAAAACCAAAATGGTGGAAGAAGACACCCAGGCCTGGGAAAGCACTGCTATATACCCTAGAGTGGTGTATTCACCTCTGATTGGCTGCTTACTCGTTGCGCGCCAAACGCCGTGGGATGGGCTTTAACTTTGGCGGGCTTTTACCATGGCACATGCGCAATTTACTTGTTTACTAGGAAGAATTATGGCTGATAGCGCCACCTAGCGATGGCGGACTTTGCCAGCACCCGCCGCGGCTCCCTACATCTGCCCTTTTTTTGTTTTATTACAGAGGGTGGTAGTTGAGGTCCCTGGGAAGGTTTCTTAACTCCCATATTTGGGGGTCTCACGGCGGGTCTGAGTCTCTTTAGAGGGCGGTGCTCAAACTCTTACCCGTCACGGGGTCAGCCTCCCCACCCGAGGCTGCCCTGTCTTAGGTGGCCGAGACTTATCCGTCCACTCCGTTATTGACTTACCAGACCTTCTATCCGTGGAACGAACACCTTAGTGGGCAGGGACTGTGTATAGAAATGTTTGAGGCTTTACAGGGTGTCTTTACCAGAAGCCCTTGGGTACAGCGGCTGAGGAATCTGTCTACTGGCTATTTCTTTTTTGTTTTGTTATACAGGCACTGGTCAATGTCCCGTGTCTTAGGCTAGCTGACATTTCTCCACAGCCAGCACCAAAGAATGGTGAGCTTTCTGTCTAGGCTACGAGGGTCTCGCACCCACACCTGGCATTCTCAGAATGTGCGCCCCAGGTTGTGGCCACTCGTAATGCCTGTCACCGGGTAAACTGACCACTCGTGGTGTACCTCTGGCATATGGGATCAGCTTATTCCCGTCGTTGGGACCAATTGGCAGCTGGCCTGGAGACAAAAAGATGGAGTTATCTATCTGGCTGTTCTTGGCCTGTCTAGTGTGGTACCAGTTATGACTCAAATTCAAGGCCGATCAAGCAAATTCCATCTTGGGGGAATAAGCGATCAAGGACTAATAGTTTAAGACAGTCTCCCTTACCCTATCAGGTGCAATGGAAGCAAGTCCTCTGAGTGCAAGGGCTAAGGGGAACAGAAAGAGATGCAAACACCCATCCCTGTGCAATGGAGTCATCTCCTAGGGGTGCAAGGGCTGTTTGTCTCAAAATGCAGGTACCACAGCTACACAGACAAGAATCAGCCAGGCCAAGACTCCTCACCGACCCAGTGTAATGGGCAAATCCTTTGGGGTGCAACGCTGATGGCCTAACATTTAGCACCACCACTCGTGAAGGGGAGACTGCTCATATTTGAGGCAGTGAAAACCACACTGCTGGGGAAGCCCCTAGTTTTTTGGTCACAAGCGCCTGTGCAAAAATAGCCTTGTCAAGATTTTGTTGAGCTCTGAGTTTGCAAGCCAACCAAAAAATGAACACTAATCCGCAACATAGGGCATACCAAACAGGCCTACTCCCACCCACTTAAAAAAAAAGGAAAGAAAAAGAAAAGAAAAAGAAGGCTGGAGAAATCCAGGGGGACAGTCCCTCAGTCAGGGACAGATCCACGCGTCGAGTTGATGTTCACCACAGCTGTTCTCAATTTTCTGAGTGTCTCACTGAAGTTTTTTTTGACCAATTTCCTGTAAGATATTGAAACAATTTTCTGGACAGATTAGTTACATGAGTAAAGTTTTTATACTGTACACTGGTGATGTAAAGTGTACCCAGTTTTCTCTCACATCTCAATTGGGCTAATTGAAAGAGGATATCCAATCTCTCTCTCACTAAATCAAGGCGTTGATTAAGGATCATTAGCCTGCCTTTTAGTTGGGTACTGGCGGAGGTTTGAAGGTTAACAGTCTCTGTCACCGTGGCTGACAATTGGGGGTAGTGTCCACCTGAAGAGAAGTTGACATAGCAATCTCAGTGGCAGTGGCGGTAATGGCACTAACTAATATCGTCGCCACTATGGCTGCAGTTATACCAAAATCTCTTTTTTGTCTAAATAATGACAAAGTGGAAGGAGTCTCCACGGGGATGGGAGCCCATCGCGTGACTCTGGCAACCATAGCGCAAGTGAATCTTTCAGAATTCTAACACTGGAACATCTAGCAAGTTTCATTGGTACAACTCTTAAAGGTGGAATTTGATAAAATAAACAAAAATACTAGGAACCCAAAGCTGGAGTATCCAAATAAGGATCTGTATATGAGTCTTTTGGGGGGTCATCTTCAGATGTCACGTCGTCACGTCAGTCGCTCTGGTAGCCAAAAATGGATTGTCTTCTTCCTGTGGAAAAACAAAGCGCTCCCCTGGCTTTTATTAAAATAGAATCTGGACTTTTTCATTGTCCGGTCAAGATGTCTTTTTATTTGACCATCTCTTTTGGCCTGTCAGGCTCTAAAATATTGAGGGTAAAAGTGTTTATCTACCCCTCATCAGTTAATTGTCAAGGGGAATTAGGACTTGTATCTCCCTTGAGAATATCCAACAGAGGTTTACGTTCTTCTATGGTAAGCTGAAGATGAAGTTTTAGCCGATTAATATCTGTTAACAACTTTTGAGAATCACTTTTTTGGAGCAACAAGTACTCTAAAATCTTAAAGCTTGTTGTATTAGAGCAAGGGCTTGTAGAAAAACTCTTTTAGAGAGATCAGCCAATAAAATATACAATGAATAATATATACTGAGAGATTTAAACGCTTTAACCTTTTGTATTAAAGTAACAACAAATTTTTTAAGGCCATTAATCATTCTTTGGGGCAAGCCTTTTTAATGAATGGCTTCATGGGCTCTCAAAATTCACAAGCAATTTCACTTAATGTAGACCTCTCACCTTTACCAGGAGGTAAAGGAACTGTATAAAACAATCTTCTAAATCTATAATAATTTTATATGTATTTACTTGAATGGCAGCTGGAGTAGGCAAGTCAGGCTGTAGTGCCCCATTAGTTTTATAAATCTTAAATTTGAACTTTCTCTGTGTAGTCCTGGCTGTCTTGGAACTCACTCTGCAGACCAGGCTGGCCTCGAACTCAGAAATCTGCCTGCCTCTGTCTCCCAAGAGTTAGGATTAAAGGCGTGTGTCACCACGGCCCGGCTTTAGTGTTTTTGGATTAATTGAATAACCAACTCTTTTTAGCTGAGTGAAGTATCAGATAAAGCCAAGCTGAAGGCAATCTTGTCTTCCAAAAATTGTTAAATAGCTCCAGTATCTATCAATCTTTTAAAACCTTTTTCTTTCAATTATTAATTTAAGGTTAGGTCTCTTGTTATGTTTTTAATCTTGGCCTATATCCTGAGGCCTGGCCCAAGGATTATCTATTCTGCACCAAGGACAGGTTTGTCAGGTAACCTTGGTCACCTGACTGTTGTTTAAGCCTCTGTTCCTGGGACAGTCACTTTAAAAACTATCTAAATTTCTACATTTAAAACACCCCCCATCTCTATGGCTCTGTGCAAGCTATGGCCAGACCCTGATTGTATGATGGTGCAATTTCATTGCAAAGACAAGTATCTAAGTCTGTCTTTGTTTGTATGGTCTGAGAGCTGTGTGGGCAGTTCAACCTGATTAACATCACACTGATTAACTGATTAACATCACATGTTAAGATCTCAGTCTGTATGCTTGCCTGAGTATTTATCATGGCACTATGATTTTTACTAGTACCACTCCAATCTGAGCTCCAAATCAAGTAATCTCTTGACAAAATAGCCAATTCTGTTCTATCCTCTTCTCAACCATAAACATGGATGAGTCAAAGAATTCCAAACTCACAATTGGACTGCCAACTGTAGCCAATGGAATACTGGCAGTTTAACTAACTTTTTAAATTTCTTTTGTAACATTAGAGTATAACCATTAATTTTGAGAAGCAAAAGCAAAACCAATTTAAACAATCTACTTTTTCTAAAATCAACACCAAGTAGACTACCCCTATGCTACAAAGTTTTGCTGTCAATTTTTACATATGAATGCATGAAGCAGCTTTTACTATCTCATTGAAGAGATATTGGTTTAAAATCTTATTCTTTATACACCTGGTTTCTGAACGACTCTAACACTGAGTTAGTTTTACGTCACTTTTCGTTACCAAAGTTGTAAATTTTTAATTACACCCAATAATTTAAGCCAATAGTCTATAACCAAGACATGTAGAACATTTTTATACTTTTAAAACCAATCCGAAACAACAATGAAATGGCTACATATCTTATTTTTAGATCAAACAAAATTTCTTGTCTTTCTAGCTGTAATTTCAAGAGAAAAGCACCTTGTCAGAGATTATTCTAAGACAAAATAACTCTTAGCTTCCTTATAAAACCCAAAATGTTGTTGGTCTCTTTTAAAAGCAGCTTATGCCAACCTCAATTCCTGAAAAGACTTTTTTAGCTCCCAAAGGTTGGATCAAGCAGTTTTAACGATCTTTCTTTTTGAACATGCAACAAACACAGAACATTTAGACAACAAAACAAAAAGCGAACACAAACACGTGGACATTGGTGCGCCAAGGACAAACAACAAAGAAGGACTTCTAAGAGCTACAGAGAATTTCAGGACGTCTCCCGAATTCTCTGTTTCTAGATGAACTCTGAAATAGCTTTTTCATTCTTTTTGTTGACACAGCTCAGAGAGAGGGGACCTGTATTTTTAAAACTCTTTCTCTCTCTCTCATATTTAAGATGTAACTTTTTATCTCGTTCACTGGAGATGTAGCGGGCAGCTATTTTAACACTTTAATACCCTGCTTTCTAATTCCTTTTAACCCTGCTCTTTCCACCTGAAGCGGCTTTTAGACTGTAGGCAATGTCTGTTTAGAACTCTCCTGACCTATGTTTTGCTATCACCTCTTAGGCAAAATCGGCACTGGGTCAATATCTCATTCACTTAGACTGTCTCCCCCAAAACACTCTTCTTGCAAACACAGCCTCTAATTAACCATCACTAATGCAAGCACTCGATCTCGTGGCGGCGGCCGTTTATCTGGCTGGCATCTTTCTTCTTCATCTATCTCTTCATCTGAGTCCTCTGAGGAAGTTATCCCCTCCGACTCAGAGGCATCAAGCCCCAGCACTTCCTTTACCGGATAAAGAGATCTCTTTCTGAGGCTTCCTTTTCTCCCGTCTCTCCCAAGAGTGTTCTTCCTCTCATCTTTCATCCCCGTGAATTGGTTCTTGGGGAGGCTTGATTTCTTTAATATGTCTCTTTTCTCTTTTCCTTTCTGAATTTCTAAGCGCTTTCTTCCTTTCTCTGTTTCTGACATGCTGACTTGTAATCCATTTACTATTCCCCGAACCCTCACGAGAACCAGAAGGAAGAAAACTAACGCTGCTAGCACCATGGCGAGAGCTTCTAAAGTTCCTGCCAACTGGGGAGGGAAGTGAATTAAATCAAGTCAAAACCTGTCTCTCAGAGAACATTACCTTGTTCTACGGTTCTGGATTCACTCCACGCGTGGAGGGCGAGTGGAGAGTCTTCTTAAACAGCGCCGGCGATGGTAAATTCTCCCGGGTTTCTTGGCACCAACTGTGAGGCGCGCGTGTAATCGTCTCGCCGGCAAGAACGCACACACACACACACACACCAGAATCCTTCCGTAAGAACACGTTTATTCCCAAAAACCAAAATGGTGGAAGAAGACGCCCAGGCCTGGGAAAGCACTGCTATATACCCTAGAGCGGTGTATTCACCTCTGATTGGCTGCTTACTCGTTGCGCGCCAAACACCGTGGGATGGGCTTTAACTTTGGCGGGCTTTTACCATGGCACATGCGCATTTTACTTGTTTACTAGGAAGAATTATGGCTGATAGCGCCAACTAGCAATGGCGGACTTTGCCAGCACCCGCCACGGCTCCCTACAGTGCCCAAGTAAAAGCCTGGTGTGACCATGCATCTCTATAGCCCTAGTGCTGATACTATGGAACTGAGATGGACAGATACCTAAATCTCCTTGGCTAGACTGTATAGTGTAGTAAATAATATCTGACTCAGTGAAAGATTCATCTAAAACATATAATGATTGAGAGCTTGCAAGGAAGATACTCAGCATAGGCTTCTGGACCTCACATACACATAACCAATCTAGCAAGTACATGCATCACAGTTACACATCACACCAAGTACATCATACTACACATAACACAAATTCACGAATTTAATTCTTAAAGCTGTAATAAAAGAAGTTAACAGATTCAACTAGTGCAAGTTAAAATCTTAGCAGGTCAGCTAAAGAAAAATATATAAAGCACAGCAATAAAATTATTATATAAAGGAAGGGATTTTTTTTTACAATGAAGCAAGATAAATTTATCAGTGCTTCAGAATAAATATGATTTGATCATGTGATACATAAACATTATTCCAACTTAACTGCACATAAAAACTAAATGGAAATGAATTCCAATGTAAGGAAGTGAAAAATTAGAATAGTTCTAGAAGTAAACATGTGAAGCTAATGTCTATGACTCCAATTTTACATAAGGAATAAAATAAAGAACAATAAGTTGAACCAAAAAATTTATAAATTGGATTTTTCAAAATTTGAAGTTAATAAAAGAAATATGATACAAAGTAGAAAAATCATTTCCAAAGTTTATATTTAACAAAGGATTTTTAGTTAAAATATGTGTAAAAATAAGTTTTTACTCCATACGTAATTCTCATCTCAGATGCTTGCTGCTAAATATGCTCACCCTTTCTAGCTCTTTTAAACTCTGGTTGTTTTGTTCAACTTAGCTCCTCTCAATCAAACTTCTATCTAAGCTAACTGATTCAATCTGGCTCCTCTCAGCTGCTCACTGAAGGCCAAGCAGAATAATTGTGCAAACTAACGTTACTTACATTGTTTGAAATGAAAGGTGTGTACAAATGGCATGTCTGTATTCCAGCCAGATCATACTCTAGCCCAGAGCATTTCAACGAGATCACATAGAACTAAAATGCCGTTGGGTGTGTGATCCCTTGTCAGAGCAGTCATGTTGTTGGAGTAAAATTCCTCTACAATATGAAAAGCATTTTCAATATTTTGAATAAAAAAGGAAGTAAATTAACTGAAAATAAAAGATGAGCAAGATGCTTCTCTTGACATTTCCACAAAAGTAAGGGACAGTGGTAGATGAGGCAGTACACAAATGCTGTTATTGAACTAAATCCACAATGACATGCCAATACAATCCAATTAGGATATAGTGAAACCCAAAAGATTCACCCATTTAGGTATTGGCTAACCTTTGAGGTAAGAATAACTCTTATAGATGTTCCCAAGCAAGTTCGCAATCAGTTCTTAAAGTATCTTCATAAAAATTCTACATGCAGTAAATGACATACAAAACATATGGTCTTCTTCAACTGAGGATCAATGAAGGAGTAGGCAACCATGAAAACTCTTTGTGGAGTATTGAGCATGTTTATGATATTGCAATTACAGGCATCAGTGCTCAGGCAACTGGTATCAAGGTACACATTGACCCACATGCACTTTAAGTTATACAAACTTTGATGAAGCCCTCTAATCCAACTATGGGGGAGTACTCTTGCTTTCTTCACTCAGGAAGGAACACTATAATGTTGAGTACAACCTTGGATTATGGAACGACTGTTTCCTGGCAAACAAAATTTTACAAATAGGAAACATGCTGAGTATCAGGAAGTAGATTTCTGTCTAGCTGTGGCACTTAAAAATCTTGAACTAATAATTGTGGAAACAAATGAGTGTTTTAGTTTTTGCTAAGATAAAAAAAAAGACTTTCTGAGCATAAGCTGATAGAATAGCCCTAAATTCCAAAAGTTCATTACAGTAAGGAATTTCGTCATTGTCTTTTTCTTTTTTTTATTTTATTTTTTCTCAAATCGTAAATAATTCACACAGGGGTTATAAACACAGAAAGGCAGGATGTGGGGAAGGGAATGACACTGGAGTGTGGGTGTTCAGGGGGAATACAGATATCTTCAGAACCGGGTATCGGCTAGGTGAAGGTTGAGGGGACAATTCACTATGACTCTGCCTATGACTCGCTTGTCCTTATCTAAGTTGGTATTGTCTGCCAAGGCTACCTATTTACAAGGTCTATGATTATTCAGGCTTATAAATGTCCACAAAAGCTGCCTGTTTACATTAGTTTTTAGCCATCTGTTTCAATGTTTTTCCACTGAGACCCTTGCTTCTTCAGCTCTAGATAGCCTTCCACATTCACGAATCAGGGATGTTTTCTAATAAGCAGTTAAAAAGTGAAATTGTAGCTAGAAAGGGAAGAAAAAACTTGTTCTAGCTAATCTATTTAAATTTTTTTCCATTTTCATATATCACTTTGGTCAAAGATTTTTTGCTCTTAATATATCTATAAAGAAAAATTTTGAAATATTATGCTCCTTATCTTTGTTTAATTTTATACATTGTCTCACTTAGGTAAATTAACCTTTTTATGGATTCTGCAAACTAATTAAAGCAGTTATAATGGATATTGAGTTGATAACTATGAATAATGCCAGAGATGGCAATAAATAGTTGTACATGTAGGTATATGTGGACACAAGAAATGGAAAGGTATCAAAAGCTGTAGTGTTCAAACTTAGGTAGAATTTTCTAGGAGTAGTCCATGCAATGTCTGTACTTACTGAAGTGAAATGACTGTATGTAGGATCTATAGTTTGCTGATCTGAACTGCACGTGAAGACCTGATGAAGCCTCACCAAACAGTAGCTGGATAGCCAAGTACAACAATGAGATCGTCTATCTTATTTCATTTAAATCGAAATGGAAATAATAATTTGCATACCCAGATGACAAATACTAACATGATTCAGAATGTTATAGAGCCATAATGATGTGAAGAAAAAGTAATACTCTATAATCACACTGTAAGAGTTGTTAAATATTGATTCAAAGTCCTAATGAACATGACAACATACACCAGATACCTCTTATAACAACAGAGGTCACAAGTCTCCACTATTTGCTTAATGACTGCTGAAACAGGAACAATTTATCAGGCCCTCGATGAGTTTCTCATATGATTTTCTAATAACAAGTGATATTAGTCTTCAATATGTATAAACAATATATTCAGAATGGTTTTTAAATTCATCTATCTATCTATCTATCTATCTATCTATAATCTGTAGTCTATATATGTATCTCTCTACATATCATCTATCTTATATCTATATGTGTCAATGTGTGTATGATATGACAAAATAATTAAAAAATAATAATTAAAGAAAAAGCCATAAATTTAGGAGGGAATAGAGTAGTGACACAGGAGGACCTGGAGGAGGATAAGACTATCCATGAGAATATCAACTATGACCTTTTATTTTATAATAAGCTAAAAATTAAATGGCAGAACAACAAATACAAGTTTTTAAAGATTGAGAATAAATTAGATAGGAAATCAGAAATAACTTGTTCTTTCATTTTCAGGGTTTTAAAGGTGAAGAGCTCTCTAACTGGTGTCACTTCATGGTAAAGATAATAACTGTAGTGTGCTATTCTTATCTCTAAAACCAAAGCTGTGCCAGACACAGCAGTTAGTGTAAGGCTGAGAAAATGTACAAGTTTGCTTAGTGAAATTGTTGCACTCAATATCTCTTTGCTTATATCTTTGGAAACCCATGATGAGAAATGCTCAGAGTGCTCTATGATTATAGTTAGAGATCAAATGCAATACTGAGCTGAAATTGAATTGGTAATATTCAGCTTGCTTTGTGTTTTATAGTACCTAAAATATTTTAAGTTCAATATATCCTCTAACATAAATGTTATTAAAGTTGATATGGTATTCAACATTTAAATAATCTATTACAGTTTAGTCAGCAGTGATTTATTAATTAGGAAATAAAATATTAACTATTTATGGTTCTGTAACACAAGAGATCACTTGGGGAAACAGATCAGCTGGCAATACCAACAGGAAGCCTGTCTACATCAATCAAGTTAAACAAGCCTAAAATAATACTTCGAATATGACACATGGAATGCTAGAATGCATATCTTACATTTAAATTCATGATATAAATGTACATTGTCTCTCATAGGAATATAAATTATTGCTGTTAAAATTGTTCACTTTTGAATTTCATAAACATTTAAAATATTTTCAAAATTGCTTTTATGAGGGTATTCCTATCTCATTGACTGTTCTTTCATATTCAGAAGAATGTTTACTACTTGGCTAGGGTTGCTATTGGTGTGATGAAATGTCATGACAACAAGCAATCTGGGAAAGAAAGATCTCATTTCATTCCCAGTTCCTTATAACTGTTTATCATCAAAAGGATAAAGGACAGAAATTCAAGCAGTGCGGAAACCTGAAGGCAGAAGCTGATGCAGAAATCATGGAGGAGTGCTTCTTAGGAGCTTATTCATCAAAGTTTGTTCAGCCTGCTTTGTTATAGAACTCAAGATTCTCAGCCCACAGATGGAACCATCCATGATGGACTGAGTCGTTCTCCAAACATCATTAATTAAGAAAATGCTCTACAGCCAGATCTTATGCAGTCACTTTCTCAACTGAAACTCCCTCTGTTCCTAGTAACTCTAGCCTGTTTCAAGTTGATGTAAAACTATCCAGAACAACTGACCCATTCTCAACTTGACACACAATACTTTCCAAGTAGAAGAACCTTACCTTTCTCATTTAATCCCAAAATGGCACTTTGATGTTAATATTATGATATAAATCATAAGTAACTATAAAAGTCCCATTCTTTACCAATTCAAGCACATTAAAAAGTCATTCTCTTTATAAAAAAATCCTTCTGTTTCTATTTTGTGGAATAGTTTGAAGAGAATTAGTATTATGTCTTCCTTGAAGATATGATAGAATTCTGCACTAAAACCATCTGGTCCTGGGCTTTTTTGGTGAGGAGACTTTTAATCCCCCAATATTATCATGTGAGATGCAATGTGTGCTTTGAGCTGAAAGCTGGTTCAACCACACTGGAAATCATTCTGGCGGTTCCTCAGAAAATTGGACGTAGCATTACCTGAGGACCCAGCTATATCACTCTTGGACATATACCCAGAAGATGCTCCAACATATAACAAGGACACATGTCCCACTATGTTCATAGCAGTCGTATTTATAATAGCCAGAAGCTGGAAAGAACCCAGATGTCCTTTGTTAGGAAGCCGCTACCGCCATAGTGCCTGCGGCGAGACCAATCACCATTACAAGATGTCACTGACATCTGCTGCCCATCCCAATAAACAAGCTGTTGCACATGTGCGGGAAGTGAGTGTGCGCCAAGTCACAGCCCATCCCGGGGCGTTTTGGCAGGTAACGAGTAAGCAGCCAATCAGAAATGAACACGACGCTCCAAGGGTATATAAACAGTGCCTTTTCGGCCCGGGGTCTTCCTCCTTTCATTAACAATAAAAGGTTTGCTGCAGAAGGATCCTGGTGTCCGCATGTGTTCTTGCTGGCGAGACAATTACACGCGGGTCACAGTTCTTCAACAGAGGAATGGATATAGAAAATATGGTACATTTACACAATGGAGTATCACTCAGCTATTAAAATCAATGAATTTGAGAAATTCTTAGGTAAATGGGTGGAACTAGAAAATATCATCCAGAGTGAGGTAATCCAATCACAAAAGAACACACATGGTATGCACTCACTGAAAATTGGATATTAGCCCAAAAGTTCGCAAGACTCAAGATACAACTCACAGACCATATGAAGCTCTTGAACGAGGAAGACAAAAGTGTGGGTGCTTTGGTCCTTCTTAGAAGGAGTAGCAAAATACTCACGGGAACAAATATGGAGACAAAGAGTGGGACAGAAACTGAAGGAGGGGTCATCCAGAAACTGCTACACCTGGATATCCATCCCTTGTGCAGTCACCAAAGGTAGACACTGTTGTATCCATCCCTTGTGCAGTCACCAAAGGTAGACACTGATGTGGATGCCAAGAAGTACATGCTGACAGGAACCTAATGTAGCTGTCTCTTTAGAGGTCTGCCAGAGCCTGAAATATACATAGGCAGATGCTCACAGCTAACCATTGAACTGATTGGGGTTCCCAATGGAGGAGTGAGAGAGAATACTGAAGGAGCTGAAGGGGTTTGCTGCCCCATAGAGAGAGCAACAATACCAACCAACCAGAGCTCCCAGGGTCTAAACCACCATCCTGGGAGCACATAGAGAGGGACCCATGGCCCCAGCTGTATAGGTAGGGGAGGATGACATTGTCAGGCATAGGTGGGTGAGAAAGTCCTTGGTCCAGTGAAGGCTGGATGCTCCAGTGTGGGGGAAATTGTGGATGGGGAGGTGGGAGTAGGATGGTGGGTGGTGGCATATCCTCATAGAAGCAGGAGGAGGGGGGATGGGATAGGGGGTTTCTGGGTTGGGGAGAAATGGGGAAAGTGCATTACATCTGAAATGTAAATAAAATATCCAATTAAAAATTTAAAAAAAATAAAAAATAAAGAAAATGATTTACAAACAAGTAAACAAACAAAACAAAACAAAATAAAAAAACTCCCCAGTCTCTAAACTGTGGTCTTTTATACAGTCAAAAATAAAGTAAAATTCTTTCTTAAGGGGAAAAGAACCAGGGCCCTGTCACAATCTGAACTGTTAAACCCAGTCTTCTGAGCTGCTTCAAGGACTTGGGTCTCTCTCCTCTGACACTGCCCTTTGCAACACACACACACACACACACACACACACACACACACACACAGCTTGTTTGCTAGGCTATGATTGGCTCCACTGCTGCTATTCTTGGTGGCCATCCCAGGGTAATGGCATCTCCAAAAACTTCAGGAGACTTTTGTTTCACCTGGGTTTCAATTCCACCAATAGCCTTTCCAAGGGCCTTTTCTGGGACCCCAGGCCTGTCACACGGTGCCAAACATCAGCTGTTCTCTAGGACCCCTTCATATCTCCAAATCAATACAACTTAGGTGATTCTTACACTGCCATATTTGGCAGGTAGCATGAGGTACAACCTTGGTTATTTCTGGTACAGAGTTTCTTTGTGCTGACCCTGAGAAAACACTTCCCAGTTGGTAACTACCCTGCAGTAATTAAGGCTCAGAAAGAGACATTATATGAGTAAGAAAGAAAATGATCAAGAATTTCTTTCTTTTTTGAGTTAGTTTTTAATTCTTTCATCTTCAACACAATGGGCACTTTAGTTTACATTTATCCAGCACTTTCTGCTTCTAAGGTCATAGTGAAATTTGTTTCTGAGTCCTCTGTTGTTTCTGTCTCCCACTTTGCTCATTTTCTGAGTTTTTGCAGTTCCTTATGCATTGATGATCCACTGAGTTGGTGGTTCCCGTGAGACAGGATTGAGGGGTTTTCATTTCATGGATATTGGGTTTTTCCTCTGTTTGAGGCCCAAATAGCTCCCACTAGAACTATTTAAAATTAATGTTCCTGTTTGCATTTTCATGGAATTCAGCAGAAAATAGTCTCAAGGCCCATGCCACTATGGTCACAGGCCTGTGTTTACAAATGCTTTTTGAAAAATAATTTTCATTCAGATATCTCTGTTGATAAATTTCACTCTCTGTGTTGTATGTGAAGGTTGGTTCCCTCAACCTCCTTTCATAGAGACCATTTCTTCAGAAGTCTTTGACCTTGTTGGGTGTCCAGAGAGGACTGTCCAGGTACAAAACCTTTCTTTCTGTCCTCATCTCTTAGATAGTAAACTCTTGTATTTTGTCACCCATGTGATTCTTGGATGCCAAGATTAAGCATGGGCAGACACTTAAGGTTAAATGTGCCTATGTCACTTGATATATTCCTCTGGTCAGGGATCCATTTGCATGGCCTGGGATAAAAGCAATAAATTCTAATCTCTCTCTCTCTCTCTCTCTCTCTCTCTCTCTCTCTCTCTCTCTCTCTCAATCTTTCTTTCTCTCTCTGGAGAGTAGGTAATTTTTCCTCTACGCATAACTATTTGGGGAAATGGCCTTATTGTGGGGTTTTCTGCGACCTCCTTGTGGTTTAGTAATAACTATGTGGAGACTGGGTTGGTAACACCATTCCTCTTCTTGAGACCCCTTCTATCTACTGGAGAGGGACTCTTTGAGTTCCCTCTCTTCACTGTTGGACATTTCATTTAAGGTCACTTCAATTGAGTCCTGAAGTCTCTCACCTTCCCTGTGTCTGGTAATTTCTACAGAGTCTCCCCACCTCCTACCTTCAGCGGCTGCATACTTCCATTCATTCTGCTGGTCTTCTGGGCTTCTCTCCTATCCCCCACTTCCCAACATACCTGATCCTATTCCTTGTTTTCCCACTTGCTCCTTCCTTCTACCTAAGTCACTCTGTTCCTCTGCCTCCCATGATTATTTTCTCCCCCTCCTTCTAAGTGCGATTGAAGCATCCTTACTTGGCATTTCTGCTTGATAAACTTCTTAAATACTATGGGTTGTATACTAGGTATTAGCACATTTGGCTAATATCTACATATTATTGAGTACATATTATGTGTGTCTTTTTGGGTCTGTGTTGAATGATATTTTCTGTGTTGAATGATATTTTCAATGATATTTGCCTGCAAAAATCATGATATCCTTGTTATTATTAGCTGAACAGTATTCCATTGTGTAAATGAACCACATTTTCTATATTCGTTCTTCATCTGAGGGACATCTGGGTTGTATCTAACTTCTGGCTATTACAAATAAGGGTACTATGAACATTGTGGAACATGTGTTCCTTTTGTATGGTAGGGTGTCTTTTTGATATTTGTCCCAAAGTGGTATCGCTGGGTCTTCAGATAGTACTATTTTTGATTTTCTGAGGAATCGCCAGGTTGATTTCCAGAGTGATTGTACCAGTTTCTAATCCCAACAACAATGGAGGAATGTTCCTGTTTCTCTACATTCTCACCACCATTTGATGTCACCTGTTTTTAATCTTAGCTACTTTGATTGGTGTAAGATGGAATGCTGATTTGTCCTATTGACTGTGTCTTTTGCCTTGCAGAAGCTTTTCTGTTTTCTGAGGTCCTACTTATTGATGTTTAAGCCTGAGCCATTGGAGTTCTGTTTGGAAATTTCCCCTTTTGCAATGAGTTTCAGGCTCTTTCCCACTTTCTCTTGTATTTAATTGAGTATATCCTGTTTTATGTTGAAGTAATTGAACCACCTGGACTTTAGTTTTGTGTGAGGTGACAAATATGGATCTATTTTCATTTTTGTATATACAGACTGTCAGTTAAGAGTAGGAATGCAGTTAGCAACCCACAGACAAAATTTCTGTCTCAGAAGTTTACCTGTCTAAAAGAACTACAGGGACAAAAATGGTGAAGAGACTGAGGAAAGGTGATCCAGTGACCAGTCCAACTGTGGTTCCATCTCATGGGGGAGACATCAAGGCCTGACGCTATCACTGATTCTATGATGTGCTTACAAACAGGAGCCTAGCCTAGCTGTCCTCTGAGAGGCCCAACAAGCAGCTGAGACAGGTGCAGATAGATACCCAACGATTCCTCTGAAGTCAGGGACCCCAATGGTTGAATTAGGGGAAGGATAGAAAAATCAGGAGGGCGATGCCCCATAGGAAGACCAGCAGAGTCAACTAACCAAGACCCCTGGAAGAACCCAGACAGTGAGCCACCAGCCAGGCAGAACTGGTTCTAGGTTCACAACATACACACACACACACACACACGCACACATATGTATATATGCATATTAGAGGATTACCTGGTAGGCCTCAGTGGAAGAAGATACACCAAATACTCAAGAGATTTGAGGCCCCAGGGAAGGAGCCTTGGGGTGGGTGGGGTGGAGGAACATCCTCTAAGAGACAGGAGTGAGTAGAAATGATATGAGGAACTGTGGGAGAGTGGACCAGGAGGGAGTAATGGTTGAATTATAAATAAGTAAATAAATAAATAAATAAATAAATAAATAAATAACAACAACAACAAAGATTTTGAGACATCTGTTTAGTATAAGACTTTTGGACTTTTTGTTCAGGCAGTCTCTGAAAGAGCCTCAAACTTAACTTGACTTCTCAGCCCTAGATCTTTGCCATTGTGGCTCTCCATGAGGCTTTCTCTACACAATCTCCATGCTCCATTCCTTTCTCCCCCAGCCCTGGCATTTGACTCCAGCAGCTAACTCTTTCTAATGTAAAAAGCCACACCCCTTACTTCTCAAGTTGATGTTGGAGCTACATGTTCTTCCCCATGGCAGCTTGCCTTTCTTTGGAGCCAGTAAGGGAGTGATAAACATGTATATATCCTGCTAGCCTGATTCTGCTGTGCAGCCATTAACCATTGCGAACACAGGAACACACTTGTTTATAGTTAGTAAATACAGTACTTGTCAGTCATTCCAATATTACTTTGAGTTCAATGCATTATTTTTCATATAAATATAAGAATTCATGGTGGCATTGCAGTTTATTTCTTGTTTTTCAAAATACTTTTGCTAATTTGCCATCATTTGTCTCTAGTGAAAAGAATGACTTATATGACCTAAGAGAAGAATTATTATTTTTTCATGTAGTAGGTGACATATTAGCTTCAGTGAATCTTATATTTATTTTAATTTTATGGATTATATAACTGTTCAGTTAGTTGACAGCTTACATAAGTAAAGAAAATGTTTGTTCATTTATCCATACAGGATATACTTTTTTGGAATTTCAAAGATATTTTGATATTATACACACACACATACACACACACATATATATATATATATATTAGAATTGCTTCATTTAACATCCATTTAGTATGCTTGTCTTTTTTGTTAAGAATGCTTAAAATATACTTCTATATTACATTTCAACTATATGTCACTGTTAACTGTAAAGAATAGCATGTGCATGAGACTTCCATGACTAATTCATCATTTAGCTACATATACATCTTGCTTGGCCAGGATCTCTTGTCACTTCTTCTGCTCTCTGTTCTTCAAAAAGGTTACTTCAAGAGTTGTAAGTCCATACAGTGTCTCTATTTTTGTCAGCTTCTGAACATAACATTCACCTGACTGACAGGCATTGTTGTGGTTATTTTGGGACATTCTTTTCTTTTTTCTTTCCTTTTATATTAATCTTGGAATTCTTTTTTTGTCTAGTTCTGTAAAAAATCTAATTAGAATTTGGTAATAATCCCATTCAATGGGTACATCATTTTCAGAAATATAGGCACTTCAAAAGTCTTTATTTTGACATTTTATGATCATAGAAAGTCTTTATTTCTTCTGAAATCTTATGTAATTACTTTCTTCAGTGTTTTAAAGCTTTCAGTGCAGAGGTCTTTGAGCTTTGGTTAGTTTTACTAATAGTCCTATCACTTATTGTTTTGTGATGGGATTATAAGTGGAATTTTTCTTGACATTTTGTAGCTACATAGAAAATCTAAAAGGTTTTAAAACTTTTAAATTGTACCCTTCCAATTTTCTGTAAGATATTTTTAGATTTCAAACTTTCTTGACTTAATTTTTAAGTATTGTATGAGGCAGATAGCAAGTAGAAGTAATTTTTTCTTTGTTCTTCTTATTTGTACTTCTTTTTCACTTTAAGAATTCGAGCAATATGATTCATAAAAATTAAAAAAAAATAGATACATTGACTTACTCAGCTTTAGAAGGAATGTTTTCATTATTTTTACCCTTTAGTGTGATACTGTCTATAGGTTTATCCCATGTAGACTTTACTATCTTAAAGTATGTTCTTTCTATTCCTACTTTCATGGGGACCTCTCTCAGGAAAGGAAAGCTTGTCAGAATACATTTCAGTGTCTGCTTAAATGACTTACTCTGTTTAACTTTAAAACTGCTTATATTCTGTGTTTCATTAATTGATATGTCTATGTTGAGGTAACTTTGGATTACTAGAATGAAATCAATCAGGTCATAGTGTATGATATTTTTAATGTGTTCTTTAGTTAGGATTGTAAGTATGTTACTTACAATTTTTATGCCTATTTTAATCAGGAAATAATTCTATAGTTTTCTTTATTTTTTGTTGTGTTCTTATATGGTTTTTATATCAAGGTAATATTAACATCATAAAGGTTACTCTGCTAATGTTTATATTCTTTCTATTTTATGCAACAATTTGATTAATCTTAGTTTCATTACTTTCTTAAAGATCTGGAGTATCTCTTGTCTTAG
The DNA here is from genome assembly GCF_004785775.1 of Grammomys surdaster. NCBI lineage: Eukaryota > Metazoa > Chordata > Mammalia > Rodentia > Muridae > Grammomys > Grammomys surdaster. The sequence goes on from NW_021620852.1 coordinate 4,766,055, forward strand.
TAATTTGGTTATTGGAAGAATATTCATTATTCTTCAGTTTCATTTTTTGTTATATATCTCTTTATATTTTTATACAAATTGATTAATTGTAGTTTTGTTATATGTCTGCCTGTTCAACCATGTTTTCTAGATTTTTCTATGTTTGGAAGTATAAGCTTTTGATATTATCTCTACTGATTCTCTGATTTTCCTTGCTATCTGGTTTAATTATAGATTTTATATATCCAATTTTATTAATTTATGCTTTCTTTTACTTTTGGTTATTTTGGCTGGGCATTTTTCAAAGTTCACCTCATTTGCTGGCAACTAGAAATGCATTGCTAAGTTACTTGTTTGATATTTCTCAGATTTTTTCATCTTAGCTGTAAATGTTATACACTTTTTAAATTGGTTTTTTTTATCATATCCCAAAGATTGTAAAGAGTAATGCTTAATTCAAGAAAACATTCATGTTTCTCCCAAGTCTTCTTCAAGAATTAACTAGTACTTCATACTATACTAGTCACCACAAATTTGGATAAATTTTGTGTTTTATCTTCTCTTGATTTCCAGTTTTATGCAGTTATAATCTAATAAAACTTCAAAGGAAATGTTTTGATTCTTTTGAGTGTAGAAACAGTTGTTTGGTGGCATTAAATATTATATACTCTAAAATGTTTCATAGATTACTGAGAATAATGTATTTTTGGTAGGTATTAGATAGAATATATTTACATTTCTGTTAATTCTATTAAATATATAGTGCTTCTTCTTTTTAAAGTTAGTGTACTGCATTTTAGTCTAGATGCTCTCTATGGGAGGTGCTCATACCTGCATTAGGAGCTATATATTTTTAGATGTTTAATAGGTTTATTTATTTTTATTAATTAATTAGTAAATTATTTATCAATTTTTGTGTGTATAGCAAATATTATTCATCATATTCAAGAGAATAGGGCTCTGTAAGCCCCTCTGGTTATTTTGGGTTCTGAGATAGAATCTGTGAGGGAGATGCTCAATGTTGGGGGCCAAGTCAGGACAGGGACTCCTCAATAGACAAGGGCCTGTCTCTTGCTCTCATGTGTTTGCTGAGGTGGGTGGTCCAAGGATTCTTAATCGTTGGAGGATATGTAGGCCATAAGGTCCACCACCGTGTTGCTATAGCCATATTCATTGTCATATCAGGAGATGAGATATACAAAGTTCTCATTGAGAGCAATAAAAGGTGGAGGAGTAGGAAATGCTGTTGAAGTCTCAGGAGACAACCTGGCCTTCACTGTAGTCCATGATCCCCTTTGGTGAGTTCTCAGATGCTTACATCACCACCTTACTGATGGTCTCATTCTTGGCAGGTTTCTCCAGGCAGCATGTCAGATATATGATATATACACTGAGGGTAAGAATATGGAAGGCCAAGCCATTGAGCTTCCCATTCAGTTCTGGGATGACTTTGCCCTCAACCTTGGCAGTACCAGTGAATGCAAAGATGTTGTTCTGGGCATCCCCATGGCCATCATAGCATAGTTCTCCAGAAGTGCCATCCACACTCTTCTAAGTGGCAGAGATAGCATGGACTTTGGTCATGTGTCCTTCCATGATGCCAATGTTTTCATGGATGACCTTGGCCAGGGAAGCTAATCAGTTAGTGCAAGATGAATTTCTGACAATCTTATACTTCTCCCCATTCACACCCATTACAAACATGGGGCCATCAGCAGAAGGGAAGCAGTTGATAATCATTTTGGCTCCACTCTTCAATTGGGCCCCAGCATTCTCTATGGTGGTGAAGATGCCAGTAGATTCCATGATATACTCAGGACCAGCATCATCCCATTTGATGTTAGCAGAATCTGACTCCTGTAAGATAGTGATGGAATTCATGTTGATGACAAGTTTCCCATTCTCAGTCTTGACTCTACTGTTAAACTTGCAATAGGTAGAGTTATATTGGAGCATGTAGACAATGTAGTTGAGGTCAATGAAGGGAACATTGATGCCAGCAGTCTCTGCTTTGCCAAAATGTAGATGAGAAGGCAGCCCTGGTAGCCAGTCTCCCAATACAGCCAAACCGTTCACTTCAACCTTCACAACCATGTGTAGGAGATGGACGAATCTGTCACTGGATGAGAAGATTCAATGGTCTCTGGAACTGGGAGGAGCAGATATCCCTTTTTAACTACTTGTAATGAAATATAAAATCTTGATGTTTGGCACATATATTTTTTAAATTGTGATTTTATTTTGATTGATTTTTTTCTTTTATCAGTACATAGTACTCTTTTTTACTTCTGTTGAATTTAAAAAGAAATCTTGATTAATTAGAGGTAAATATATAATCTTAGTTACTTCATTTTTTGCCTTTCATTTACTTCATAGATATGTATTCATCCTTTCACTTGGAGTCTGTATAAGTTTTTGCTAAGGACATGTTTTTTGCTTGATTTTACAGACTATAGAACATTTACTTGTTTTCTTTCAACTTAGTTGATTAATTGGTGTCCTTTATAACAAAAGAATTCACAGCATGTTCACTAAGGATTAACACTGAGGGAAGTTTGTAAACTCCTATTGTGTTATTCTTCATATTTCTGGTTTGATAGATTACCCTACTTCCCTGTTATTGTCACGATTTCAATCATTTACTGTTTTGGACATGTTGGATATTTTCATATCTTTCTTGTAGGAATCCATTCACCTGAAGAATATATTCTTCCTTGCACATTTTGGTTATCGTTTTCCTAATTCTTCTTGCTTAAGGTTTCTACAAGTATCATTATGCGCTGCTGGGATATGAGGGGGTTGTGATGAATCTCTTCACTGTGTACCTGCTATGAAATGCCCGTCTCTCTTATTTTAAGATTTCTGGATTTAGCAATCTTAGTTCACAGTTATTTACTTTAGCCTTTTTAAAAACAGTAGGTGTTTTATGTTATGCCTTTTAATATAGTTTATTTATCTGTACCTTGGATACCTTAACTGTAACATGTGCAGAGTTTCTTTTTTGACCACTCCTATTAAGGATTCCCATGCCTCTGTGCCTAGATGTTCATTTATTTCTCTTTATTTGAGAGATTTCTTGCAATAATTTTATTGATATATTTTATGTATTTAGTTTTCATCTCAGTTCTTTCTTCTATCCCTGTTTTAGATTCTTGAACCTACCCTAGAATTCTTAGATGCTTTGGATACTATTGGGTTTTCGTGAGTTTTCAACATACCATTTCCTTAAATTTGCACTTCATCTCAGATACTCGTTCTCCTGCTATTCTTAGGCTATAGTAATGTTTTTATTTAATCTGAGCTTTAAGAATACCCACTTAGGATTCTGTCCCATCTGTAGACACCAAACCCAGATACTATTGCTGATGCCAAAAGTGCTTGCTGAAAGGAGTCTGGTACAGCTGTTCCCTTAGAGGCTCTGCCAGAGGCTGATCAGTACAGATGCAGAAGCTTGTAGCCAACCATTAGACTGAGCATGGGGACCACAGTGGAGGAGTATGGGAAGGGACTGATGGACCAGAAAGAGTTTTGCAACCCTATAGGAACAATAACAATATCTACAAGTCATACTCTCCAGATCTCTCAAGGACTAGACCACTAACTAAAGAAGACACATGGAGGTACCCATGGCTCCAGCTGCATAAGTAGCAGAGGATTGCCTTATCTGGCATCAATGGGAGGGGAGGCCCTTGATCTCTGGAGACATGTCTATACTAGAATCTCTGACATGTCAATTTCCTTGGCTTTTAATTCCTCTGTTTAACTCAGTTTTAAACAGTATGTTCCTGTTCAAAATGTCATCTTGCCACAACTTTCTGGGATATTGGTTGAGACATACAGAGTCTATGCTTTACATTTTCATCGTCAAGATCATTGTATCCCAAAATTTCCAACAGTATTTGAGGCTTGTGGTACATGAGTGTTTATTTTTTTTAGTAAGCCACCAGGTGTCTCCTCACTAAGGACATCTGTGCTGCTTACATCATTATGTGCATTTGTCCTTCTGTCCCTTAGAAATTTTACTGTTGTCTCCTATTTCCCTTTGGTATTTCTGATGTGCTTCTTTTCTTTGTTAGAACTGTCTTTCTTCTGGGGTCCTGACAATTCTCATTCCTTCCATCACAAGACAGAGCTTCCAGTCTACCATTGTACATAAAGTTTTCCAAAAGTTTATATTCCTTTAGTGGATGTATTTGGGCCAGTTATGGTACCATACTATCTTTACTTTAGAACATCTTTATAGATACTGTTTTAACTTTTAGATTTATGTCTTTTCTATTTCCCTATTTTCAAGTCCATATGTCAAACTTCCTCCTGCAGCTCAAACATGCCTATTTTATACTAATTTGGTGACTACATTAAAAGTGAGATCTATTTTTATTATTTTTTTCCTTATGTTGATTTATGAAACTTACCAAAATATATTTTCAAAGAAAAGAGATTTAACATAGTTCTATCTTTCAATAATAAATTGGTATTTTCTATACCTGAGGTCTTGCTCATAAGATGTTTTTTATGTTAATGTTTAATTTCCCTGTCCTGTCTGGCATAATATGTCTTACTATATTTTGTATAACATACCCTTAATTTATTTTCAACTAAAAGTTTGATTAAAAATTGAAAATTTAAGAGAAATAACATCATTGTGTGTTTCACTAAATGAATGTATAAATTAAAGTTATTTTTATGTTTCAGTTTTTTTGGTATTCTTTTCAATAATTGGCTCATCTTCCTGAGTTGTAATTTTCTTGTTCATATAAAGAAAATTACGAAAGTAAACACTCTCATTCTATGGAATACCACTGAGAAATACAAAGAAATAAATAATGAAGTATGAATCGAATTTCTCATGTTGTAAAAGCATATTTAACTACCTATGTAGATTATTGCTGAGATTTACCTATGTATCTATCCCTTTGAGTCATGCCTCTTAAAATAAAATACTCCCTGATAAGAAGCATCAGCACAATTATCCTTTCATATACATCACTCTTTATATATGCCATAGAAATAATCTCTGTATTTACTTAATTTCCTTAGAAAATTCATAAAATAAATATTTTCTCCTTATTCTACTTGGCAGATATGATAACATTTCTCCATAGTTGTCATAGTTAATTAAACCGTTTGATCTTACTTGTCATATAGATGTCAACACATCAGAGGAGGAGTAAAAAAGAAACAAGGAACAAAATATACATCATTGGGCATTATAAAGATTGGTTAACAATAAAACAACTTGTTTAGTACAAAATGGCTCTTAAAAACATAGATTTTATATTTCATATATTTTCTTCTGAGTCTTGTATTGATTAATTCTCTGAGTCAGAAAATATATTATATTCCAAACAATTTTATTTGAAACCGATTTGTTAGAACATATCAAATGGCATATAGAATTGCTATAGTGCTACAGAAAATGTCAAAAAAAATTTTTCAGAATTTGTTCACATATATATATATCCAAATATATAGATATATTTGGAAAACTGGTTAGAAAACGATTTGATTTGCCTGACATGTTAAGATGAAGTACTAGAATCAAGAGATATCTGTTATTAAAGGTGTAAATGTTACATGTTTCTCAGTTCTGAGCTACACACACCCTTAACTTCTTCAAGTTCCTGAACAGTATTACTTTTAGTCAGGAAGCAGTCTTTGTGCCACAGCCATATACAGTGTTATTTTTGTTCTCTAGAGTTGATTTCTGCTAAAGAGATTAATCATGCCACATCTCCCATAAGCCATCCTAACAAAATGGAGGGTCTGCTTTCTGTTCATTTATAATTGAATTTCAGTTCTCGCATGATTACAAATGATAAGAGACTTAAAGGACACTAGTAACTTGAGGTAAAATTAACTAAGAAAATTTTATTTTGGATTTTGATCCATTTTAGGAAAGGGAAGTCATTGGATGTTATCTGACTAACACCCACAAGCTGCATAAACTTACTTCATCACACTTTTTAAAACTGAAACAGTTTTACATAAATTGATTTATCTTTGCACAGAATTTAATCTATACTATTCCAATAACAAAGAACTTACATTTCTGCTTTATAAATCAATATAAAAGTTAATAATTCTTATTTATATAAATAAAGTAGGAAAACATACAGTTCTGGTATTCACTTCCTTTTTCTAAACAGTCTGTATGATAAGGAGCATCAGTAAAGCCTCACATGAAATTTGTACACATCTGTATATGAATATTAGTGATGGGGATTGTTAATCAAATTTTATAGAATTGAACAAATTTGTATAAGAAATAGGGAACAATAAGAAAATTTGTATAATATAAAATTAGCTATTGATACAATCAATCAATGAATTATGTATAACTTACAAAATGTTAAGATATCATTATATCCAAAGAACTATAATATTCATTTTTTTTATTGAATTCTCAAAGGCATGTTGATTGATACTCATGAGAACAGTGTTTGAAGTGAACTGCTATAACAGCTGCTTTTGAAAATTGCAAAGAACATAAAATTTTATTGTTCAAACAAAAGTTCTAGATTATGACGTTATATAAAATGTCAAATTACACCCTCCACCATACTTACGAAAGCTCTCCATGACTGTAATTCTTCCTATGATAGAAGAGCCTTAAATAACTATAGTAGATTTGTGTCACTACAATAGTGCACTGAATAACCAGCTTACACAGATGGAAGGTTATTTTCATTCAGCATTTTGCAGTTTAGAGAAGATGATTTGTCAATGAATTTGGGCTTGCCTTTCAAGGCTGTAGTGTGTGATGCATTGAACATTCAAATGATGTAGACAAACACTCTTTTCTTCAGAAAAAAAAATGCAGGTGATGGTGAGCTTAGGGATTTAGCATCACAATCACTATGATCTTCTTACAAATGTTATACTGCTTGTCTATAGTGGTGCCAAATGAGTTACTTTCCTATGCTTTAATGAAATGCAATGGGCAAGACATCTTAGAGAAGAGTGGTTGGACTTACAGTCCCAGAGACTTGGAGTCCATGAGAGCAGAACAAAGGTATGACAGGAAAAATAAGAAGCAAGGACTCATGTTATACAACAAGCATGAAGCAGACAGTAAAGTTGAAATGGCATGAGTCATTATTAGTTCTTAAAGCCCAATCTAAGTGACGTATGTCTTTTAGAAAGGCTGCATCTCAAAATCTATCAAAACTGTGCCAACAACTGGGAACAAAGTACTCAAATTCCTGAGCATCATTTCATTTAAACCTCCACAATCACTCTGGGGGCAGAATGTTGACACGTGGAATTTTGGGAACTACCATGCCAAATCAAAGAACCTAAAACTGTTAATTTTTAATTGTCATTAATTTTCTCTATTATTAAATCAATGGATACCTATTGCCTACATTTTAAACTAGATCATGATGTGTAATCATACTTGGCTGCTTTTCAGGGTGTTTAGATGTGTAAGAATTAGTGAATAAAAGCTAAATAGGTTTAGTGTATATAAATGTTTTGTGTGCATGTATGCATGTACACCACATATATGTCTGACACCTGTGAAGGTCAGTATAAGACTTTAGATCCCTAAGATTGGAAGTATACATACTAGTGAGCTACTTTATGGGTATTGAAAATGGAACCCTGTTCCTCTGTAAAAGCAACAAGTGCTATTAACCACTGAGTCAATTATCCAGACAAAGCAAAGTGCATATGGGCTCCTGATTAAAACAAACACAGCAAGGCCACCTCAATATCTGCCTCATGAGAGCATCATAGGTGTTTGGGTGAAGAAAATATAGTTTAGTGTTTGAGTGCTTCTTGTTCCCAGGTATAAATGACCTCTTCTAGACCAGGTACTATTAATGAGATTTAAAATGGATAAATATACATCCAATATTTCAAAGTAAGTCTTCATTCCTTGCTGTAAGTTAACATACGTATGTTGAACTAGTTACTTCCCATTTTAGAAATTATACAAATGTAATGTGATAGTGGTAGTGTCACCTGCTCTTAATGTCTCTTCTTTACTGTCCTCGATGAACACATTAATCTAGAATCTAATGTCATTGTAGTTCATAAGATCTGTGCTTTGGTTTCTCATATGACCATGATTATAAAATGCCACACATGAATTCAAAGTAGGAAGTTGAAGCAAATTCTGCAAAATGACAGGATGGGAAAGATGTCTTTGAAGGTATGAAAAATATCATTGAAATTAAAGCTTTCTAAGTTCATTTAGGCTTTTTGTATAAATTCTGCTTGATAATAAAATTCAGTTTGTCATATGTCATTCACATGGGCAGTCATATCAGACAATGTTAAAGTAATTATAGAGTGGTAAGTTCTCCTAACTCCCTTTAGAAAAAAGCCAATTATTTTTTAAATAATTTATTTTTTTTAAATCGTAATTCATTCACACAGGGGTTATAAACACAGAAAGGCAGGACGTGGGGAAGTGGATCTCCCTGGAAGGTGGGTTTTCAGGGGAAATACAGATATCTTTCAGAACAGGATATTGAAAAAAAGCCAATTTTTTAGTCTTCCTTAGGAAGTAGCAGCAAGAACTTTGCTTTAATAGCTGTCATCCTTTCTCTTTTCCTCATCACTTTATTTTTTTAGAATTTTGCATAATGTATTGTGATCATAACCATGTATCTCTTCCAAATAGACAAAATTCCAAAGGTGTCCTTACACACCCAACTTTGCTTCCTATCTCTCTCTTTTCTTTAACCCACTGAAGACCAGTTTATATTTGCCAATATATTTTTGGATGTGTGGTTAATCACTGAAGCATGTTTTTTCTATCACAGTATACATACTTAAAAAAAGGTGACTCTCTTCCAACAGCTATTTTGAATTAAGGAGAACAAATTAACTGAGTTTGGCTAGTGTCATTCCATTGTGATTTTCTTCCACTCACTAAGAATCCTACAGGTAGTTTAAGGTTCTGGCTGTAAGACTCAAGGAAAATGGAATTTTCTCTGCTCCACATGGGTCATACATTCTCATGTTCTAGATCCTATACAAAGGGAAAGAGTTTGGAAATAAATGGAAAAAATGTACCTTCCAAATACAAAGAGGTTCATTAAATTGTCCCTTAATATTAGATAATATAATATTCAACAACATGTCCATTACTTTAAGGCATAAAACCAAAGTCTATAATTGGCAAACATGCTTAAAGTTTACAATTCATCATATACAATGTATCCAATACAGCAAAATTGTGCTTACTGCAAAATTCTGCTTATGCTAAACTTGTGTATGACTGAGTCATACAGTATATTTTCATCTTTTACTTTTAGTGATTCTATTACTAATACATTATACTAATATATTACTAACAATATATTAATAATACTAATGCATTAAAAAACAATACTTGTGTGGTTTAAACTGATCAAAAGTCCACATTAAAGTGAACTGTGTGAATGGTTTCCCAAAATGAGTAACAAGTTCACTTAGTAATTTTCCTTAGCATAATGATGAAAACAGGTCATATCCCAAAAAAATGTTGTAAAACATATTACAGAAAATGTATAAAAGAAATAAGCTGATGGCAGAGAAGCAGCATGCACACTTAAACAACGTGAGTGTTCCTGTAGCCTTATTTTCATTGCTAAACCTCAGTTATGTTTGAATAATATTTGATTAATTGACTTAATGTATGATATAGCTTGGATCATTGAATGCATTCCTTTATTCACTCAAGTTGTTTTTGAACTATTAGAAAAGAAATTTTGTATCTATTTACTTGGTAAACATCATAAGATTTTTAATAAAAAGTTATCAAAGATATAATAGATACTACCCATGAGGTAACATAAAACTCATGGTTTTATGTATGAAGTAAACCACAATACCTTTTTTAGGCCACCTTGTCATCTTATCATATGAAGAAGGGTAATGGGTGAAGCAGGTAAACCCAGAAAAAATACAATATAGCATAATCTATAACTTATTATATAAAGAGAAATATAGGATATTTGAAACTATTTTAGGATGTTTTCTAGGGTCCTGGCCATTCATATTAATGATAAACTTGATACATTTGGAATAACCATATTTTCATAAAAAAGATTTTGATTATTCTTAAAATATGTTTTCTAGATACCACTATAAGTGGAAACTATGATATGGAAACTATTCAACATTAGTTCTCCAAGTAAAGAAGTCTTCCTTAAGAGATGGTGCCAGGACTGGAGGATCATGAGACACTATGGACTGCATTGTAAGAAACACTGTAAAGGTAAATGACAAAGGAGTGACTTACAATCATAAAAGATAGAAACCAGGTTTCAGACAAAATGAAAATTTCTGCTTCACTGGGTTGGAAAGCTTGACTGAATTTCTTCAGCAGTATTCATTCTGAAGATTGTCCCTAGCCTGCAAAACCTCTTAACCCAATGTGCTGACAAGAGTCTTCCTTTTCTTTCTTTAACTCTTTACGTTTCACATTAAAGCAAGAGAAACATGAATTTCAGTGAAATATATATGATCCAACAATAAATTTATTTAATTTTGACCAACATAGGCATGTAATCAAGGAAATGAGAGATTTTGTTATATCACAGCATAACCCTGCCTTCAGAAAATTACTTGAAGAATCAAAATACTAAAACTTATTACACTTCTGCCTCATGTGTGGCTAAAAAGAAAGAACCTGAGGAAATTCTTCTCTCAAAAATTGCTTTGAGAACAGACAACCCCCTCAGTAGCAGTTCTAGTTTAGGCTATCTCCTTCCAAAAGAATTTTTATCTTCAGAAGGGGGAGTCTTTTGTGGGAGTACAGCCTTTAGGGTAACTTTCCTAGTGTCCCCATTAGAACACCAGGTTTGTGTTTAACTGTTATTCTTCTTTTGAGTAACTTTACTTTAAGTTTTACTTTAAACTTTGCTTAAGCTGTCTTCCTCAACAAACTATGTTCTAAAACTATTTTGTCCATTTGTTACTTTTTTCTCTATAGCCTTGGATAATAGTAATTCTGAACAAGAACCAAGCCATAGGCTAAAACCTACTGTGTTTTGAACCTTCCTGTGCCTAACATATTAGTTTCTTACTTTAAAATTCATTTACCTTGAAATTCATTCTCATTCATATTCTTAGGACAATAACAGTCGCATCCATTGCCAAAATGTAAAATGGAGGACCTCTACCTCTGATGGAGTTCTTTCTCCTACTGAAGTCTCATGAGCAAAAACACTGTCAGTGTTTTCCTAAACGGTCTCTTCTTCCAGACTTCTACCAGAATGGCTCCAGAGTTTCTAAACACTCTAACATGCTTTCCACAGAGCAGCTCCAGTGGCCTGAGAGCCACACAGTTTAAGTTAGCAGTAACTTTCCTAGTGTCCCTGTTTAGAACACCAGGTTTGTGTTTAACTGTTTTGCTTCTTTTGAGTAACTTTACTTTAAGTTTTACTTTAAACTTTGCAACAACCTTATATCTTGATACTAATTTTCTGTCTTACTTGCAGAATAAATTTCTATATGCTGTATGGATGCAACACCTGTCAATTAAAGCTGGTTTGCCTATAGTTGATTCAGAAAATGCAAGGTGGGACATCCAAGAGCTAGGAGGATTCTGGGCTAGAACTATTCATGGGAAGAGAGTCACCATGCAAGATGTGAGGAGGACAGATGCTGGGTATCTTACCAAGCTGCTTGTCTGCCTCACCACTGAAAGTGTTACAGCCTAATAGGGAGGCAGAACGCAGTCCAAATTATGGGTTTCTAGGTGTGGTTCTCTGCAGAACAAAGGAAAAATTCTAAGTGAAAAAATTCTAAGGAGAGGAAAAGGAAAGGAAGGGACGAATGGCTCCTAATGAACCACCACATCTATGACTACTCTACTCTCTCTTTGTCTTTGTCTTCAGTACTTATGCATCTTTCAGAGTACATGGTCACGTGTTATAAAGTTCATCACAAGTTCACACCAAAAATCAAATCATAAATTGAAATAGAAGTTTACAACAGAGAATGTTCACATGCATATCCATTAGGAGTAATTATCTGGCTAAACATCCATTACCTGTCTAGCTCCACAGGTTTACTGAAGGTTTAAAACTTTAATAAGAAATTAGTGAAGTTTTGTATAGATAAACCCAGGCAATATTTTATCTTCTGTCCTAGAATCTATAATAAATCATGAGTTCCCTTTTAGTGATGTTTGGTTAATTGTTTTACAACCTCTTGGAATGTGCTCTGAGGAGGAGAAAGTTTGGTTACTATCTAAGGATACTTAACTGATGACACTTGGGAGACTGGCAGAGTTCTCATTGCAGTTTTGACTATCGGAAAGGGACCTAATAGCAGTCCCACTATAAAAGAGCTTAATAATTATTGATATAATTTTTGGAATTCTTATAGGATCATCATTAAGACTTAAGAACTTGTCTATTTGTCTATATAGCATCACAACAAGACAGTACATCTTTGTGGATTTGCAGAGATCTGCTCCAAAGGGGTGTGCTATTGCTTAGTGATTGTTACGTACATTTAATAATAACATAGATAAAGCACACTAATCTTTCCTAAAATAAGCTCCTTACAGCCTTTCTGAATAATGACTCATTTGTTGCAGGTTATATAATAATCCAAGGCAAGCATTTCAGGGTGATCACCTGCTAATTATTAGCTTGCCCCATTATGGCTACTGACAGTTGACCCTAGCTACGACTCTTTGCAACGGGAAAAACTGAGCATAAACTGGTTATCTCCAATAACCTGGCAAGACTTCGAATGGATTTTGGCACCAAGTCTGCCACAAAACCTTCAAACTACAATTTGTTCTGCCTACAGATATGCAGGGATAAAGATGGAAAAGAAATTGAGAAAATGGCTAACCAATTATTGGTCCTGCTTGAGTCCTATGCCATTAGTAGGAGCCTACCTTAGACACTCTTAATGATATTCTGCTCTACTTGCAGACCAAAACCTAGTATAACTGTCATCAGAGAATCTTCACCCAGTCATGAATAGAAACAGATGCAGAGCTTCACAGCCAAACATTAGGTGGAGCATGAGAATCCTCCTGAATAGGGGGAAGAAGGATTGTACCAAATCCCTATAGAATCAACTAACCTGGACCTATAGCAGCTCAAAGATTCTGAACCACCAAACAAAGACCATATGTGGGTCTAACCCAAGCCTTATGCTCATATGTAGCAGTTGTGCAGCTTGATCTTCCTGTGGGACTCCTAACAGTAGTGACAAAGGCTGTCTCTGACACTGTTGCATGACTTTGGGATACATTTTCCCTACTGGACTGTCTCTTCTAACCTCAGTAGGATATTCACACATCTTCCTTTGAAGTTACTTTGTTACTTATTGTAACTTGATATGCCAAGGCTGGTTGATATTCATGAGAGGCCTCCCCTTTTCTGAAGAGAAAGGGAAGAGTGGTGGATGGGAGTGAGATGGGAAGAAAGGACTAGGAGGAGAAGACTGAAGGAAAATTGTGGTGGGGTTGTAAGGTAAATAAATTCATTTATTTATTGAACAAAATAATATATATAATTAAAAACATAAAATATTTTCCTACAGATATTCAATGAGAAATGAATCTTCAGTTAGTATAGATCATGTAATGAGAATAATCATTATGAATCAATAGAAGTCATTATTTGCTTTAAATAAGATTTTTATTTTCATTTCATTTCTGATCATTTTGTTATATATATTGTAAAATTCTTTAGGTTAATTTTGGTGTTATTTGGACTTCTTAAATCAAGGAAATTTTATGTAAGGTTTCATGAGATATAAAGAAATATTTATTAATTCCAGATAATGACAACACCACAGACCATAGTAAAGATTTTGTCCTAATCTATTTTAGAAAGCTAATAAGATTATTATAGTTATTTAAAGGACTCATAGTAAAGCAAAGGCAGTTAAAAAGTGTCAAGATGTTCCAAGTAAATTGTTTACCTTTTATATAATGGCACCTTCTGTATTTGAACTGTTTAATATTGCTTATTTACTAGTCTTCCAGATGTTTTGCAAAATCTGTAAGATATTCATAGTGCAACATTATATCTTCCATGTAATTACCTTTTATTTTCTATCATGATGTGGTACTATAATGAAGCAAGAATCTGGGCCATTACCCTATGATAAATAGTGGGACAGTGAAATTAACCTTTGTGCATTGACATCCATTATAATTACATGACAATGGACTGGGGAATCAGTAACTAAGGTGTTTTACACTCACACACATACACACACACACACACACACACACACCAAAAATAAAAAACAAACACAAGGACAAATACAATCAATAATCAAGGTTCAAGATAGCATGAAAAATTCCCCTTGCTAATTTTAAAATGGAGGTCTATGGTAACAATGTACAATCCTCACATACATTCAGCCTTTTTCACCATGTTATTTGTGTGTTACACCCCATGAAATATTCTTAATTTACACTTATTGGCACAATGATGATCATTTTTATCTTCCTGCTCTTTGATCTCTCATGTAGACTTTAAAAATCTATTGAGGTCCTGAAACACAAGATCGGCATCCAAGAAACACAAGTCAATATCAAGAATAGATATTACTTTGGAATAAAGAGTTGGCAAGAGATATTCTAATCAAAGGTACCTAAGAAGTTAGGTGATAACGCCATTTATTATAAAATAAAATACACATCAAAAAATCCTAAACAGAAGAGATGTGAACAGAGAGACAATTCATACACATCAAAGTAAAATCCATAATGATGGCATTTTAATTCTTAATATCCATGCTTCAAACAAAATGGCACAGTCTTTTGTAAAGGAAACACTACTACAGCTTAAAATGCATATTGACCCTCACACACTGATAGTGGAAGACTTCACTATACCATTCTCAACAATGACAGAACCTCTAGACAAAAACTAAGGAGAAAAAATATTGAGGCTAACAGACACTATAAACCAAGTAGACCTTACAGATATTCAAAGAACATATCTCTAAACACAAAAGAATATATACTTTCTTCTCAATACATCATTAAACTTTCTCCAAAATTGACCACATAATCAGACACAAAGTAATTCTCAACAAATATAAGAAAAGTTAAATAACTCTCTGTATCCTATCTGATCAACATAGATAAAACTGAATATCAACAACTGAAGCAACAGAAAGTTTATCAATTAATTGAAACTCTCTACTGAATTTAAAAAAAAATGTTGTAGATAGGAATCAACAAAGACTATAGAGTACTCTATGGGCAATTAGAGGACTTTCTGGAATTCAGTGAAATTGAATAAACAGAACACAGAAACTTTTGAGACACAATGAAAGCTATGCTAAGAGGAACACTAAGCAATAAGTGTAGCAACTTGATACACATCTGAAATCTCTAGAAGAAAATGTAAGCATACCCAGAAGGAGGAGATAGCAAAAAATAATCATTGAGTACTTGGCCATTCGAGAATTCTATTAATAATTCTTTGTTCCCTGTCATAAGAAGATCTTCTTAAGCTTCATATGGTTTGTGAATTGTATCTTGGGTATTCTGAGTTTTAGGGCTAATATCTACTTATCAGTGAGTGTACCATGTGTGTTCTTTTGTGTATGGATTACCTCACTCAGGATGATATTTTCAATTTTGTTTTTTTGTTTTTTTGGTGTTTTTTTTTTTTTTTTTTTTGGTTTGGTTTTTCGAGACAGGGTTTCTCTGTGTAGCCCTAGCTGTCCTGGAACTCACTCTGTAGACCAGGCTAACCTCAAACTCTTGAACTGAGAAATCCACCTGCCTCTGCCTCCCAAGTGCTGGGATTAAAGGTGTGCGCCACCACCGCCCGGCTTTATTTTATTTTTTTATTTTTTGATGTTTTCTAATTCCATGCATTTTCTTGAAAATTTCATGAAGTCATTATTCTTAATAACTGAGTAGTACTCTAGTATGTGAATGTACCACATTTTCTGTGTCCATTCTTCTGTTGAGGAACATCTGGGTTGTTTCCAGTTTCTTACTATTATAAATATGGCTGCTTTGAACATAGTGGAGCATGTGTTCTTATTACATGTTTGAGCATCTCCTGAGTATACGCACAGAACAAAATACTCACATAAGAAATACGGAGACAAAGTGTGGAGCGTAAATTGAAGGAAAGGCCATCTAGAGACTGCCACATCTGAGGATCTATCCCATATACAGTCGCCAAACCTAGACACTATTGTGGATACCAAGAAGTACTTGCTGATGGTAGTATGATATGGCTGTCTCCTGAGAGGCTCTGTCAGAGCCTGACAAATACAGAGACAGATGGTCACAGCCAAACATTGTACTGAGTGTGAAGTCCTGATGGAGGAGTTGGAGAAAGGACTGAACAAGCTAAGGGGGTTTGCAGGCCCATGGGGGAGTAACAGTGTCAACCAGCCAGACCCCCTGGAGCTCCCAGAGGCTGGACCATCAACTAAAGTGTTCACATAGAGGGTCCCATGGCTCCGGTCATGTATGTGGCAGAGAATGGCCTTGTTGGACACCAGTGGAGGAGCAGCCTTTGATACTGTGGGTGTTTGATGCCCCAGTGTAGGGAAATGCCAAGACAGGAAGGCAAGAGTGGGTGGGTGGGGGAGCACCCACATTGAGGCAGGGAGAGGAGGGATGGGGTATGGAATTTCCAGAGGGGAAACCTAGATAGCATTGGAAATGTAAATAAAGAAAATATTCAAGAAAAGAAAGAAAATGAGAAAAACAAAAGAATTCTTTGTTTAGCTTTGTACCACATTTTTAAAATTGGTTTATTATTATTATTATTATTATTATTATTATTGGAGTTTAACTACTTGAGTTCTTAATGTGTATTTGGAATTAACCCTCTATCGGATATAGGGTTAATGATGATCTTTTCCCAATCTGTATGCTGCAGTTCAGTCCTATTGATAATCTCCTTTGCCGTACAGGACTTTTTCAGTTTCAAGAGGTACCATTTATCAATTGTTGATTTTAGAGGCTGGGCCATTGGTGTACAGTTCAGGTAATTTTCTCCTTTGTCAATGTATTCGAGGCAATTTACCACTTTCTCTTCTATTACACTGAGTGTATCTGGTCTTATTTTGGGCTTGAGCTTTGTGAAGGATGACAAATATAGACCAATTTGCATCTTTCTACATGCAGACCAGGACCATTTGTTGAAGACGCTTTATTTTTTCCACTATATGGTTTTGGCTTCTTTGTCAAAAATCAAGTGCTTTTGGATGTGTGAGTTTATTTCTTGGTATTTGATTCTATTCTATTGATCAAAGTGTTTGACTCTGTATCAATATCATGCAGTTTTTATCAGTATTGCTCTGTAGTACAGCTTGAGGTCAGGGATGGTGATTCCTTCAGAAGTTCTTTTATTGCTCAGAATTTTTTAGCTATCCTGGGTTTCTTTGTTTTACAGTGTATGATCAGGGTGCATTGTATGAAATTCCCAAATAATTAATGAAATATGTTGCAAGAAATCAAAAAGAATCAATGAAATAATTATTTGCTCTTTAAGAAAATCAACAAGATAGATAAAACCTTATGCAAACTAACCAAAAGACCTGCTTTGAGACATGCTATTTTCTAAAGGCAGAGGTAAGGGGAGTGAATCCAGGGTGAAAGTGAGGTTGTACAAGCTTTGAGGAATGGAGAGAGAAGAAACTATGGTTAAGATTTATTGTGTGAGACAAGAATCTATTTACAATAAAAAGAATAAAAATAACTTTTAAAGAAGGAGCTATAAATGTGATAGGGAAGATTCAAAGGAATTAGAATTATGTTTATTTTGGCTGACAATTCTGGTCAAACTCAACATCTAGTAGTAACTCATTGTTAGAAAATTTTTTATGGCTAATAGGATGGGATACTGGAAGAATAGGGAGACATCCCCTCAAATTGCAGTTTTTCTCTGGAAACCAACACTATTAAGGACAGAACAAAACTCTAATTTTAGCCAACTCTACAAGGCCCCTCCTCTCAGTTTCTACCATCTCAGAACCTCTTACAGAAAGTTACACTCCCATGTGAGCATCGAAAGAACAAAGCAAGAATAATGCCACAGGAATTTTCTCTGTTAAATGAATAATTACTTCTTTTATGAAATGTATACTTTCCTTCTATAAAGCTCATGAACAAAATTGAAAAAAAATGTGTTATAAAGAGAAAATCGCTTCCGGTTTGGGACTGAGCCTAGAGCAGGTCGCAGGCAGCAGCTCCGTACCCAACCGCAGAAAACCAAGAAAAACAGGGACTCCCAGGAGCTTGAACTCACGCAGCATCCCAGGTAAGGAAATAGCAGCACTCACCCCAAACAGGGAGCAACAGGGACCCACTGGGACCCAGGAATTCGCTCCTGGCCTGGAGCGGGCTCCATCCGGTCTGGGCCCGAGCACTCGCGGATCCCGGGGGGCAGCTCTGCACCCAATCTCGCAGAATCCAGAGGAAGCGGGGCTCGCAGGACCTCTGTGCCAAGCAGGGTCTTGGGCTAGGAGGTGGCAGTGCTTGCCCCCGAACAAGGAGTGGCTAGGACCAACTGGGACCCAGGAGTTCACTCCAGGGCCCGGAGCGTGGGTTCCTTCCAGTCTGTGCTGGAGCAGATCCCGAGAGTCAGCGCTGCACCCAATCTCACAGAACCTAGAGGGAGCGGGGCTCTCCGTGGCTCAAGCTAGCTCAAGCAGTTTCTTAGGCTAGGAGGTGGCAGTGCTCGCCCCCAATCAGGGAGCAACTGGGACACACTGGGACCCACTGGGACTCATTGGGATCCAGGAATCCGCTCCTGACCCGGAGCCCCGGCCCCTTCCGGTTTCCACCTGAGCACCGAGCACATCTTGGGCCTCATCTCTAACTCAAGCAGCAAAACCCATCCCAAACAGTTCTGACACAACCTAGATAATAGGAAAGACAGGCCCCAGTCAGAGACAGCATTGATAGCACAAAGGTGATCCAGATGGCGAAAGGCAAGCACAAGAACACAAGCACCAGCAACCCAAGGTACTTGCCATTATCAGAACCTAGTTCTCCCACATTAGAAAGTCCTGAACTCCCCATATCACCAGGAAAATAAGAACCAGATCTAAAATCATTTCTAATGATGATGCTAGAGGACTACAAGAAGGAAGTAAATAACACTATCAAAAAACTTGAGGAGAACACAGGAAAACAGGATGAAGTCCTTAAAGAAACACAAAAATCCTTTAAAGAATTACAAGAAAACACAAACAAACAGATGAAGGAATTGAACAAAACCATCCAGGACATAAAAATGGAAGTGGAAACAATAAAGAAATCACAAAGGGAGACTATCCTGGAGATAGAAAACCTAAAAAAGAAATCAGGAGTCATAGACACAAGCATCACCAACAGAATACAAGAGATAGAAGAAAGAATCTCAGGTGCAGAAGATACCTTAGAAAATATTGACACAACTATCAAAGAAAATGCAAAATGCAAAAAGTTGCTATCTCAAAATATCCAGGAAATCCAGGACGCAATGAGAATACCAAACCTAAGGATAATAGGTATAGATGAGAGTGAAGATTCCCAACTTAAAGGGCCAGTAAATATCTTCAACAAAATTATTGAGGAAAACTTCCCTAACCTAAGGAATGAGATGCCCATAATCACACAAGAAGCCTACAGAACGCCAAACAGACTAGATCAAAAAAGAAATACCTCCCGTCACATAATAATCAAGACTCAAAATGTACAAAACAAAGACAGAATTTTAAAAGCAGTAAGGGAAAAAGGCCAAATAACATATAAAGGCAAACCTATCAGAATTACACCTGACTTCTCACCAGATACTATAAAAGCCAGAAGATCCTGGACAAATATCATACAAACCCTAAGAGAACATAAATGCCAGCCCAAGCTACTTTACCCAGCAAAACTCTCAATTACCATAGATGGAGAAACTAAGATATTCCATGACAAAACTGAATTTACACAGTATCTTCCCACAAATCCAGCTTTACAAAGGATAATAGCAGGAAAGCTCCAATACAAGGAGGGCAATCATACCCCAGAAAGAGCAAGAAAATAATCCTTTTCCATCAAACCCAAAAGAAGATAACCACACAAACGATGTCTCCACTATTAGCAAAAATGACAGGAAGCAAGAACACCCTCTCCTTAATATCTCTTAACATCAATGGACTCAATTCCCCAATAAAAAGGCATAGGCTAACGGACTGGATACGCAAACAGGACCCAGCTTTTTGCTGCTTACAGGAAACCCACCTCAGTGACAAAGACAGACACTACCTTAGAGTAAAAGGTTGGAAAACAATTTTTCAAGCAAATGGCACTAAGAAACAAGCGGGAGTAGCCATTGTAATATCGAATAAAATCAACTTTCAACTTAAAACTATCAAAAAGGATAAGGAAGGGCATTTCATACTTGTCAAAGGAAAAGTCAACCAACACGAACTCTCAATTCTGAATATCTATGCGCCAAATACAAGAGCATCGAATTTCATAAAAGAAACCTTACTAAAGCTCAAAACACACATTGCACCTCACATAATAATAGTGGGAGACTTCAACACCCCACTCTCAGCAATGGATAAATCATGGAAACAGAAACTAAATAGAGATACAGTAAAACTAACAGAAGTTATGAACCAAATGGACTTAACAGATATCTATAGAACATTTCACCCTAAAGCAAAAGAATATACCTTTTTCGCAGCACCTCATGGTACCTTCTCCAAAATAGACCATATAATTGGGCACAAGACAGGCCTCAACAGATATAAGAAAATTGAAATAATTCCCTGCATCCTATCAGATCACCATGGTCTAAGGCTGGTCTTCAAAAATGACAAAGAGAATGGAAAGCCCACATTTACATGGAAACTGAACAACACCCTACTCCTTGATAATCAGGTAAGGGAAGAAATAAAGAAAGAAATTAAAAACTTTTTAGAATTTAATGAAAATGATGACACATCATACCAAAATTTATGGGATACAATGAAAGCAGTGCTAAGAGGAAAATTCATAGCTCTAAGCGCCTACAAAAAGAAACTGGAGGGAGCATACACTAACAGCTTGACAGAGCACCTGAAAGACCTAGAACAAAAAGAAGCTAATACACCCAAGAGGAGTAGAAGGCAGGAAATAATTAAACTCAGGGCTGAAATCAACCAAATTGAAACAAAAAGAACTATCCAAAGAATCAATAAAACCAGGAGCTGGTTCTTTGAGAAAATCAACAAGATAGATAAACCCTTAGCTAGACTAATCAGAGGGCAGAGAGACAGTATCCAAATTAATAAAATCAGAACTCAAAAGGGGGACATAACAACAGAAACTGAGGAAATTAAAAAAAATCATCAGATCCTACTACAAAAGCCTATATTCAACAAAATTGGAAAATTTGGATGAAATGGACAATTTCCTAGACAAATACCAGTTGCCAATGTTAAATCAGGACCAGATAAACCATCTAAACAGTCCCATAACCTCAAAAGAAATAGAAGCAGTCATTAAAAGTCTCCCTACAAAGAAAAGCCCGGGACCAGACGGTTTTAGGGCAGAATTCTATCAGACCTTCAAGGAAGACCTAATCCCAATTCTTTTCAAACTATTCCACAAAATAGAAACAGAAGGTACACTACCCAACTCATTCTTTGAAGCCACAATTACACTCATACCTAAGCCACACAAAGACCCAACAAAGAAAGAGAACTTCAGGCCAATCTCCCTTATGAACATTGATGCAAAATTACTCAATAAAATTCTAGCGAACCGAATTCAAGAACACATCAAAACAATTATCCATCACGATCAAGTTGGCTTCATCCCAGGAATGCAGGGTTGGTTCAATATTCGGAAATCCATCAATGTAATCCATTATATAAACAAACTCAAAGAAAAAAACCACATGATCATCTCACTAGATGCTGAGAAAGCATTTGACAAAATTCAACACCCCTTCATGATAAAAGTCTTGGAAAGGTCAGGAATTCAAGGTCCATACCTAAACATAGTAAAAGCAATTTACAGCAAACCAGTAGCCAGCATTAAACTAAATGGAGAGAAACTTGAAGCAATCCCACTAAAATCAGGGACTAGGCAAGGCTGCCCACTCTCCCCCTACTTATTTAATATAGTATTGGAAGTCCTAGCCAGAGCAATTAGGCAACACAAGGAGGTCAAAGGGATACAAATTGGAAAGGAAGAAGTCAAAATCTCACTATTTGCAGATGATATGATAGTATACTTAAGTGACCCCAAAACTTCCACCAGAGAACTCCTAAACCTGATAACCAACTTTAGCAAAGTGGCTGGATATAAAATTAACTCAAGCAAATCAGTAGCCTTCCTCTACTCAAAAGATAAACTGGCTGAGAAAGAAATTATGGAAATGACACCCTTCAAAATAGTCACAGATAATATAAAATACCTTGGTGTGAACCTAACCAAGCAAGTAAAAGACCTGTATGACAAGAACTTCATTCCCCTGAAGAAAGAAATCGAAGCCGATCTCAGAAGATGGAAAGATCTCCCATGCTCATGGATTGGAAGGATTAATATAGTAAAAATGGCTATTTTGCCAAAAGCCATCTACAGATTTAATGCAATCCCCATCAAAATTCCCACTCAATTCTTCTCAGAGATAGAAAGAGCAATCTTAAAATTTATTTGGAATAACAAAAAACCCAGGATTGCGAAAACTACTCTCAGCAATAAAAGAACTTCTGGAGGAATCACCATCCCCGACTTCAAGCTGTACTACAAAGCAATAGTGATAAAAACTGCATGGTATTGGAACAGAGACAGGCAGGAGGATCAGTGGAATAGAATAGAAGACCCAGAAATGAACCCCCATACCTATGGTAACTTAATCTTTGACAAAGGGGCTAAAACCATCGAATGGAAAAAAGATAGCATTTTCAACAAATGGTGCTGGTCCAACTGGTGGTCAGCATGTAGAAAAATGAAAATTGATCCATACTTATCTCCTTGTACAAAGCTCAATTCCAAGTGGATTAAGGACCTCCACCTAAAACCAGCCACACTGAAACTAATAGAAGAGAAACTGGGAAAAAGCCTGGAATACATAGGAACAGGGAAAAAGTTCCTGAACAGAACACCAATGGCCTGTGCTCTAAGACCAAAAATTGACAAATGGGACCTCATAAAGCTGCAAAGCTTCTGTAAAGCAAAGGACACAGTCAACAGGACAGAGCGGCAACCAACAATTGGGAAAAGATATTCACCAACCCTACATCTGATAAAGGGCTAATATCCAAGATATAGAAAGAACTGAAGAAATTAGACTCTAGACAATCAAAGAACCCTATTAAAAAATGGAGCACAGACCTGAACAAAGAATTCTCAACTGAGGAAGCTCGAATGGTTGAGAAGCACCTAAAGAAGTGTTCAGCATCCCTAGTCATCAGGGAAATGCAAATGAAAACAACACTGAGATTCCACCTCACACCAGTCAGAATGGCTAAGATCAAAAACACAGGTGACAGTACATGTTGGCGAGGATGTGGAGAAAGAGGAACACTCCTCCACTGTTGGTGGGATTGTAAACTGGTACAACCACTATGGAAGGCAGTCTGGCGGTATCTCAGAAAATTGAACATAGCGTTACCTAGGGACCCAGCTATACCACTCCTGGGCATATACCCAAAAGAAGTTTCAACATACAACAGGGACACATGCTCCACCATGTTCATAGCAGCCTTATTTATAATAGCCAGAAGTTGGAAAGAACCCAGATGCCCTTCAACAGAAGAATGGATGCAGAAAATGTGGTACATTTATACAATGGAGTACTACTCAGCTATTAAAAACAATCAGTTCACAAAATTCCTAGGCAAATGGATGGAGTTGGAAAATATCATCTTGAGTGAGATGACCCAATCTCAAAGGAACATACATGGTATGCACTCACTGATAAGTGGATATTAGCCCAAAAGCTCACAATTTCTAAGAATCTTCATATAGACCACATAAAACTCACATAGAAGAAGGAAGACCAAAGTATGAATGCGTTGGTCCTTTTTAGAAGGAGCATCAAAAGTTTCAACCAGAACTCCCAAAGTCTAGACCACCAACCAGAGAGCACAAAGGGAGGGAGTCACACACCTGTATAGGGAATTGAGGGTGACCTTGTTAGACTCCAGTGAAAGTGGAGGGCCAAGGTCCCCAAAAGTTTGGATCCCCTACTGTGTTGGAATTCGAGAGCAGGGAGATGGGACTGGGAGGATGTTTGGAGCACACCATCACAAAAATTAGGAGGAAGGGGTAGGGGATAAGGGATTTGGGGGGAGAATGAGAAAGGAGACAACATTGAAAGGTAAATACATATAATACCCAATAAAAACCCCACACAGATAAAGGATTTAAAAAAAAGAAGTCTATTTATTTTAAATTAATTTCAAAAGTTTCTAGGAGATGCAAATTGGCTAAGATACTATTTTAAGCTCTCCACAAAAGAATTTAAATCTCTGTTCAATATTCTCAAGAGTGAGGTAAACCCTAACTTCCTCAACAGTTAATTGACAAAAGAGAGGTAATCTCACAAAAAGTAGAAAAAGCTATTTCTAATCGATATATCATATAGTCTGATTAATTGTCAGTGGAACTATAAAAGTCCTTTGACAAAAGATTATTAATATAGATTTATATATCCTTAAATAAGGCCTTCATGACTCTCTGAGTGTGGAAGGAGCAACTGTTGGCGCTTCTGCCCTGATTTTACAAGAACTCTGAAAAATTGGCTTTAAAAACAAAAGAGGGGGAATGGTACCCCCTCAGAAGGAGTCCCCCTGAAATACTCTCCATCATGCCTTGTTCACTTTTCTCTCTCTAAAGCTGAAAGCTCATGGCAAATCTCTTGCTGACCATGTTGGTGACCTCGGGCACCACCAAGACCAACAAAACTTTGCCACAGATATGGGGAAGGACCCTCATACCCATAAAGGGAATGCCCCAGTCCCAGTTCCCTTATGGAGCCGAGGACTGATATGCCTGCCCAATACCACAGAAGGCACAGCTAACCGGCTACCACAAATATTAATGAAAAGAATAGATACTCTCACAAAGCCAGGCCCAATCATAAATACGATGAATAACAATTTACATCCAGGGAAGAGAAATCTCCCTGAGAATCCCCTTCTTTTTTCTTTCCAGGTAAAATTGAATCACCCGTGATGCCTGCTATTAGAAGTTCTAACCCAGATGGACCAGAAGCCAGGAGCCTCGCCCTTACCCTCACCCCCTACCTTTTCCCACCTGCACAAGGTCCCCTGAAGCTGGGCAACTGCAAGATCCTGCTTGGCAACTGCAGATAGACTCAAAGCAGTGTACCATATCATCTGAAGAATAGCAGGGAGACCATAACTCCAGCAGTGTACCATATCTTCTGAAGAATAGCAGGTTGTAGTCCTCCTCGCCCCCACGAATAACCAGGACCCGCCGGTCGGGTCAAGTGGCACCCAGACGTGGGGCTCGAGGCACGGACCCATCCGGACGGACCCTCATTGAGAGGATGTGCGCACGACATCAAGATTGAGCAAGACAGAGATCATCGCCTGTGACCTGTCGTCCACGGAACCAGGTTGATGCTGCCATCAAGAAGGCAGTTGAAGTTCATTACCATCAGCTGAAAATTGCAGAGGATCCAGAAGTGACTCCGCAGGAGACTGACACAGCTGTCAGCTCCCCTGCCTCCCCCTACGGTCGACCCCTAGACTTCCACGCCCTCCAGAAGGGTTCCTGGTATGCCTGGCTTTGCCCTCATTTCTCTCGCTAGAGAGCTTGGCCTCTTGATCACCACAACAAAAATTGGCTTTTTCCTAAACCAAGGCCACCCTTGATATGGCCGCTAACATTGGGGAGCCTTCCTTTATGACAATATTACACCCCAAACTGACAAATGGTTGGTAACTTGAACATTTACAAGAGACTAGGATGGCTGTGAGTTAGTCCAATGACGGGATTATTGTAGGTCCACTTCCCAGGGGCCCACCCAATGCAGCCGAAAAGGAGTGCGTGGTGCTGGGAGTGGGTGCAGCCTACATGGCCTAAGACAGGGCTCTCACCCTCCTTTCACCCACATCAGAGTCCCTTGACGTCGCCCATCGTCGACAGCCTAAAGCCTTCGACCATCGATGTGACTCGTCTCACATCAGTGTTTTGGGGTTGTGAACTTGTCTAAGACCCCCCATAATTAGACATCCAAATTCAAAACTCACATAGTTGGGATTGAACATAAGACGCCTTCTCTAACTAAACAGAGAAGGGGGAGATGCCAGAAGCCAGGACCCTCGCCCTTACCCTTACCCCCTACCTTTCCCCACCTGCACAATGTCCTCTGAAGCTTGGCAACTGCAAGATCCTGCTTAGCAACTGCAGATAGACTCAAAGCAGAGTACCATGTCTTCTTAAGAATAGCAGGGAGACCATAACTCAAGCAGTGTACCATATCTTCTGAAGAACTGCAGGTAGATCATAATTCAAGGCAGTGTACCATATAGACCATGACATGTTTCAAGGCACAGGCCAAGAAGATTTTGTACTTTTCCACCACCTGGACCCTCTTACCCCCTCCCCTTGTAAAACATGCTATAAAAAAAAGCATTTCATGTTCAAAAAAAAAAGAAATTAAAAAAAAAAGAAAAGAAGCCATTAAAAAAAAAAAGAGAAAATCATTAGTAGTCATCTTTAAGCAGGTATACTTAACAAATGTGTTTCTTTTCATATTTTATGTATTTTCACTAATTTTTAACAATACCCATAGTACTCACATAGTTCTTTCTCTAGTGTATACATCTCTGATTGCAAATTCAAATATTTCTTATACTTATGAGCAATTTTAAGGTAATATCAGTTTTTATAAAAGAGAAAATTGTATAAAGTTAAAATGTGTAAGGAAGGAAATCTGACTGTGTTTTATAAAAAGTAAGGAAAGAAAGCACTTCAAGAAGGGAGCTTTCTGAATAGTGCTCAAACCAGTTAACACTCCCTCAGCTACTGTAAAAAGAACCAGGAATTGCAAAAAGTCTTGAAGAGCAATTAGCAATCATAGTGGGAAAATGTAGAGAATAAAAGGAGCCAAATGTGTTCCAGATGACTATACTTGGATTCTGAATTCTCTGTGGTTTCAAAATCAATACCAATTGATGACCCCATTTTTACCTTGATCTGCTGCCTCATGTATTAAAAAAAATCCCCATATTTAAAATTCTGGTATGTGTAGAAGCACAACAAAATATATGTATTGAAATTTAGGAAATTTCAAGCATATCCTTATTATGAAAATTATAAAATCCTTATTATGAAAATTATAGAAATGATCTCAAGCATTGTACAAAATAAAATTATAAATTATTACTATTATTGAAGAAAGGATGGAATGCTTTCTGAATAGACACTTATCTTTTAAGAAATACTTTAAGAAGTAGATGGAGAGGCGTATTAACAGTTTAAAGAAAATTATACTATGGGAAACTGTAAGGCAGGAAAATTGAATAAGCTTATCTGATAACAAAGAACATTCTTTATGTCTCTAGATAATATGGAACCAACTTAATACATTTGAGGCTTTTTTGTAATTTCTTTTTTATTTTCATTTTCTGTTATTTTTACAATATACTGCATTTGCATGTTTCATAATAAAACAATAAAACATGTAAATTAAGAAAAATGACTTTCACATATTTCTATATCTAATACTTTTGTCACAGATAATTTTTTCTACTCTCCAATAAACTCTTGTCAGTTTCCTTCTAGCAAAGTATTTGTACTCTCTCTAAGGGTTTAAAACCCATTCCTTTTTAGCTGATTATGAAAAGCAATTAAAATGGTGAAACATTCTTTGTCCATACATTTCTTTGCTGTTATACCCTCATTTTGCTCCTGTCTGAATTGATTTTCTTTCACATACCTCCTGTATCTTTTTGTCAGATTGTGGGATAACTTCTGTGAGTTTTGTTTTCAGCTCAGTGGTTATTAGTTGTCCCATTTTGGAGCAAAAGTTCAAAATTCTGCTGGGTTTCTAAAACAATGATAATCATTATTCTTGGATCAAACTCTCATTCATTCATTATTGAAAGAAATAATCTAATTGTAACTTAATTCTATAACCTGATAGGCAACATAATATTATTACCAACTACATACAGAGACAGAAGGTCCAAGTTCCCAGGACTTATTTCTATTGGCATATCCTGTAAAGAAAGATAAATGCCCTCAAGCTGGGAAACCTAGCAAACATCTCATTAAGGGATGTTTGTATGGGTGATTATTTCTTTGTGTCTTCTCCTATTGAGTATTATTCTGGACAGAAACATCCCAGCCAGCTATTATGGCTTGGAGCCAGCACAGTTTTCAAGCAAATCATGTTTATGTTTTGAAACAGGACCTGTATGTCGAGTGATGCAACTAGTTTAATCACATTGAACATTCCTATATCCCTTGAAAGTACTTCATGTAATCTGTTCCTACTGCAGATCCTGGATCATCATATTACTGATGACACACCCCATAATTCAACTGAGTGGACATCAACCATCATTCATGTGATTTGGGCAACATTGAAAGAGACATTTATGAAAAAAATACTTCTAAGTATACTGTAAACTACTTTATTCAACTCATAGAATGAAGTTAATTTCACAACTTCAAACTGATGGTTAGATTTTTACTTGTTTAATTTTGAAGCTATGTGTACAGATTTACTGTTATTGATTACTATGGCATTGAATGATTCTAGACTTTCTAATTCTAGAAAAGCTCACTATGATTAAACTTAATTTTTACAAGGATAACAAGAAGTAAAATTCACACATTGTCATTTTTGATTAACAAACCTATCACAAAACTTAAATAGGTATATAAACATATTTTCATTCTAAAACTACTGAATTATAATTTTCCTTTATCATTTTTTTAGATTTATTTATTTTATATATGTGAGTACACTGTTGCTGTCTTCAGACACACCAGAAGAGGGCATTGGACATGGGATCCCATTACAGATGGTTGTTGGACACCATGTGGATTCTGGGAATTGAAATCAGGACTTCTGGAAGAGCAGTCAGAGCTCTTAACCAATGAGCCATCTTTCCAGCCCCAATTTTCCACATTTAAAAAAGAACATTTATTCATTTATATTTCAAATGATATCCTCCTTCCCTGTTTCCCCTTTGCAATGCACCCCCTCATCCTATACCTCCTCTCCTTTGCCTCTATGAGGCTGCTCTTCCATCCACTCATCCACTCCCACCTCACCACTCTAGCATTTCCCTATGCCGGGGCATTAAACTTCCACATGACCAAGAGCCTTCTTCCACTGATGCCAAATAAGGCCATCCTCTGTTATTTGGAGCCCTGGAACCCTCCATGAATACTCTTTGGTTGGTGGTTTAGTACCTGGGAGTTCTGGATCGTCTATTTAGTTAATATTGTTCTTCCTAAGGGGTTGCAAACTCCTTCAGCTCCTACAGTCCTTCCTCTAGCTCTTCTTCTGGGGTCCCTGGGTTCAGTCAGATGGTTGGGTGCGAATATCTGCATCTGTATTGCTCAGAAAACAGCCATGTCATACTCCACTCAGCAAGCACATCTTGGCATCAGTAATAACGTCAGGGCTTGGTGTCTGCAGATGAATAGATCCCTAGGTTGGGTGGCCTCTGGGTGGCTTTTCCTCCAGTCTCTGTTCCATTTTTTTTTTCTCTGTCTTTCCTTTGGACTGGAATATTTCTAGGTTTGAGATGAGTGAGTGGACCCATCCATCAACTGAGGGCCATGCTTATTTACTGCAGGTGGTCTTTACAGGTTTTATGACCACTCTGTTGTGTATTTGCCACTTGTGGTCCCACTTGCTGGTAGGATTTGGTGAAGGAAGCAGAGGCAGAAGGATCATGAGTTGGAGGCCACCCTGGGCTATACAATTTCCCACTTTTTAACTGCGTAGAAAATAACTTTCAATGAAACTGATGTATCTTTTGAAATACTTTAGTTTTTCATGTTCTGGTCACAATCTACTAGTTCCTGAGGTAGCCAAGATGTACCAATGGCTTATCTTGGGCTCTACATTCTTTTCTTTTAATGACCATTTACATTTAACTGATAATTATGAGAATTATGAGATATAAGATTATGCATTCCTCCATCACAAACATGTTTGTATTAGATCATATTTACAGTATATAATTCTCATTTTCCAGTCCTGGTAATGAGACATAGAAATTTACATTCTAAAGGTACTAAAATCAATAGAAATTTTAACAGTTTTACTCAGAGACAAAACCTATGAATCACAATAATGTCAAACATGGCAAAATATACACAAAGGTACAATAAGTAGAAATCACACATTGGTGATAAACAAGACTTATCTAATTGGACTTAAGGTGCATTCATCTAGAGGGAAAGCATTCATTGGACTAGAAATCCACCCAACTTCTGGGGTTAATGACATCATGGACCTAAGAAAAATGATCTACTACTGTGCCCTTCCCCCAGCCTTGAGCAGGCCTGAGAGACCTTGTTTACCACAACAGACCAAACAATAGGAGGTATTGCCTGCCTTGGTGCCTCCTTGACTGCCTGTAGCCTGGTATACAAGCTGAGAAGAATAGACTGCCTGCTGAGCTTGCCTTGAGACATCTCTGGCCTGCAGTTAAGGATGGATTCCCCTCACCCGCAGCAGGATGGATTCCCATCACCTCCAGCAGGATGGTTTCCCCTCACCTCCAGCAGTATGGTTTCCTCTCACCCCCAGACAGCTGAAGCAAGAAGAAACTCTGGGGGTGGGGATGGGCTTTCCACTTTAAATTGAAAGCTGAACATTAAAGCATTGAGCCTCAATCAGAAATCTTTGTCCTGGCCTCATCTCTTCCCCCCCTCCTGTCCTTTCTTCCATTCCCAGCCTCTCTTTCAGGTGAACCCGGTTTACTGGTTGACTGTGGGTGCTGGCCGGCAACATACTACCACCACTTTCCTAGACCAACATAATTGCTTACTACATTTTATTTTTTAACATGAGAGAATGAAATATAATAAGGTAAAGCAAAACTGTCATATGGAAGTAGGACACTGCCATCCAACAGTAGGAAATAATTCTCAGCACAAGAGTTAGAGATCCATGAAAATACTAATTGATGCTATTTGATGTATATAAAACCATTTACAGACCTGTGTAGGATCCTTGCTTGCTCCTTCAGTCTTTATAACCTCATGTGATCCTAATTTAATTGATTCAGGGGACATTGTTCTCCTGGTGTTCTGGATTTCCCTGGCTTTTACAATCTTCCACCTATTTTTCTGTAGGATTCCCTTTGCTATGAGGAGAGAGAGTGAATGGAGGCCTCCAATTTAGAATTTCTATTCACATAATGTCTCACTGTGGGTCTGTGCATCTGTTTCTGTCTACTACTTGAGGCAGCATCTTTGATAATAACTGGATAAAGCACTGATCTGTAAGTATTTCAGAATATCATTAGAACTCTTTTTATTGAGTTGTTTTTCCAGTAGTTTCTAGGGTATCTAGTCTCTGCTTCTTCTTCTTGTTTTTGTTTTTGTTGTTGTTGTTGTTGTTGTTGTTGCTCTTCTCCTCCTCCTCCTCCTCCTCCTCCTCCTCCTCCTCTTCCTCCTCCTCTTCCTCTTCCTCCTCCTCCTCCTCCTCCTCCTCCTTCTTCTTCTTCTTCTTCTTCTTCTTCTGTTGTTTGGTTGGTTTTGTTCTTTCTTCTCAGTTATATATCCAGTGTTGGGGGTGGGTTTCTTTTCATGGAATAGGCCTCAGATCAAATCAGACATTGGTTAGGTATTCCCACATATTCTGTGCTTCTATTACCCTAAGATGTTTTTCGGGCAACATAGATTATAGGTCAAAGTTTTTGCAGTTGTGTTGTTCATGTTTTTCTTTTAGAACCCTTCAGAGTACCTTTTTGTACCACAAAAAGACTAGAATATAGGGGTAAAGATTCCATGGAGGCATGAGCTCAATGTTTCTGTGTTCAACAAGCTTTATGGAATTGTCCTCACCTATGGTGCCCACTGTCAGATTGTGAAGAGCATTATTTTTCATAGCAACATCTAGATTTAGATGCATTTCCATGGGATCCACTTGGACAACAATTCAGTTGAATAGTCCCAGTTCTCAAAGCCTGACAAAGCTACAAGACCAACTAAAACTCTGTATTACATATTACTAAGAATCATCATTAGAATCACCTTCAGAGATTTAAGAAAGTTTCCAATGCACTTGGTTTACACACACACACACATGCACGTACACGCACACTATATTCTGACAATTTCAGTAATCTCTTTCCAAGTTCTTCCTCCCCTACTATCTCTTTGCCCCTGAGACCCTTTTCTTGCTTTCATCCACACCCACACCCAGTCTGCACGTATTTCTTTTTCAATTTTTCCCTCTAAGTAAGATCCATGCACTCTAACACCCAAACCAATCATCTCAACTCAAACTCTCTGTGTGTATGGATTACATTGTACTTAACATTTCTAGGTTGTTTCCAGTTTCTGGTTATTATCAATGAAGCTACAATGAACATGTTTGAGCATGTGCCTTCTGGTAGGATGGCATGTCCTTTCAACATTTGCTCAAGGGTGATATAGTTGCATCTTTAGGTAGGTCAATTCCCTAATTTCTGAGAAAGTACCTTATTGACTTCCGTAGTTTCTATACAAATTTTACACCCATCAGCATTAAAAAATTCTTTGCTTTGGTCTACATCCTTTCCAGGATGAGCTGTCACTTTTTGTATTGATCTTAGCCACAATGACAGATGTAAGGTGGACTCTCAAAGTAGTTTTGATCTTCATTTCCCTGATGGCTAAGAATGTTGAACATTCTTTTATGTATTTTTCAGTCACTTGAGATTCCACTGTTTAGAATTCTTTATTTAGCTGTGGTCCATATTTTGTAATTGGATTAATTTTTATATCTAGATTCCGAGTCTATATATTTTGAAATCTAGTCTTCCTTCAGGTGTTGAGTTGGTAAAATCATTTCTCATTCTGTAGGCTGCCACTTTTTCATATTGAAAGTTTCCATTGACATATAGAAGCTGCTTAGATGCAGGAGGTTCCATCTATTAATTGAAATTTTTAGTGCCTGCCCTATCAGTGTTCTGTTCAGAAAGGTGTCTCCTGTGCCAATGTGTTCAAAGCTATTCTGAAAATTTCTCTTTTATCAGGCACAGTGTATCTGGTTTTATGTTGAAATATAAATATGTGATCAAGTTGGTCTTCATTTTTGTGTAAGGTTATAATGAATGAATATGGATCAATTTACATTTTTCTATCCAGTTGGATCACTACTGTTTGCTGAAGATACCGCGGGACTTCCTCTTCTTCTTCTTCTTCTTCTTCTTCTTCTTCTTCTTCTTCTTCTTCTTCTTCTTCTTCTTCTTGTCTTTGTATGTCTTTCTGGTTTCTTTATTATAAATCATATATTCATGTGTGTGTGTTTGTGTGTGTGTGAAATTATGTCTGGATCTTCAGTTTGATTCCATTGATCCATACATCTGATTTTTTTGCCACTAACTTGCAGTTTTTATTACTACACCTTTGAAGTATGACTTGAAATAGGAACTGGTGGAAGATCCAGAAGTTCTGTTTTTATTCAGTAATGTTCTAACTATTATATGCTTTTTGTTGTTGTTTTTCCATAATTGGTGAAGAATTTTCTTTCCAATATCAGAAAAGAATTTTGTTCAAGTTTTGTTGGGGACTGCTTTGAATATGTATCAGGTCATTTTTATTAGGATGGCAATTTTTTTGTTATGTTAATTCTACATATCCATGAGCATCTTTCCTGTTTTTTAAACTAAATGCTATACTTTCCCTCTTCTTATATTTTCCTCAATTTCTTTCTTCAAAATTAAAGTATTCATCATGCCTGCCTTTCTCTTGCTTACTTAGAGCTACCCTAAGATATTTATATTATTGGAAGTATTATGAAGATTGTTGTTTCCCTTGTTTCTTTCTCAGTACATTTGTTATTTGTATATAGTAGGACTATTCATTTTTGGGTTGACCTTGTATTCATCCACATTGTTGAATGAGTTTATCAGCTGTAGAATTTTCCTGGTAGAATTTTTAGGATTAATCATGTATACTATCTTAACATGATAGTGTGAATAATAACTGTCCCATTGGCCCATAGGTATTGGCACTATAGTGAGGAATGTCTTTGTTGGAATAGGTGTGTTATTGTTGGAGGACATTTTTCTGCAGGATGGCTTTGAGGTTTCAGATGCTCAATCCAGGCCTGTATCTCATTCTCTCTTATTATTGTCTGTTGATCTGAATGAGGACTCTCAGCTCCTTCTTTAGCATCATGTCTATCTACAGGCCTCCATGCTCCCTGCCATGATGCTAATGTAGTAAACCTTTGAAAGTGTAGGCCAGCCCTATTTAAATGTTTTTCTTTTAAAAGTTGCCATGATCATGGTGTCTCTTTACAGCAATAGACCCCTAAATGGGACAAAAGATTGTTCCAGGGATGACAGTATTGCTTTGATAGACCTGACCATATTTTTGTTCAAAAGAATTTGAAATTTGGGACTTTGGGAAAGGAAAATTTTGGAATGTTTTAAGTACTACTTAGTGGGTCATTCTAGTAAGAATACAAAAGACAGTAATACGGAGGGTGATTTGATTCATAGGGACCTTGATCAAGAGATTTCAGAGGAGAATAATATTAATATGTGTGCTAGAGACAATTTTGTGATATTTTATGAAAAAGATGACTTCTTTCTTCCCTCATTTGAAAAGTCTGCCTGATGCAAAATTGAATCATTTTTGATTAATGGTATTGGCAGATGAAATTTCAAAACTGCTCAGGTACAGGCATGACACTAAGACTAATAGAGACTCCCTAATGGATCAAAGGCCTATGTACATATCAGAAGTCCAGCCACAATTCTGACTGAAACTCTCTGCTGCACTAGAGGTCATGCAGGCCACCAGAAATACAGAACACAAAGTCTATAACCAAAGATGAAGCATAAACCAAGGGAAAAAAATACCACCCATTCAACAAAGAAAAACTCAGAAAATTGGCACCTAGACCTATATTCATCCCAATCCCAGATGCATTTATTCCAGTGCAAGAATATAACCAACAACTCCCAGGCCAATGTGGTACCACCACAGCCCAGATATCTTACTTCAGACACCCCTGAATATCCTAATACAGTTGAAGCACAAGAAAATGACCTTATAATCATGGACATAAGAGAGTTAATTAAAGAGGAAAGAATAAATCTCTTAAATAAATACAAGAAAACACAGAAAAACAATTGGAAATAATGAATAAATCTCTTTTTAGAAGCCAGAAAACAAGCAAAATAACAGATGAAGGAAATGAAGAAAAACATTCAAGACCTGGAAATGAAAATAGAAGCAAAAAAGAAAAGAAAAATGAACAGAATACTGAATATGAAAATTTTAGTTAAACAAACAGAAATTACAGACACAAATATTACCAACAGGACACAAGAGATGAGAGAGAGAATCTCAGGCATAGAAGACGTGATAGATCAAATTAATGGTCAAAGAAAATGTTAAATCTAAAAAAGAATGCCTAATAGAAAAACATTCATGAAATCTTGGACCTATGAAAAGATCAAAGCTAAGAATAATAGGATTACAAAACAAGAATCCTAGATCAAAGGCCCAGAAAATGTGTTTTAACAAAATTATAGAAGAAAATATTTCTAACATTAAGAAAGATGTGCTTATAAGGGAACAAGAAACTTACAGAACACTAAGTATATAGGAGAAGAAAAACTATTCCAGCCAAAAATAATGAAAACACTAAATAGAGAAAAGAAAGGATATGAAAAACTACATGGGAAAAAGGACAAGTAACATAAAAAAGCATAACTGTTAGAATTAAACCTGATTTCTCAAGTGAGCCACTAAAAGCCAAAAAGGCCTGGACAGATGTCTTGTCTACAGACTTTATGATAGAAAATAATCTAATCTGGATTACTATACACAGAAAAACTTTCAATCACCGTACATGCAGAAATCAGGATAGTTCATGAAAAAGCCAAATTTAAACATTATCTATCTACAAATCCAGCCATACAGAAGGTAATAGAAGGAAAACTCCAACCTAAGGAGATTAACACACACACACACACACACACACACTATACCACAAGTACCATCACCACTAATAGCAAAATAACAGGATTCAAAAATCATCAGTCATTAATACCTCAGTATCAATGGTCTCAATTCCTTGATAAACAGCACATTTATGGATGGAAACACAAAATTTATCCTATTACAAACAAGAAACATGAAACAAAACAAGGCAAAAAACAAACAAACAAAAAATACTTTACCTCAAAGTAAGGGGGAAGGACATTTCATATTCATCAAAAGTAATACCCACCAAGATGATCTCAATTCTGAGCATCCTAAGTATATTTCATCTGTGATGAAATGCCAGAGCAGAGAAGTTTATAAAAGAAACTTTACTAAAGCTTAAATCACACATCGCAGGTCACATATTAATAGTGGGACACTTCAGTACCTCATTTTCTCCAGAGCACAGGTCTACCAGACAAAAACTAAACAGAAAAATAATGGAGATAACAGACATTATGAACAAAACAGAACTAAAAGACATCTGCAGAGCATTTTTACACAAAAAATATACCTTCATCTCAGAACCTCATAAAACTTTCTTAAATATTGACCACATACTTGGTCAGAAAGTATGTCTCAACAGATACAAAAAAGTTGAAATAACACCTCGTATACTGTGAGACTACCACAGACGAAACATGGATTTCAATAATGACAGAATCAACAGAATGCCTACAAACTTATGAAAATTGAGCAGCTCTCCATTGTATGAGAAAACATGTCAAGACAGAAATAAAGAAATTAAAGACTTTCTAGCAGTTGGTGAAAATGAATACACAGCATGCTGAAACTGGTAGAGCACAGTGAAAGCAATGCTAAGAGGGAACTTCATAGCAATAAGACCCTGCATAAAAACATTGGAGAGACCTCATACTAGCATTTAACAGTTCACCTAAAAGCTCTAGAACCAAAAAAAAAAAATAAAATGTAGTCTCATTGAGGAGCAGACACCAGAAAAAACAAAATGGGATGCTGAAATCAATAAAATATGAACAAAGAGAGCAATAAAAAGTATCAATAAAAACCACAGTTGGTTTAAGAAAATCAATAAGATAGAAAAACCCTTACACAAACAAACTAAAGCTGATTTTTGAAACGTCCCTGCATATCTGGGTTGAATCCTATTTGATCATGGTGGCTGGTTTTTTGATGTGTTCTTGTATTCAGTTTGCAAGTATTTTATTGAGTATTTTTGCATCTATGTTCCTGAAAGAAATTGGTTTGTAACTCTCTTTGATGAGTGTTTATATAGTTTGGTTGTCATTGTAACTTTGGACTCAAAATTAATTGGATTGTCTTCCTTCTGTTTCTATTTTGTGGAATGTTTGAGAATTATCAGCACTAATTTCTCCTTGAAAGTCTGATAGAACGCCATGCTAAAAGTGTCTGACCATGAGCTGTTTTTGGTTGAGTGAATTTTAATGACACCTTCTAATTTAATGGCAGTTATATGTTTATTTAAACTTTTCATATGATTTTTTTTATTTAACTCCAGTAAATGGTATCCAGAGGGAGCAAGCCATTAACATCTCTCCATTGCCTCTGCATCATTTCCTGCTTCCTACCCTGTGTGAGTCCCAGTCCTGACTTCCTTTGGTGATGAACAACAATGTGGAAGTGTAAGCTGAATAAACACTTTCCTCCCAAACTTGCTTCTTGGTCATGATGTTTGTGCAGGAATAGAAACCCTGACTAAGACAGAGGACATTTAGTGCTATGTACTTTGTTCTTATCCATGATTTCTCATTGTATCTTGCACTTATTTTCATGTAAGTCTAGTAAGTCTTTCCATTTTCTCTTGTGTTCTAATGTAGACACATTGCTCTGCTTATTGTTGATTGTATGTTGATATTTTGGCACTTTGATTGGGGATGTTTAAAGATCTAGGTGTTGATAACTGAATTTGTTTTTATTGAGTGTTTTATTTTCTGGTTTCTATTTCCTCTCTCATATTTTGGAGATTATGGTTGCTGTATATTGCCTGTTATATTGCTTTCTCATCTCCATGTTCATTGAAGTGGCCTACTGGTGTTTGAGGCCTGGTAACTGAGATGAGTTGGTGGAAGAATGGATTGGAGGAGAAATTCTTTTTCATCTGTTGGTAGTAGGAGCAGAGGGGAAAGGGAGACCACAGCATATTTACAGCTACAATATTGAGGGTAAAACTGGGTGGGATAAATCTCAAAAGCAGTAGGACAAGTGTGAATCTTTCCTCTGCCTATTTGTTGCTTTGGGAGGAGCTGGCCTTGTGTTAGTGGGTGCACCTGTTGGAATTGGGGTCTGGGACAAAGCAGTAAGTGGTGGTGGTACGAGAGGAGTTTGGAAGGGGATGTTTTGAGGAATCCACAGGAGATGTGGATAGAGCTGAAGGAAGTTTGCAGCTGGTGTTCTCTTATAGTGTCAGGAATGAGACTGTGGCATTTTCTCTTAAGTAGAAAGAGAACAACAAGATAGAATTGGGCAGCATACTGGTGATTTTTGGCAGGCTTGACCAGTTACTTAGCTGTGGTATCTGCTGAAGATTTGGCTTGAGATACAGCAGTGAGTGAGATTAAGGAGGTTAGGAGAGGATGGTCTGTGAGATCCATAGGACATTTGGGGAAGTGTGTGAGTAGGCTGAACCTGGTATTTTGTTATAGATCTAGGGATAAAATTGGGGAATTAGGTGTAGGGAAACAGAAAGAATGCCTTTCTACATTTTACGTCATATTCTCACACCTACAAATAAATGTAGCTACCACCCTCATCAAAAATGTTCTCTTTACTATAATTGGAAACTAACATAAATAATCATAATAGGACATAATGAAAACAGGTTATATAGAAACTAAACCCATAGGATATGTCTAGATCTAGATTCTGTATCTGTGGCTCAGGGAATATTAAGGAAAAAGGTAGGAAGAGCACCAAGAAGATGGTTGTAAATTGCTGAGTAACAAAAGACTAGAGAAATGACAATATCAAATCATTCTCATGAGGAACTGGGGGAATTATGTGGAGTTCCAGCCCTAAACAAGGAACTATAGGAGACTAATGGCTCCTGAGACAAAGAACTATAGGCTTTATAATGACTTCAGGAAGTTGAATTAGCCTCTCCCAAGGGTATGTACCTATTTGGTTATCTAGTACAAATGGTCACTTTTGGAACCATATCCACTTAAATAATAAATTGTGTGTGTGTGTGTGTGTGTGTGTGTGTGTGTGTGTAAAACAATAATAATCAAAGCAAAGTTTTTATCAATTTGAGAGTGAAGAGGTATGGGAGGGATTAAAAGGAAAGTACATAAGGTTGGAGGAAAGGGAAAGGGAAATTAAAGTAATTCTATTTTAATTGAAATCAAGTAAAGAGTGATAAGGACACCACAGAGTTGATAATGTCTCTAGAGAAGTAGAATATGTTGAATATATTTACTCTTTGGCATATATCTCATAACTGTCCTTATTATCTTACTCTCTTCACTTTATGTGTGAGTTTGCTTTTGTTTCATTTTATTCAAATTAACATCTAGAGTTTGTCAAATATTGCTTGAGAGCCTGTTTTCTTGGGTTTTATATTTTCTGAATACACAATATAGGATAAATAGGTACTTATGAATGACATTAAATAAAGGATTAGAAAATTACAAATGTGCTATTTTAGAGGTTTGCTAGTGTTTTTTTTTTGCAAAAGTGTAAGGATTGAAGTATTTTGAGTGGCAAATCTTTTTCAGTCATTGAATTTAAATCAAAGAAAATAAGCATAAATTTAATATTAATTTGTGTTTTATATAAATTAATATGGATCATAAATCAAAAAATTGGATTCTTTTTATTTGAAATGTTTATATTAGATTTGCTTTAGAGACATGGTTTCATGTTTCCCAGGCTAACCAGAGACTCACTATGTAGCTAACAAGTCACTTAGGACTTTGTTGAGTTTCTGACCATTCTGACTCCTGAGAACTGGTATAACAGTGTGCATAAAATCCAGGTTTGATTATATAGTGCTGAAATTGAGCCCAGGGATCTCATTTGGTTGGCAATGACTCTATTACTCAAGTTATTTCCTTAGCCCTAGGAAGATGGATAATTTGAACTATATATTTAAATGCCCTTTCATATGGAAATAATTTTAGAAGCACATTGGACAATGACTACATTAATATATTGCTCTGTCTCTGTCTCTGTCTCTCTCTCTCTCTCTCTCTCTCTCTCTCTCTCTCTCTCTCTTGCTTCTACTTGCTGTCTGCTTCTCATTCATGGACTTCAATATGTTTCTTTCCATCTTTGAAAACTTCTTCTATTCTGACATTCTCTTGTAAGTTTTATATTTCATCCTTCATTTCCTCTTCATTAATACCTCTTCTCCATTCTACATCCATTCCCTTTATTACAGTATTTTATTATGATCTTAGAACATGAATATAACACAACTTTTCAGCAAGATTCCCAAAGTGTATTAATGAATAGTTTAAGTTCTGAACTTTCATTTCACCACCTGTAGACAAAGGACAGAATAAATTATGTTTCAACACTATACTGAGTAAGAGAAGCATACAAACACAGTTAGAATCAGTATCCTGGGTTTCCCTATTTGTCACATAATTAGCAATTCAATTTAACTCTTATGCCTT
The DNA here is from genome assembly GCF_004785775.1 of Grammomys surdaster. Lineage (NCBI taxonomy): Eukaryota > Metazoa > Chordata > Mammalia > Rodentia > Muridae > Grammomys > Grammomys surdaster. Next base: position 4,806,735 of record NW_021620852.1, read on the forward strand.
GTAAAATTAAATTTACTTACCCATAGGAAACAAAATAATGAAATATTTTGTATGATCTAAATTAACACAAATTCTTTTGACAATCATAGAAAATGTGTGACAGCAAGGTTACACAGCTGGTCACCACTTGAACTCCTATTTGGCAGGTTCATAGTGCTCAACTAAATCCCATCAGTGGCTGTCAAGCAACATTCATCACTGGGATTTTGTCCTACTAATTAACAAACATAACTCATTTTTCTCTTTCATTATTTGGCTCCCACACACTGATTATTTTTGCATTAAATTTTTTTCTTTATTACTCCATGTCTTTTTATTAAAAATTTTCAATGACAAAAATAGTTTCATTGTACCACAATATTTTATGATTTGCTGAGTACATTTGTTTCTAAACTCATGTGACAATAATTGATACTGTTGCTGATAAATGTGATTTCCCCAGAACATATTTCATTAGCATTCATGTATTTTCATTATGTTAAGTACTTTAAGAAAGATCCCTTCTAATAACATTAATATTATTTGTACAACTAGTTAGTATGTTACTGTTAAACATAATTGCTAAAATGAATACACATGACTGCACTCACATACAACAAAGATTATAGTACTGACACTGTCAAATAACAAATAAATACAAAATATATACCTCTAAAAATAGACTGTAAACATGTAATGTTATCATTTGTAGTTCACAACTGCCTGTTACATATTAAAGTCAGTCACTCTTCGAGAAGATAACAACCTAAAACAACAAAGTGTTATTTTTGTCACTTAGAAACTTTCATTGTCAGAACTAGGAAGGCAGTTCAGTGGTAAATTGCTTGCTAAGATACATAAAGCTTGAAACTTGACCTTAACACAGACAACTAAAGCAGAAAAAAAAAAAAGAAAATTCTGTCAGTGTTGAAAAGTAAACATTACCATTTAAAAATATCCATTGCTACAATTACTCATAAAATTACTGTCCTCATAAAATGTTTCACTGTTCTAAAACATACATTCCCAGGTCTCTTACCTGCATCCTACTGCGAAAACTGTGGGAAATTAAGTTGAAGTAATTGACTAATATCAGAGAAGCGGTATGTTTGTCATATACAGTGTGATACTAAACATGGCAATGAGAACTCTGGAATAATTCTAATTTTAACCAAAAAGTCCCTTCTTATGTGCAGTGCCAGAAAATCATATGGGGTGTTAGGTAAACAAACAGATTAGGAAACATTGAAGTAAAACATGACAAGCCACAAACAGACCAGACAAAATGTGGAAATATCAACTACAATTGGTGAACTCATGTGCCTAAACATAAAATATCAAGTATTTTGTTTCTTTTTCTTCCACCTTAAAATATTTTTAACCAATAATATCACAGGCACTGAGAACAAAAATTAATAAGTGGAACCTCATAAAACTGAAAATCTTCTGTAAAGCAAAGGACACCATCAATAGGACAAAACAGCAGCATAAAGAATGGAAATTTTTTCCAACTTCATGTTTAAAGGAGATCTAATACCCAAAATATAAGACCTAGTTTTTCAAGAAACTAGACTTCAAAGAAACAACCCAAGTAAAATAATGGGGGACAGATCTAAACATAGAATTTTCAATATAAGAATATCAAAAATTAAAGGAATGTTCAATATTCATAGTCATCATGGAAATTCAAATCAAAACAATTTTGAAATTCTATATTACCCTTGTCACAGTGACTAAGATCAATAAAACAAATGACAGATCATACTGGCATGGTAATAGAGAAAGAGGAACATGTCTCCATTGCTGGTAGTAATTCAAATTTCCACAGTCACTATGAAAATTAATATGGCAGTTTCTTAGAAAATTTGGACTCAACCTACTTTAAGAACCATGTATACTCCTGGGCATATAACCAATGAATTCTCTCTCCTACCAAAGAAACACTATCTCAAATATGTTCATAGCAGTTTTATTCATAATAGCCAGAAACTGGAAACAACCTAGATGTCCCTCAACTGAAAAATGAATACAGAAAATGATATACTTCTATAATGAATTATTACTCAGCTATTAAAATAATAAGATCACAAAATATGCAGCCAATAGATGCAACTAAAGAAAGCATCATCTTGATGTCTTCAAGGAAACCAAGACAAATAAATATTGTATGTATGTGTTGTATTGTATGTGTATGTATTATATGTAAGTGGATATTAGCTATAAAGTGAAGGATAGCCATGTTACAACAATCCACAGGCTCAGAAAGGTTAAGTAACAAGCATGGTTCAAGGCAGGGATGCATAGATCTTCCTGGGAAGGGAAAATAGTATAGACTTTGCAGGTGAACTGGGGACAGGTAGGTATGGGAATAGAAGAGATCAGTTGTGGAAGATGAAAAGGGAAGAGAATGTGAGTATGAGGAGAGGACTGGTAGCATCGCTAACTATGTTTGTGTTGAAACCTAGTGCAGAGAAAACTCCATGGAACATGAATCCAGCCACAAAACCTTCAACTTGAAGTTTCTCTTGCCTGTAAGATGTGCTACAGCAATGGGAGCACAAAAATTGGCACTGGCCAAGCAGTGACTGTTCTAATTAGTGGCTCATTTCTCAAGATATAGTCCATGCTCTATATTGCCTGGATGATTAGGAAATGAAGGGTGTACATTTCAGAAACCTAGGGTATAATCAAATAAATTTGGCAAAAAAAAATCAATGAAATGAAATAATTCTTAATGTTGTTCTTCTACAATCAGCTGGTGTGAGTAAGTGAAGAGATCCACAGCCAAATATTAGGTAGAGAAATAGCTCAGGTTGGAAGTCAGGTCCCTCCTTTTAGAGTTCTAGAAAGACCATGGGAGAGGGAGAAGAGGAATTTTGGGAGGCAGAGTAGTCAAAGACACAAGGAGAGCAAGGCCCAGTAATCAACTAAGTAGGATTCAAGAGGGCTCATAGAAACTGAAACTGCAATAATGAAGCCTGCATGGATCTGTACTAGGTCCTTATGGGAGTGGACTCCTTTCTGGGAATGGAGTTATCTCTCACCCTTTTGCCTGCTTTTAAGACACTTTACGCACCTTGGCAAGACTTAATATCAGGAATAGTGTCTAAGCTTGCTGTATCTTTTTTTTTTTCCTAGGTTGAGGAACTAGCAATACAATAGATGCAAATTGTCAAAGAACAAGCAAGACAATAAACACAAATAGTCAAAGAACAAGCAAGGCAATAAACAAAGTCCTAGGATCACTCCCATGATCACTGTTTCTAAGGGCTTATCAGGATGACTAAAATATCTGAGCCTACTTCCTGTTCTAGCCCAAAGTCATTTTCATACCTGAAGCCTACTTCTTTGTTCTAGCCTAAGATTTAGATACCTGCCTGAGATTACTTCTAGCTTGATGTCAGATTCCTTCATGAAGCTTACTTTCTTGGCCTTGGCCAATGTCATATTCCTGCCAAGTAGCCCATTTCCTTGTCTTTGGACAATGTCAGATTCCTACCAATCAACCCCAAAAGCTCTCCACCTCTCCCTCTTTTTTATTTTATAAACAAGACTAAGCCTGACTTAGGTCGTTCTGACAAGAATGCTTTCCTTACCCATTGTGGAATATGCATTATTAAAAGCAATGCACTTCTGTCTTGGCTTGCTGTATCTTGTTGTGCTGCCTTTGTTTGATTTTTCTTTTTTTTTCTTTTTTTTTTAATTTTTTTGTTTGATTTTTCTTTGAGGTATGATATTTTCTGTGGGGGAAGAGGGGAAGGGGGTAAATTAGAAGAGTGGATAGTAGGCAAGCTAACTCTTGGGCGTATACCAATAGGACTCTATATCCTATTACAGAGACACTTGCCAAACCATATTCACTGTTGCTCTATTCCTAACAGAAACTGGAAGCTGATAAGATTCCCATCAATGAGTATAGAGAATATAGTTCATTTACATCATGGAATATTGTTCAGCTGTTAAAAAAAAAAGCAAACTCATAAAATCCATAGGTAAACGGATACAACTAAACAAAATTAGCTTGAGTGAGGTAACCAGACCAGAAAAGACAAATTAGTTTATATTCACTTATGTGTGAATGTTGATGTTAATTTTGTTATAAGCAATCTACAGTTCACAGCCATTGATATTAAGTATAGAATAAGGGACAGATTGGGCATGGTGGGGAAATCTCCATAAGAAGGGGAGATAAAAGGGACATGGATGGAGAGGAGCAGAGGAAGACTGGCAGAGAAGAACAAAATAAAAATGGTATGGAAAGAGCAACAAAGGAGACAATATGATGAGGCACAGCTGAAATTCAGGGTCATTGTAAGGGAAGATGAAAACCCAACATAGCAGAAGCTTCTTAAAATATATGCATAAAATCTTCCTTTCCAATTTGTATCCTTTTGATCACCTTCTTGTCTTATTGCTCTAGGTAGAACTTCAAGTGCTATATTGAAGAGATATGGGGCAAGTGAGCAGTCTTGTCTGCCCACCCTCATTTAATTTGCCATTGGCTAGTGAAGATCGTTTTCACTATTGCTTGCTATTACCTTTCTAAGGTTGAAATGTTTACTTTGCACCCTTGCTCTTTCCAAGACATTTTTCATTAAGGAGTGTTGGATTTTGTCAAATACTTTGCCTGCATATAGTGAGATGATCATGTGGAATGGGTCAAAGTCCTCAACATATAACCAGAAACAATAAATATAATATAACAGAAAGTGGGGCATAGCCTTAAACTCACTGGTACAGGAGACAACCTCTTGAATAAAAGAGCAATGGCTCAGGCACGAGGGTCAGAATTAATAACGGAAACCTCCTGAAACTGAAAACCTTCTGAAAGTCAAAGGACACTGTAATTAGGACAAAATAACAGCCTAGAGATTAGTAAAATATCTTCACTAGGCCTGACAGAGGGCTAATATCCAAAACATATAAAGAACTTAAAAAGTTAGACACCAACAATCCAAATAACCCACTTAAAAATGGGGTACAGAGCTAAACAGAACATTTTTAACAAACAAATTTTGAATGACCGTGAAGTATCAAAAGAATTTTCAATGTCAGTCATCAGGGAAATGTAAATCAAAATGAGACTGAGATTCTCTTACACCTTACACCTATCAGAATAGCTAAGATAAAACTCAAAGGAAAGCACATGCTGGTGTAGCTGTGGAGCAAGGGGAACACTCCTCCACTGCTGGTGGGATTGCAAACTTATACAACCACTCTGGAAGTCAATTTGGTGATTTTTCATATTGGGAAGAGTTCTACCTCAAGACCCAGCTATAACACTTCCGGGGATATAACAAAAGATACCCTACTATACCACAGGCACACTTGCACAATTGTATTCCTAGCAGCTTTATTCATAATAGCCAGAAAGTGGAAATAATCTTGATGTCTCTCAACTGAAGAAAGGATATGGAAAATGTGGTATAGCTACACAATGCAATACTACCCAGCCATTAGAAAGAAGGACATATGAATTTTGCAGGCAAGTCGGTGGAACTAGAAAGCATCATTCTGTGTGAAGTAACCCAGACTCAAATTGACATGCCTGATATATACTCACTTATAAGTGGATATTAGCCCTAAAGTGCAGGATAATCATGCTATAATCAACAGACTCAAAGAGGCTAAGTGACAAGGAGGGCACAAAGGGGAATGACAAGGGGGATGGTTGAATCTTTCTCAGAAAGGGAAGCAAAATAAATATAGGATATCAACGGAAGGAGATAACTGGGTAGAAATAGAGATGGGGAGGGGATCAGGGCAGGGCATGGAGTGCATATGTATTGAGAGCAGGGGAGCAAGAAGGAAAATTGACTAGAGGAGGACATTCTCCAAGACTTGCCAGAAACCTGAGATGTAGAGAGACACCTGAGGGTCTTTTGGAGCAAATCTAGCTGAGACTCCTAGCAGTGGGGGATATGGATTCTGAAGTGTCCTCATCCTGGGGCCAGGTGGGATGCCCAGTGTCCTGACTACATGATAAGCAAGTAAAATGATAGAGCAAAGACTGAGGAAATGGACAACCAAAGGCTGCCCCCAAATTGAGAACTATCCCACGAGCAAGAACCAATCCCTGACACTATTAATGAAAACTAGACTTTCAGACAGGAATCTAGCATAACTGTCCTCTGACAGGCTCCACCCAACAGCCAATGAAAAGTGATGCAGAGACTCACACCCAAACATTGAATGCAGTCCAGGGATACTTTTGGAAGTGTGAGTAGGATTAAGGGACTGGAGGTGGAGAGGGACTCCATAGGAAGACCAACAGATTCAGTTAATGTGGAAACTTAGGGGCTCTCAGAGAGTGAACAACAAACCAAAGAGCAAGCAAAAGCTGGACCTAAGCACATATGTAGCAGATGAGTGGTTTGGTCTTCATGCAAGTCCCCCAAAACTGGACTACAGTCTATGCCTGAGCCTGTTGCCTATCTGCCTGTGGATCCTGAGCCCTAAATGGATAGTCTTATCTTGCCTTGTATAATAGGCAACAATCTGCTATACTCATATAGCTGGTGATAACTCATGAGAAAAGCTTCCTCCTGCTGTAGATGAGTGTCTTAGGGTTTTACATCTGTGAACAGACACTATGACCAAACCAACTCTTACAAGGACATTTAATTGGTGTTGCTTTACAGGTTTTGAGGTTCAGTTCATTATCATAAAGTTGAGAGTATGGCAACATCCAGACAGGCATGGTACAAGAAGAGCTGAGAGGTCTACATCTTCATCTGAAGGCTGCTAGCAGAATATTAGCCTCTAGGTAGTTAGGATGAGAGTCTTAAAGCCCATGCCCACAGTGACACACCTATTTAACAAGGCCACAGATTCTAGTAGTGCCACTCCCTGGTCCAAACATATACAGGTCATCACAATGGGAATAATAAAAAATTAACAAATGGAGAATTTGTTGTGAATGGGAGACCTTGGAACATTCAACCAAAAGGAGATGTTGTCATCAATTTTCTATCCTCAATTACCAGGGATCTCTTCAGAAGAGGAATCAGAAAGACTATAAGAGCCAACGAGGATAGAACACTTCAGGAAAACGAAGTTTTTCCAGATATAATAGGACTGTGTCACATATGAGTTCATAGAGAATCTGACATGATGTGTAGATCCTGCAGTCTAATCCAGATGGGCTTCCAGAGAGATGAAGTACATATAAGTCACCATTACAAAATCAGAAGCTATTTCCAATTTATAACCAATCACCAAGAAAATTAAATTTTTTTCTATATATAATGTCTGGGTATACAAACAACAATGGAGGACAGTCTCCATGCCCAGAAGTAGACGGTCAACCAAAAACAAGCTTGGTATTCTGGAGGGGGGTTGTTGTTTTGGTTTCTCAATTCTTTATTTGGTCTTCCTTCCTTCCTTCCTACCTTTCTCTCTCTCTCTTTCTCTCTCTCTCTCTCTCTCTCTCTCTCTCTCTCTCTCTCTCTTTCTCCCTCTCTCCCTCCCTCCCTCCCTCTCTCTCTCTCTCTCTCTCTCTCTCTCTCTCACCATTTCTTTCTTTCTTTCTTTCTTTCTTTCTTTCTTTCTTTCTTTCTTTCTTTCTTTTTCTTTCTTATTCCTTCTTCCTTTCTTTACTTCCTTTCTTCTTTCATTCTTTCTTTCTATCCACACTCCCTTTCTCAATCTTTTACAAGTCTTTTGTATACATATTATGGTTTCTTGTTTCACATTTTTAAAGAATTTCTCTGTGTGTTTGGTGTTTTGCTTCTTTTAGTTTCTATTTGTTTCATACATTAGAGTTTGTTTTATTTTATTTCATTGTTTTTCTTTTAATAAAAGATTCCTGCTTCTTTTCTCAAGACAGAGTGAAGAAGTATGTGACTTTGGATGGATTGAGAGGTGGGGAGGATCTGTGACAAGCTCAAAAGGGGAAACTAACCAAAATATAGTGTAAAAGTCTATTTTTAAAAAACAATAAAAGTCAAGTAAAATACTTATTCTGAATATGGTATGAAAGCTGGAAACGAACTATATCACTTAATAAAATTAAATCAACATTTCATTTTGTTTTCACATAGTTTAAGTCTCCAGATATATATGCATACTTTTCAATGCTTCAAATCAGTATGTTTATATAGATGTTAGGAGATGCAGGAAAAAATTAGAGCCACAGCGGAAGCCCAGTGGGTTTCCATGCTGCGGCTGGTCCCACATGCAGGAGGAACATCTATGGTTCCAGTGGCCTGGAGGCTATGGCGGTGGCAGGCCCCAATGACACTAGAAGTCCTTGATTCCAAAAGGGTTTATTGTCATGGCGGATGATGGATGGATCTGGAAGTACGCCCCCATAAAACTCAGGGCAGTCTTGAGTTATATAGGGAGGGAGAAAGGGGGGGGATCTGGGGAAGATCTGGGGAGGATTGGGAGAGGATCTGGGGAGGCATGCTTAATTTGCTCTGCCCACTGGCCTTCATTAGTATGTAAATCCCTAGGTCCTGAGGCCTCTAGTCACACCCTCTACCTGTGCACTTTGGGAATGGCTGTCTGGCCTTCATTAGGATGTAAATCCCTAGGGCCTGAGGCCTATAGTCTGGCCTATGTGACTGAACAATGTAATTCTATGGGGACTGGACTGCTTTTCAGGACCCTGGGTTCTTGGGGTGCACCAAACTCCTGCTGCTTCTCATCCAGAGTCTCATGGTTCTAGGCAACTGCTCAACCATGACCCAGGATACCCTTACGCAGTCCCACAAGGATATTAAATAAGGAATTTAGTAATATAAAAAATATTTTAGTAACTATGAAAGTAAATGTATAAATAAATGTAAAATGAGTACGCTCTGATACACAAGAGATAAGCATACACACAGACATTTGCAGGACTGAAGCCTCTACTATTCAAATATGCAAATGACCTAATAGAGACCTGTCGTTTTTTTTCTTAGCACAAGTAAGAATGGATTTTTTGGTCCTTAATATCTGGAATAGCCAAAGGAGGAACACACAGTTTTGATAACAGGGATGCAACTGTTCCTAGGATGAAGAATCACTAAAAACACCCCATGGGTGCTCAGTAGAGCAGAATAAGTAGTGTGTGGATGTCACATTCCCTGAGAATTTGTTAATTCCAGTATTATTGTCCAATATATCTACATGAACAACAAAGCTTCAGATTGTTCATTCTGGAAATCACCAGTTTTTTGCTAATTCCAGTATCATTGTCCAATATATCTACATGAACAACAAAGCTTCAAATTGTTCATTCTGGAAATCACCAGTTTTGTTTTCCTTTTAATTTGCTGATTTAGTCATTTCCTCTTTAGTTCAAGTTTAGGTTTTCTTCAGTATTTCTATCTGTTTATTGAACTCAGCTTTCATTTCTTCCATTTTTGTCTGATTTCATTGACATTGATCAACTTGCCCTTCTCTTTTAGTTTCTGTGTTTATCAGCGATATTTTGAGTTCTTTGCTTTCTTTGAGCATAGTTCTTTTGAATAGTATCTTGGTTTTTGTCTAAATTGTTTTAAATAAGAAGCATTGTCATGGGATTGATGAAGTCAGAAAGAATATTTTCTAAAATTTTCATACTTCTCGTAATTTCAAAAGAAACTCATGTATCTGGTGATATGATTATGGTTTTGTATTTCACTTTATGTCTTTGTCCTCTTCTCCTGAGTTAGAGTGGTTCTCTTGGTGGTTTAACAGAGTTCTCAGAGAAGTGGATAGAATTGGCCTCTTACTAAGATAATGTGAGTATTGAGAAAATGCCACTAGTGGGAAGAAGACTGGGCAGGTTGTGGAGAGTCCTTAGGGGGCAGATGGTTCAGGGCCTAAGCAGGGATGGCAGGTCTCTTACTTAGTGTCAGAGGTATCATGGGCAAGGCACCTAGAATAAAGTTCATGAGTCCACAGGACTTAAACAATGTAGTGTAAACCTCTCTCTAGATTCCAGAAGCTTGTCCAGGAGACAGGAATTGAGTGTCTAGCCATAGTGTGATAAATTCTTAAACAAAAGAACCAGGTTTTTTTCCTGGTTCTAGTATTTAACATTTCCTAAATATCCTAGAACATATTGACATATTTTCTTGTATTCATAGAGTTAAAACCATTCTTATCTATTTGACTCATCTCTTTTAGATTTGACATGTAAAATCATTTTAATGTAATGTATTGCTCAAAATTATTGTACCTGTTTATATTGCTTTTTTGCATTGTCCTTTTTCCCTTGTTGTTTTAACTTTATTTTCCTTTAGAGTAATTAAACATTGTTATATTTAATCAAAAATGAGCCAAGACTCATACTTTTTGTTTTCATTGCTTTCTCTAATGTTACAGCATACAGTTTTATCTTAATTTCCTGAATACTGTTTCCTATAAAATGAAAGAAGTTTACGAACTGAAGGCTTTCATTTTCTTCACCTTACTATTGCAATTTTCAAAATGTCTTTTAATTCTGTTTATGATATATCAGAAAAAAATGCCTTCTTAGCATGCTCAAGGTCCTGGGTTTTTCACTGAAAGAAAAATTAACAAGAAACTGAAAACAAAACAACAGTAAGAAACCTAAGGCTTTTCAATAATTATTAACAAATAATTCTGACAGCTTGTACTTTCTAAAAGCTAAGAGTTAAAAACATTAACAATAGACTAAAAGATCAGCTTTTATGATATACTTCAATCCTCTGTGTACATGCAGGTTCTCATCAAGGCAATGGTCTTTTGTCTTGAAAACCTAAGGCAGTGTTAGAATATACAGATCATGTGATTAAGTTTGTTTCATTTTATTTTTATATGTTTAATTTATGTATAAAACTGAATTTTTTATGTATTTATTTTAGAACTTTAGGGAGGAAAACTTTTTCCTCGGCTGTTTTCTTCCATCTTTGTAATCCAGTGTTATGCTTTGATTCATATATATAATTATATCTAAAGTTCAATGGTATTGTCTTTTTGAGCATTTGTTTTATGTTAAGGTATTGTAATGCAAGTTTTTTTTTAGTATTTCATTATTATTTTACAATTTTTACTTGTCTAAAGTGTCTTTTATATCTTTTCTTATATCTTGCCCCCTTTAAATTATTATGCATATTTTTAGTTAAGTTCAGTCCATTAACTATATTATTTATATTTTATACTGCTCATAGTCATTTTTTTCTTTTCAAGTAATAAATCATAATTTTCTGATTCATAGTATGACTGAGGTATTTTATTAGATATCAGGATAAATGAAAGCTACTAATTTCTTAGGCTTACAATTTGTAGTTACTTTTAAATATATTAATTTTATACACTAAGAAGTTTTACATAACATTTCAATACATATAGAGAGAATAAATTCATCCTCCTTTTATCCATCCATCTATTTTCTCTATTTCTAGCAATTAGTATGCTATACTTGTCAACATTTTAAAAACATAAACATATGGGCAAGAATATACTTGTACTGATTTAAAGATTATAGTTTGTTTTTGAAGTCATTTCTCCTTTATATCTTTTTATAATCTCATTTCTCTCTTTGTGCCTTCTATAGAATACTTTAAAGGGTAGATAGATCTTATTGAAATAAATGTCATCAAATACTATTAGACAGCATGGTTTACTGGACGTAAATTCGTTGACTGGACTGATGTCAGCAATGCAAATTGCATTGGATCTTGAAACAATAATGAGGAGGAAACTTTCTTAATTCTATAACTAACGCAAGCTTCTTGCTTTAAATTCAATGTTAAAAAATTGGCAGTCAGTACTATTTATATGAATGTAAAATAACATATTATTGTGATGAACTCTGCTTGGGCAATTTTTAGGTTAATGCTGCCACATGGAAGAACAATTTGGTGATGAGAGTGGTAGAAATAATAGCTGAATTTGAGGGAAGCAATATAGCATAAAAGAACACAGACATGTGGACAGGACAGCATCAAATAATAAGTTTCACTAGTAAATACATTATTATTCCAAGATTTTCTCTAGCTTGGTTGTTCAAAATATTTATTATTTTACTGTGAATTTATCTCTATGTGTAAGAAATTTGGAGTTATTAACTCACTTCAAATATCTTTATAACTAAAGGGAAAGAAATGTAATAGAGGTTGACATAAGAATTTTAAATGTTTTTCTAATTTTATCCAGACATAGGTTGGATATTAATTTTTTCAAAAAAATCAAATCTAATAGCACAATATTTGAAAAAATGCTCAGGAGCTAAAAGCATTGTGCTCTTCCAATTATTGCCCTGAAGAAGTTCTTGCTCTTAAAACTGTCATTTAAAATTAACTTCTTATTCTAGAATAATGGTTCTCAACCTGTGGATTGCGACCCCTTTGGCAAACTTCTATCTCCTAAAATATTTACAATACAATGCATTTCCCAAGCAAAATTACAGTTATGAAGTATCAATGAAAATTTTATGGAATTGTTTTAAACAGTTGAATATTAGGAAAGTGGAGAACTTCTGCGCAAAGTATTTTATTTCCCCTTTTTACTTCTTTTCCCAGAATCAACATTAATTCTTAAATTTAGTAGAATTGCTTGATCATGCTAGCCCTTTTTGTCCTGGGAATACTTTTATTCCTGCCCATCGTGTTAAAGCTTGTATTTAACAACATCAACATGTTGGTAGCCAAAGTACATGGCTTGAACCTGAAAATGGATCCCCAGACAGAGTTATTAAATTAACAGGCTAGCAAGCCAAGGATGAGTAGGATTCTGCACAGAGCCTTACCAACCTAAGACAGAAGTGCATTGCTTTTGATAATGCATATTCCATTATGCGTAAGGAAAGCATTCTTGTCAGAACGACCTAAGACAGGCTCAGTATTGTTTATGAAATAAAAAAGGGGGAGATTTGGAGAGCTTTTGCAGCTGCTTGGCAAGAATCTGACATGGGCCAAGGACAAGGAAATGGGCTACTTGGAAGGAATATGACATTGGTCAAGGACAAGAAAGTTGGCTTCAGGTAGGAATTTGACATTAGGCTAGAACAAAGAAGTAATTTCAGACAGGTATCTAAATCTTAGGCTAGAACAATGAAGTAATTTCAGGCAGGAATCTAAATATTAGACTAGAAGAAAGAAGTAATTTCAGACAAGAATATAAATTTTAGGGTAGAACAAGGAAGTAGGCTACAGACACGAAAATGAATTTGGGTTAGGACAGTGAAGTAGGTTCAGATATTTGGCCACCCTGATAAGCCCATAGAAACAGTTATCGTGGAAGTGTTCATGGAATTTTGTTTATTGCCTTGCTTGTTCTTTGACTATTTGTGTTTATTGTCTTGCTTGTTCCTTGACTATTTGCATCTATTGTATTGCTAGTTCCTCAAACTAGAACTGACTACTTAATACTTGCATGTAATTAAAATGGTATAAAAGCAAAAAAGAAGGAGGGGAGATGGGATGGGGGTTCTATGGAGGGGACATGGGGAAAGAGGTTGGCATAGGAAATGTAAATAAATAAAATATCCACTAAAGAAAAAGAAAAAAATAGAGCAACTTTTTACTAAGTGATTGAAAAATTCAGAAATCTTTAGTAAAAAGGTCTCTGAAGAGATTCCTCTGTAGAAGAGTCCAGAAGAATGTTCTAGGGCAGACAAGTAAATTGTAAATAAACTCTAAGCGTAAGTGATAATGCAGCAACACTTCATGATGGCTTATTGAGAAACAGCAATTTGCCTGATCATTTGCCATAAGGTGCAAGAACACAGCAATTAGATGTGAAATATCTCCTTAGGTGAAGTTCTACTAAATAGAACCCATTAGGTAGACCATATCTATACTGTGGGCCGTTTATGTGTGTGCAATGCATTTTCCTACTGAGCATGAAATTTATTTTGTAGTTTTCAGAATTATAAAATGCTAATACTATGTGGAAACCTTGTATCAGCTGAATTAATTAAACAATTCCGCTGACTCAAACAATGGGCCCTGGTATCTCTGTCTTGTTTCCATTGATCAAGAAAGTTGGCTTAACATTGTTAATCAATGTTTATCATGATTTGTTCTACTAGTACCCATATTGAAGACTCTACTGCTTTTACATTTGACTTCTCATATCTCCTTCAGTGAGAGGTGGAGCAAGGGAAGGAAAGAGTCAATATATCTATATCTGCCAATTGGAAACAAAGAAAACTTTGCAGAGTAAAGAGCAGAAACATCTTTCAAGATTCTGGCAGATGACTGAATCATTGTAAAAAATATTGAGAAAAATTGCTCAAAACAAGAAGCTAAATTAGATAAGAGTTACCTAAATTTTAGAACAATAAGTTACTATTGGAAATTCTTGTATAGTACAACTAGGATTTTTCTAAAACTAACAGTATTTTCAGAGTATATTATGAAACAAACAATTTTTACAGGTTATTTTAAATGTACTTAATAGTGATCATTATTTGCTATCAATGTTAAAAATTAAATTGTGAGCCTATCCTTTAATGGCCTGACTGCATAGAGGTTGACGTCAAAAGTATCTCCTCTCCAGGAAAAAGACATCAGGATGGGTATCGCCCTCATGCCTCACTGGACAACAACAGGAAGACCACAGCCATTATAAGGTCCCCTTCAATTACTGGAGGTCAGGCCTCTATCCCAGCCTTTGCAAGTTTAGATCCGCCACAGCCCGTCTATACTTAGAGAAGGGAGGAGATGTCAGGGGCAGCCCTGCTTACACACTGAAGGCCTAAAATCAGCCATAGGCCTAAAATCAGCAATAGGCCTGTCATACATGTATACTGACACCAAGTCTTGAGTCTCTGTGGATAAACACTGCAACAGATGGCTATAAGCTATTGTAAACAGGAAGCAAGTAACTATTTACTAGCCTGAGTAGTCATAGACCTTGTAAATAGGTAGCCTTGGCAGATAATACCAACTTAGATAAGGACAAGTGAATCATAGGCAGAATCATAGGGACCTATCCCCTGAACCTATCACCCAGCCGATACCCTGTTCTGAAAGATATCTGTATTCCCCCTGAACACTCATGCTCCAGTGTCATCCCCTTCCCCACATCCTGCCTTTTTGTGTTTATAACCCCTGTGTGAATGAGTATAAATTACAATTTGAAAAAATAAATAAATAAATTATATATTTATATTAAATTGTGAACTATTTATTCTAACTGAAATTAAAGTACATCTTATTTTATAATTTTAATTGAATAATGAGCAACTGCATTTTGTTATTATAAACACACTTCATAACTATTATTCTATGAGTGTAACATAATGAAAGAGCACAATGGGGTAGGATGAAATAGATGATATCCCTTGTAATTTATTACAAACCCTGCTCAATCATACAGTGCTTTGAATAGGGGTTACTGGAAAGCCTCTGTTATAATAGCCACTCAGAGAGTTGCATCAAATTAAGCTTCTATGCTCAAGAGGCAAGTACGTGTTTCATATTTGTAGATAACATATAATAATGTGTATGCCTTTTATAGAGCAAGATCACAGTTCCTGTCCCACCCTCAAATTAGCCCAAAATTAAGTATCTGATGACATAAGTTTTAAATGACAAAAGCAATTAGGTAATTTTTAAAATCCTATTGAAAGGCCTTTATTTTTTAAAACTTAGTCACAAAGATCATTTAAGAAAAATCTTTGTACTTAAGTTACATGTGTTAGAAATAAAGTAGTAGGTCAAGACTGAGACTCTCATGAAATTATCAAACCTTGGGCAGTTTAGTTTTTATGTGTATGTGTATGTGGGCTTTCCATTGTTTTTGTCATTATTAAAGACAAGCCTTAGTTTCCGGTGATCTGGTAGGATGCTAGGGATTATTTCAATCTTTTTGTATCTGTTGAGGCCTGTTTTGTGACCAATTAGAAGGTCTATTTTGGAGAAGGTTCCAGGAGATGCTGAGAAAATGATATATCCTTTTGTTTTAGGATGAAATGTTCTATAGATATGTATTAAACCCATTTGGTTCATAACTTCTGTTAATTGCTTTGTGTCCCTGTTTAGCTTTATTTCCATAATCTTTCCATTACTGAGAGTGGGTTGTTGAAATTCCCACCCCAAAAAATTTCATTTTCTAAGGGTAAACGTTTATAGTCCTCAGTAGTCTTATATCTACTTGGAGAAATATGAGTGTAGGACAATGTAGGACCAGATAGAGATCTAACCAATAAAGTTTGAAGGAGGCCCCTTTCCTACAGAACTACTTGGAAAAATACTGTAAAATTAATATGGTTAAAGAATACCCAGAGCTATGGCCTCTTTCTAATTTTTAGGGATGTGAATGGGAAGAAGTTTGGTGTACATATAAATCATTATGGAGTTGCCATACAAGCATGTGATACCCTTAAATTTTCTTGTAAAGATACCATCTGTAGTTTTCTTCTTTGTTTCCCATTCTCTGTTTCTGTCTTTGTCTCTGTCTCTGTCTGTCTCTCTGTCTCTCTGTCTTTGTTTCTTTTTCTCTCCCCCCTCTCTGTCTTCATAATGTTTAGCTTATTTTATGTTCCACATGTGAGTGCAGTGTCTATGCTCACTTTATTGTTCTGCTTGTGTTATCAAGGGGAGGAAGTACATAGTAACAAGGGAGAAGAAAACAATAATTAACTCAAGTAATTTTTCTCCCAAGTCATTGAGTATATTTCACTCAAGTATACTTATTCCTTCTATTCAGTTACAGGTTAATTAATTTGTGTAGATAAATGTTTGTTTTATGCATGTCTATGGACTATATGTATACAGAGGACAGAAGAGGATGTAAGAGCTCTGGTATATAAGCTGTTATGTGAGTGCTAGAAAGAAAACTCAGGGTTTCTCTACAAGAGTATCAAGTCCTCCTAACTGCTGAGATATCTGTCAAGCACCTAGGTTCAACTTTTTACGCTAGAGAAAGATACAACTCTGGAAAGCATTTTTTAAAACTATCAGAAATTAAGAAAGAAGTACTTGTTTCTAAACCTATGTCCAGGACTCAGATGAGTGTTTCTTTCCTGTAATGGTGCCATCAATAGTGTGGGTTTGGTTTCCAGTGAAGTGTGAGACAGTATTAATCTGTATATTTAGTTATATTTATTTATAGAACCTAAATGTGCAATTAGCAAGTCCAGAGGAGGTAAAATAGGTGTCAGCTTGAACCCATTAAGTGGTCATCTAATCAAATTCAAAAATTAATGCTCCCAGCAAGGAGAGTCTCCTCGAGATGTATTGGCCAAGGTGAGCAATGAAGAGGCAAATAAATTGAAAATCATTTTTGCACAAGATAATAGGCTCGCAGGTTATTTCCCACTGCAGATAAGCTTAAAGGCACTTTGGATAATAAAAAAGAAAAAAAAAAAAGATAAATGAACAGCCTTCTCGATTTCACTCATTATCTAATAATGCCCAAATTTCACATTCATGACCAACTTGCTTTGTGTGCCATGTGTGAAAAATTACATTTTTTGAAAATTTAGTTTTTAATAAATTAATTATAACTATGCCTGTGCTATATATTTTGTAACCTCTTTTTGCCACTAGTCATTGTAACCCTGTAAATCCAGTTCATCGTTAAGCTTCTTTCAATTAGACATTTCTAGTGAAGGGATAGTAAAATGAAACATTTCATTGAAAAGGTCATTAGATGACTAAATTCACAGCAAGCCTAACTGCTGGGATAACAGCACATTCATAAGCACTAAAAAATTTCTTAAAGATGTATTATTACTGGAATAAAATGGAAAATATATAGCTAAAATTAATTATTCCCCAACTCACAACACATGAACTTCATGAGACTAAAGGTCACTTAATTTCTGTGAGACCTGGTGTCATATTAACCTAGTTTGATCTTCAGAAGAAGCCCTTATTCATTGAGGTAATCTGAGGAGCTAGAAATCTGTATGAGAAAAGTGATTCCAAATGCAGAACTTTCCAATCATTCAAATACAGGCATGTACCTAAGTATGTGACATTGCTCAAGAATTTGATTTTCATACACATAAGAAAATGATAGCCATAAGTGATAATCAGGGTAACAGAAAGTTTTTTAAGCTATTTGAAAATGTGTCTTGCAGTTAAGTTTTAGAGAAAAGGGGAATGTTAGTACCAATATGTAAGTTTAGAGAATGGCAGTATTTTAGTTTAGTTTTGTTGTTGTTGCTCTGATAAAACTTGCTCACCAAAAGCAAATTGCAGTGGAAAGAGATTACTTCCTCTTATACTTCCAGGCAAGTCCATGACTGAAGGAAGTCATGGCAGCAATTCAAACAACAGAAACCTGGAGAAAGAACTGAGCAGAGACCACAGAGTAATACTGCTTTTTGTTTTTTTCTCTAGGATACATACACTTAGCTATTTCATGTAGCCCAGACCACCTGCCTAGATATGTTGCTTACTCTTACCTTGATAATTCATCAAGACAGACTTGAATAGATATGGCAACAAGGCAAAGTTATCAGGCAATTGCTCCAAGTTTATTCTTCAAAGGTGACTCACATCAAGTTGATGAAACCTTGCCAGCTCAAATGGTGTTCTAATATTCTTTCATGTAGTAATTATTGCCTCTGTATTATAACTAAACTTACATGTTCTGTCTTTTTAGTGATTATTCAAAATGGAAACTCTTTCTGAGACCTCTCAAAGAAAATCCTATTTTTGGAGCATAATTCCAGGTATTTGTTTTCATTCCTACATGGAAATATCATTCTGTAGGCTATTGTCATATCTTGCATTCTTATAACAGTTATAAATCTTTAATTTTATTTTAATATCTTCAGATCTAAATCCTAAGGCTATGTATGGTTTAACAATAACAGCAGCAGCAACAGCAACAGCAGCAACAACAACAGCAACAGCAACAAAGCCCTTTGCATTCTTTTCGGAGTTCACAGTTCTTGCTCCTTTTCCTGAATATACATCATATATTTGATCCTATAACTTTTCACCATGTAAATATCCAGAAGCATTTCTTACAGTCTGCATTTTCAAGCCAATAAATGATTTTAATGGTTTCTTTTGAAGAGTATTTTCCAAGAATTTAGAACTTGGATTTCCTAAATCATACTTTTGTTTTGCCTGTATTTGTTTCTACAAGCCGTATAAAATGTCAGTTTTTGTTCTGGAATCTCTATTATTTTTTATGAGTAGCTGTAAATTCATGGTACTGTTTTCAAGTATACAAAATATTCTTTTCTCAGAATTGTTCATATTATTTTTGATTTCCTTTTGAATTTACTTGAATATGTGTTTTGACTCATTTCCCTCATGCTTAGGATATTGTTCTCAATATTCTTCTCAGAATGTCCTAACATGTGCATAGGTTCTTATTCTGGGACTCTTGTTCTATGTACACTAAACTGGTTTATTACCTCAATTTCTAGCATTGTTGTGTATTTTTCCTTCAAACTGATTTTTCTCTCTTATTTAGAAATTATAATTTCTATGAGCAGAAAAACACAAAGTTTTATTCTAGTTATTGTAACTGTCACTTCTATAATTGTCTCCTTTTTGTACATTCCACTTCTCTGACAATATTACACACACACACACACAAACACAAGTATACACATACATATACATATAAATTATACACACACATACACATACAATAAAGAGTTACAGAATATGAAACTATGAACAGTATTAAACATTCTAAGAAGAAAATTTCCTAATTATGATAGAAATGAGTGAAGACACATATGTAAGGAAATTAAAAAGTAAATATATGTATGCAAATATTTGTATATATTATCTAATGTGTCATAACATTTACTAGTAATTTTCACATGTTGGAAACCCCCTTTATTTCCAGGAACTGATAAATAGGCTAAAACTTACTGTTGGCTATACCGTAAGGTAAGATTTTTTCTGTATGATTTCTACTGATTGATTATTTGATTAGCTATTAGTCACAGTGTTCAATTTCCTTACAAAACTATTTTTTGGGATAAATATTTCTTATAAGACATTACACAGATTCAAGATTTTACTGAATCCTGAAGCACAAGGTTAATTATTGGATGACTATTTCATCTTCATAGAGACATACTTAACATCCTTTGGAATGGACTATAGAAAACTAAAATGGGTTTGGATTTTTCTCATTTCAGTGTCATTCTTCTTAACCTTTCAGGAACTGAATAAATCTGCTAGGGGTAGGTACAGCGATTAGGGTAGTAAGACTTTACCTTGCACCACTTACATCAATTTTTTCTGGTGTTTATAGTAGTAATAATTAAGTAAGATGGTGTTGATAATATCAACTCATTATTTGATGGTTTTATATAAACTTAAGCAATTTAAATAATTATCTCATTTTTTATGTTCAAAATGTTAACAATCTTTCTAATATTAAATGAAGCACTTGACTTGAATTTTTGTCTGAAGCTTTGTTTTATCAGTAAAGAAATATGTGAAAGCAGTGTGTAATAAATGAACTGAAGAGTTTTATATGTCATTGTCCCAAAACCTCAAAAAGCATATAATTGTTTTGCTAGTGTTCAAAATACAAATTTTCCAACAATATTTTCTGCTTTTCAAAAGAATTAATATCCTGTCTTAGAATGGTTTTCCACATAAGTGCAGATCTTCTGAGTTAATTTGGTCCCATGAATCAGCAGTCATTGTAAAAATGAGACTGCATACTGCATGTAATAAATGAAGAGGTTGGTATAATTTTGAATTTCATATTCTCCATCACTATGAGTTGGGTATGCTACATACAGCTCAACACTTTTCTTGAGGTACTTAGGTTGTCAAGCAGTGAATCAGATTGTCTGCTCTGAAAAGCAGAGAATAGCTTAAGATGTTATTTGGAAGATGGCAAGCTGAAACTTGCATCACAGCAGTATTGAGACACAGTGACCAATACCCCAAAGGATAATTATCCTACAATGTGCTATGCTAATCTTTATAAAGTATGTCACATAGATTTGCCATAGATATTTGAACTGGCTATTTTAAAATCTACTTACACAAACTAGAGTTATAGGAATAGAGGAAGCCTCAGTTGAAGAAAAATGCCACCATAAGTTCCAGATGTAGGCAAGGAAGCTTGTGGGGCATTATGTGAAATAGTGATTGATATGATAGAGTCCAGACAATTATGGGTGTAGTCACCCATGATATGGTAGTTCTGGGTTCTATAAGGAAGCAGTTGATCAAGCCATAGGAAGTAAACCAATTAGCATCATTCCTCGATGGTCCCTGCATCAGCTCCTGTTTCCAGGTTCTTGTACTTCTTGAGCTCATGATTGATTGTGACCTTCTATATAGAACTGAGGATACAAACCCATTCTCCCAAGTTGGTTTTCATAATGGTTTGGTTTTCATTATGGTGTTTCATCACAGCAATTGTAACTCTAAGACAGACAATCATAAACACTCTACTATACAAAATAAGCCTGTATTTTTTAACATTCTTCTCTTTGCTATGCATTATGCTTAGTACATACTTTCTGAACTTATTCTCTGCAGAGTTGCTGACACTTTACATTATTCATAAAGTTTTAGCATCAAAATTTAAGGAGAAAGGTTCATTTTTCTAAGATGATTCTTGCTTAGTTTTATTTCACACCACTCCACATTTTATGGCACAATATAAAATATCATAGGACAGCAGCATCCATGAATCTTTTAGTGTCCTAGAATATATGAACATAATTGTCATCTAAAACAATAGGAAATGCATAAAAGAATTTCCCTGAACTCAATGAGCATATCTTAAATCCAAAAAATGTTTCCTGCTCACAGAAATCTTTATCGTAGTGTAATGAGCAAAAGAAAGTAGATCATGTAATTCAATGCATGAAAAAAAAAAACCAGATCTCAGACCAAGATGGTTATTTAATAATGGGACAGCTCCTATTCTTAATAATCAGAATGCTTGATATATTATGTGAATTAGTTCAATGTATTCCTCTGTGGTAAGATATGTTTTGTTTTAAGATTTCTCTTTCTTCTACAAGTGATAAGTAATTAAAAACTGAAGATGCAATGCTTGCCCCCATCATGAATCATACCTAATTGTAATGCACACTTTCAGACACACATTTAAAGTATATCCATTGTAAATTTTTGTGTTGTACATGAAAAAAGTGGCTAATATTTCAAGTAGGTAATAACTTTAAAAATTATATGGAAATGAGTGGTGCAAATGTGCGGGCACTCTTTCATTTTAGAAGTAAATAGCAGTTCAATCCATCAAACAATCATCATTCCAGAAGAGACCACTGAATTCTTCATAGACTTTTTAAAATTAACAATGAACTGGAAAAATAAGATCTAAAGGTTATTGTTTTTTCCTGCATTATTTTTAAAATCTAGAGGTAACTTTATAGTATTTTTATAACAATTTCTCCTTCTTTGTTTTTAATTCATTTTTTTCTTTGTGTGTTTATTTGATTTTTTTCTCTTCGAGAATCTCAGAACTTGAATAGAATTAGTTAGGAATAAGATCAGAACTGAGGACTTGGAAAAAATTGAAGATTTTGTCTGGAGTACTAAGCTATATTGTGGGAGAAATTCAATGCCAGTGACTATCATGTGTGTGCTCATGAACAGATGATCCCCTTCTTAAAGACACATTTTTTATGCAGG
Source organism: Grammomys surdaster (assembly GCF_004785775.1). Classification (NCBI taxonomy): domain Eukaryota; kingdom Metazoa; phylum Chordata; class Mammalia; order Rodentia; family Muridae; genus Grammomys; species Grammomys surdaster. The sequence continues at coordinate 4,829,210 of NW_021620852.1, forward strand.
AGCTCAAAATGAATGTCAATAGCTTTGGGTGAGGGAGAAATGGTTTCTTTGTTATTCAGATTTCACATCTTGGGGCCTCTGCTTTCACTGAGTATCATCTACAATACACAATGTCCAATATTTGTTTGGAAATTGCTGAAAGCGACTTGAAATGAAATTTGATAACACATTCTAATAAAATAATTTTGACCAAAATCATTGAGGAAAATTATGAGCATTGCTTTATTTATATACCTAAATTTTGTTCTACCATTTTTAATAAGAAAACAAGAAGGCTATATCCTATAATTTTCATGAATTTTAAGCTAGTAATTAATTTTAAATGTCTTTGACTGCATATCTTTGAAGATAATGAATGTTAGTTCTCTTTCTCTTATATCCACTGACATATATACAAAGAACTCAAGAAATTAGACTCCAGACAACCAAATTACCCTATTAAAAAATGGGGTATAGAGCTTAACAAAGAATTTTCAATGAAAGAAACTCGAATGGCTGAGAAGCACCTAAAGAAATGTTCAGCATCCTTAGTCGTCAGGGAAATGCAAATCAAAACAACCCTGAGATTCCATCTCACACCAGTCAGAATGGCTAAGATTAAAAACTCAGGTGATAGTAGATGCTGGAGAGGGTGTAGAGAAAGAGGAACACTCCTCCCTTGTTGGTGCGACTGCAAGATGGTGCAACCACTTTGGAAATCAGTGTGGCGGTTCCTCAGAAAATTGGACATAGCATTACCTGAGGATCCAGCTATACCACTCCTAGGCATATACCCAGAAGATGCTCGAACATATAACAAGGACATATGCTCAACTATGTTCATAGCAGCCTTATTTATAATAGCCAGGAGCTGGAAAGAACCCAGATGTCCTTCAACTGAGGAATGGATTCAAAAAATGTGGTATATTTACACAATGGAGTATTACTCAGCTATTAAAAACAATGAATTTGAGAGGTTCCTAGGTAAATGGATGGAACTAGAAATTATCATCCTGAGTGAGGTAAGCCAATCACAAAAGAACACACATGGTATTCACTCACTGATTATTGGATATTAGCCCAGAACCTTGAAATGCCCAAGATGCAACTCACTGGCCACATGAAGCTCATAAAGAATGAAGACCAAGTGGGGGTGATTCGGTCCTTCTTAGAAGGAGCCACAAAATACTCAAGAGAGCAAATATGGAGACAAAGTGAGGGACAGAACCTGAAGGAGGGGCCATCTGAAGACCACTCCACCTGAGTATCTATCCCATGTGCAGTCACCAAAGGTAGATGCTGATATGGAAGTCAGGAAGTGCATGCTGATAAGAGCCTGATATGGTTGTCTCCTCAGAGGTCTTCAAGAGTCTGACATATTCAGAGGCAGACGCTCACAACTAGCCATTGAACTGATCATGGGGTTCTCAATGGAGGAGTTAGAGTGAAGACTGAAGGAGCTGAAAGGATTTGGGGCACCATGAGGAGAGCAACAATACCAACCAACCACAGCTCCCAGGGTCTAAAACACCAGCCTTGGAGCACTCAGGGAGGGATCCAGGGCTTTAGCTGAATATGTAAGAGTGGAGGGCCCTCCTAGGCATTGGTGGAAGAAGAGAACCTTGACCTCATGAAGGCTGGATGCCCCATGGGGTGGGAATTTTGAGGGTGGGGAGGTGGGAGTTGGGGGGTAGATAGAGGTTACATTCACAGAGAAGAAGTAGGAGGGGTTACGGGGTAGGGGTTCCTGGGTGGGTGGGGGATGGGGTAAGGGGCCAACATACGAAATGTAAGTAAAACATCCAATAAAAAAATTAAAAAAAAAAATTCCTGATATAGTCATATAGGGTTCCAAACAAAGAGATGCACACAGGAAATTACAAAGAAAGAAAAGAACTCTTTAGTAAGGACAAAAGAGATAATATTACCACATTATAGTGATTTGAATGAGAATACCTTCCTTTCACAAGCTCATATATTTAAATGCTTAGTCCCTAGTTGATGTGGAACCTTTTGGACAGGTTAGGGGGTAGGTCATTGTTGGAGGAAACGCATCACTGGGAGTTGGATTTTTAGACTTCAAAATGCCACACCACTTGCAGTTATTTCTCTCTGCCTCTTGCTTATAGATGAATTACAACCTTTCAGCTACTGCTACAGCACCATGTCTGCTCACAGTGATGGTAATAGACTCCAATCCACTGAAAGTGTAAGCCCCAAGTAAACTCTTTCTTCTGTGAATTGCATTAGTCATGTTGTCTCTTCACATCAATAGACAAAGAACTAACACACACACAATTCAAACTAACACTGAAATAAGTTTGAAAATTATCTAGAAAAGTATTGCTTATCTTATAGAGACATGCATTACAAATATCAAAGAGGACCAAGAAATGGTTCTGACATATCCATGCTTCTAGTATTATTTATACTTCTCAAAAATTGAAACTAACAAAACAAATAAAATTGAAGCAGTATAATAAGACTAAAGACGAAATCTTCATCAAGAAAAAAAGAGCCTATCTAAAATCTAACAGAGATGTACCATGTGGTAGCTTGATCTGATAGTTAAATTTACATGCTTATAATGTGTAATAGACAAAGATGATTCCCCTATAAGGGATTATTTTATTTTCTCTTGTCTAGAATTCATTCTTCTCTATAAACACTATACTTAAAGGATGTATCCTTCTGTTTTCACTCAATGAACACCAACAAGAGTGATCTGCAATGAAGAAAAAGCCTAAACTACAAATGCTTATAAATATGACACTAAAATACCCAAAATACTGCGTTGGAAGGATATAAATATACTAAAGGGTAACTTTCAAGAAAAATATTTCAGAAATATGTGTTATATAATCACAGGTTTTGTCAATTTCAATTATCTTACATTTAACCAATCTCTAACCAAGCAGGCACCATGTCTGTAAAACCATAAATCCATGCAAATAAACCTTCTGTTTCTTTGAACTGGTTTTTCTTTCCATCTGAAGGATTTCTGGATATTTTACCTCAACATGTTCACTGAAAGTTTTCAGGGTGGAATTTGGCTCCAAATGTTATTTATCTACATTTTTGCTATGCAAAATAATAATATCCACTCAAGAACCTTACTTACCTGCATATCATAAACTGGATAAGTGGAATGACTTAGAAGAGTTAATGTCTCTGAAACATGAAAAGAAAAAGAAAAACAGATAAATCCAAAATTTTAGAAGAAGAGCATATGTATCATGAAAATGTAAGGCATACTTGAAAAATCAATTAAGATACTTAAGAGAGTCATGAGCATAAAGAAAGCAAACAAAACAACATAGTAAAAGATATAAGTATATGACTAAATTTCACCATGTGCACTGAACTACCAACAGCTTCATGTAATAAAGATAGGTTTCTTTTGCCAGCAGTTTGGAAAAAAATTACACAAAATGACTCCTAATTATGAATCCCTAATCTCTTCTGTAAAAAGCACTTATTTTTTATTCAATATTTTATTTATTTACATTCCAGATGCCATCCTCCTTCTCCATTCCCCCATCAATTAATCCCCTATTCCATCCTTTCTCCTCCTTTTTTGCCTTTATACTGTTTAAATTACAGGCAAGTATTAAGGTCAGTTCTAGGCTGAGGAACAAGCAATACAATAGATGGTCCAGGAACAAGGAAGACAATAAACCCAGATAATCAAAGAACATGTACAACAATAAACAGAGTCCCGTAATCATTCCTATGATCACTATTTCTAAGGGCTTATCAGGATGATAAAATATCTGAGAATACTTCCCTGTCCTAGTCCAAATTCATTTTCACGCCTGAAGCCTACATGTTTATTCTAGCTTAAGATTCAAATTTCTGCCTACAATTACTACTTTGATCTAGCCTAAGATTTAGATTCCTGCCTGAAATTTCTTCCTTCTAGCCTAGGATTTAGATTTCTGCCTGAAATTATTTCTTTGTTCCAGCCCAATGTCAGATTCCTGCCTGCAGTCCATTTCCTTGTCCTTGGCCTATGTCAGATTCCTTTCAATCAGCCCATTTCCTTGTGCTTGACCAATGACCGATTCTGTCAGGCACCCCCAAAAGCTCTTGACATCTCCCCTTTTTTATTGAATAAACCAGACTGTGCCTGTCTTAGGTCATTCTGACAGGAAAGCCAGCCTTACCCATTGTGGAATATGTAATATCATAAGCAATACATTTCTGTCTTAGGTTGGTAATGCTCTGTGCAGAATCTTACCTGTACTTGGCTTGCAAGCGTGTTAAATTAATAACTCTGTCTGGGGGTTCAATATCAGTTTCAAGTCATGTACTTTGGCTGCCAACCTGTTGATGTAGTTAGAGACAAGCTTTAACATGATGGGCAAGAATAAAAGTATTCCCAGGACAAGAAGGGCTAGCCTGATCAAGCCATTCCTGAGGTTTGACTAAAATGAAAATATTGACCATGGATAATTTTATCTGCATTATCTGCACCATCAAAACTCTCCAGAAGAGCATTTTTTAAAATTTATAATCTCACTATGCCAAGTTGAAACACACAGAGAGGTGTTAGGATTATGCCAAATACCGTACATACAGGTGTCTTTAAACATTTTTCTAATTATAATGACAACCATTGCAAGTTTTAGAAGTAACACTACTCCAATGATATTTGTCTTGACACTTGGAATGGCTCCTAATTCTTGAACCCTCAACCTCCTTCAGATAATTTGAATGGTTTATAGAGCATCATTCATTGTTCCAGATACTTATATAAATCCTTTTCTATACTCAGTACATTAGTAACATTTTTTTGCTAGATGGTTAACAAAAATAGTTGTTTTAACTCCTTGTGTCAATGCTATTACAAAAGCAATGGTGCTAGCTTTTAATGGAATTAAAGCTCTTATACCTAATCAGCCCCGCTGCTCTCTTGATTCTGGTTAAAGCCTAACTCACTTCTTCCAGCACTTTTAAGCTTTTTTCAGAGAAATCAAGGTTTTCTTATACTCAGGGCAGTAAGACAAAAGCTGCTTGATAGACCCCTGTAACAGACATGCCAGGTTTCAATACACTAAAACAATTGGAAATTATAGAGTCAATGCAACTTACAATAAATGCTGTAGAAGAGACAAAATCAATTTTAGGATGACAAATAAAAGAGTCTTAAAACATTCACTAACCCTTGTTTGAAATCCAGATCCAGTTCCAACTTTTTCTATTGCTATCATATCGTGCGAACTAAAGCTAACTTCCAAATATGTCTCTGAAAATGTCCAGATCTAGCTTTCCAATTGTAGACAGTTGTTTCCAGTATTGGATTGATTGGACTACTACATGCTTGTTTCCTGATAACTGGTCACCTTTAAGAAAAACACAAGAGACATTATAATTTCTCTGTTTGATTCTCTGTCCGACAAGGTCTAAAAATTTGAGGCAAGGCGACTTGTCCCATCTAGGATATAGGCAAGCAAAGGTGGGTAAGGAACATATATCCAATACAACTCCCCAGTCACCCTGGTCAGGGTACTCAGCATGCTCACAGTTCGTCATCATTCTTTGTCTCAGCAACAGCATGTCTCACCAATCTTTTTAAAGTTCCAAGGGCCTCTTCCACAATACTTTGTCCTTGAGGATTATATGGAATTCCTGTAATAAATTTTTGACAAAAAGTCTCGACTGCACTTGCCAGCTCTGTTATCCTTTTTTATTGGATATTTTATTTATTTACCTTTCAATGTTATCCTCTCTTCCATTTTTCCCCAAAACTCCTTATCACATCACCACTCCTTCTAATTCCATGAGGGTATGCCTCCAACTATCCACCCATTCCTGCCTCCCTGCTCTCAAATTCCCTAACACTAGGGCATTCAAACTTTGAGGGTCCAAGGTCCTCCTAGTCCATTGATGCCTGACAAGGCCATCTTCAACTACCTAAACAGGTAGAGTCATGAGTCCCTCCGTTTGTGTTCATAGGCTGGAGGTTTAGACCCGGAAGATCTGGTTGAGTATTTTTATATTCCTTTTATAAAGGACCAAAGCACACAAACCTTGGTCTTCTTTCTTCTTATGATTCATGTAGTCTATGTGTTGTATTATAGGTATTGTGAGCTTTTGGGCTAATATCCACTTATCAGTGAGTACATACCATATATGTTATTTTGTGGTTGGGTTACCTCACTCAGAATGATATTTTCCAGTTCCATCCATTTGCCTAAGAATTTCATGAACTCATTGTTTTTAGTAGCTGAGTAGTACTTCATTGTATAAATGTACCATATTTTCTGTATCCATTTCTCTGTTGAAGGATATTTGGATTCTTTACAGCTTCTGGCTATTATAAACAAGGCTGCTATGAACACAGTGGAACATGTGTCCCTGTTGTATGTTGGAACATTTTTTGGGTATATGCCCAGGAGTGATATAGCTGGGTCCTTAGGTAATACTATGTTCAATTTTCTGAGGAACTGCCAGACTGCTTTCCATAGTGGTTGTACCAGCTTAAAATCCTACCAACAATGGAGGAGTGTTTCTCTTTCTCTACATCCTCTCCAGCATCTGCTGTCACCTGAGTTTTTGATCTTAGCCATTCTGACTGGTGTGAGGTAGAACTTCAGGGTTGTTTAGATTTGCATTTCCCTGAAGACTAAAGATGCTCAACCTTTTTTTTAGGTGCTTCGCGGCCATTTCAGTTTCCTTAGTTGAGAATATATTGTTTAGCTCTGTACCCCAGTTTTAATAGGGTTTTTTGGTTGTCTGGAATTTAATTTTTTGAGTTCTTCATATATATTGGATATTAACCCTCTATCAAATGTAGGATTGGTAAAGATTTTGTCCCAATCTTCTGGTTGCCACTTTGTCCTATTGACAGTGTCCTTTGCTTCACAGAGATTTGAAGTTTTATGAGGTCCAATTTCTCAAGTCTTGATCTTAGTGCATAAGTCATTGGTGTTCTGTTCAGGAACCTTTCCCTTGTGTCCATATATTTGAGGTTTTTCCCCATTTTCTCTTCTATTGATTTCAGTTTATCTGGTTTTATGTGAAGGTCCTTGATATCCTTGGACTGACTTAAGCTTTGTACAAGGAGATAAGTATGGATCAATTTGCATTCTTCTACATGCTGACCTCCAGTTGAACCAGCACCATTTGTTCAAAATGTTCTCTTTTTTCTACTGAATGGTTTCAGCTCCTTTGTCAATGATCAAGTGACCATAGGTATGGGGGTTCATTCCTGGGTCTTCTATTTTATTCCATTGATCCTCCTGCCTGTCTTTGTACCAACAGCATGCAGTTTTTTATCACCATTGCCCTGTAGTACAGTTTGAAGCCAGGGCAGGTGATTTCCCTAGAAGTTCTTTTATTGTTGAGAATACTTGTCGCTCTCCTGGGTTTTTTTGTTATTCCAAATGAATTTGAGAATTGTTCTTTCTATCTCTGTGAAGAATTGAGTGGGAATTTTGATGGGGATTGCATTTAATCTGTAGATTGCTCTCGGCAATTAGCAATTACTTTATTAATCCTGCCAATCCCTGAGCATGGGAGATCTTTCCATCTTCTGAGACCTGCTTCAATTCCTTTTCTCGTGAACTAGAAGTTCTTGTCATATAGAGTTTTTACTGGCTTGGTTAGATTCACACCAAGGTATTTTATATTATTTGTGACTATTGTGAAGGGAGTCATTTCCCTAATTTCTTTCTGAGCCTGTTTATCTTTTGAGTAGAGGAAGGCTACTGATTTGTTTGAGTTAATTTTATATCCAGCTACTTTGATAAAGTTGTTTCTCAGGTTTAGGAGTTCTCTGATGGAAGTTTTGGGGTCACTTAAGTATACTATCATATCATCTGCAAATAGTAAATTTCAACTTCTTCCTTTCCAATTTATATCCCTTTGACCTCAGTTGTTGCCTAATTGCTCTGACTAGGACTTCTAGTCCTATATTGAATAGGTAGGGAGAGAGTGGGCAGACTTGTCTAGTCTCTGATTTTGGAGGGATTGCTTCCAATTTCTCTCCAATTAGTATGATGTTGGCTACTTGCTTGCTGTATATTGCTTTTACTAAGTTTAGGTGTGGGTCTTGGATTCCTGATTTTTTCCAAGACTTTTATCATGAAGGGGTGTTGAATTTTGTTAAATGCTTTCTTATCATCTAGTGATATGATAATGTGTTTTTTCTTTGAGTTTTTTATATAGTAGATTACATTGATGGATTTCCTAATATTGAACCATCTCTTTATTCCTGGGATAAAGCCTACTTGATCATTTTGGATAATTGTTTTCATGTGTTCTTTCATTCGGTTTGTGAGAATTTTATTGATTGTTTTTGCATCAATTTTCATAAGGGAGTTTGGTCTGAAGTTCTCTTTTTTGTTGGGCCTTTGTGTGGTTTAGATATGAGCATAATTGTGGCTTCATAGCATAAATTACATAGTGTTCCTTCTGTTTCTATTTTGTTGAACAGTTTTTAGATAATTGGCATTAGGTCTTCTTTGATGGTCTGATAGAACTCTGCATTAAAACTCTCTGGTCCTGGACATTTTTTGGTGTGGAGAATTTTAATGACTGCTTTTATTTCTTTTGGGGATATGGGACTTTTTAGATGGTTTATCTGGGCCTGATTTAGCTTGGTAACTGGTATTTGTCTAGAAAATTGTCCATATCTTCCAGATTTTCCAATTTTATTGAGTATAGACTTTTGTAGTACGATCTGAAGATTTTTAAATTTCCTTGGTTTCTGTTGTTACATCACCATTTTCAGTTCTGATTTTATTAATCAGGATACTGTCTCTCTGTCCTCTGATTAGTCTGACTAAGGGTTTATCTATCTTGATTTCTCAAAGGATCAGCTCCTTGTTTTATTGATTCTTTTTGTTTTTACTTGATTGATTTCAGCCCTGAGTTTGATTATTTCCTGCCATCTACTCCTCTTTTTTGTGTTTTATTCTATTTGTTCTAAGGCTTTCAGGTGTATTGTCAAGTTGCTAGTGTATGCGTTCTCCAGTTTCTTTTTGTAGGCACTTAGAGGTACAAATTTTTCTCTTAGCACTGCTTTCATTGTGTCCTATAAGTTTTGGTATGATGTGTAACGGCCATTTCTTTTGTAACGGCCAGTTCTGCTACTTTGTAAAGGCAGGCTGGTTCTGCTGCTCCAGTCTGCAGGTCAGAGTCTAGCAAGAGAGAGAGTGGGGATGGAGGAAGGGCGAAAAAGGGGCAAGAGACACAAAAGACAGATACAAGACAGAGTCTGGTCGAGTCTCTTCAAGTCTCTTCTTTATTCTCCTCTCTTCTTCTATATTCTCCTCTATTCTTCTCACACACATAGAAAGAGAATCCTATATTCTCCTCTATATTCTCCTCACACACATAGAAAGGAAATCCTGGGTATTTATACCCTTACCACGTGACTTGCCCTCGTGGACAAGCTCAACTGAAGGCTCTATGTCACATGCCTTGTAGCCATAGATACCAGGAGCACCTTGCAGCTTGGGGCACTAAACAGTGTAACAAGATGTTTATCAGAGTGCACTCAGCTATTGCAGGCTGTTGAAAACAAGTCTCTTGTCAGGGTATATGGCTTGAGATGACTGTAAAGACGATAGCCGCTTTCGGCTAGGAGTCGGCTCCCAAAAATGATGTGTCTTCATTTTCATTAAATTCTAAAGTCTTTAATTTCTGTCTTTCTTTCTTCCCTGACCACGTTATCATTGAGTAGAGCGTTGTTCAGTTTCCTTGTGAATGTAGGCTTTCCATTGTTTTTGTTGTTATTGAAGACCAGCCATAATCCATGATGATATGGGATATGGTAACATGGGATATGGTGATATTGTGATATAGGTGACATGACATTATTTCAATTTTTTTGTTTCTGTTTATGCTTGTTTGGTGACCAATTATATGGTCTATTTTGGAGAAGGTTCAATGAGCTGCTGAGAAAAAGGTATATTCTTTTGTTTTCGGATGAAATGTTCTATAGATATCTGTTAAATCTATTTGGTTCATAACCAAACTAACAAAATACCAAACTAACAGAATCTGTTATAACATCTGTTAGTTTCAGTATATATCTGTTTAGTTTCTGTTTCCATGATCTATCCATTTCTGAGACTGGGTTGTTGTATTCTCCCACTATTATTGTGCAAGATGCAATGTGTGCTTTGAGCTTTAGTAAGGTTTCTTATGTGAAAGTAGGTGCTCTTGAATTTGGCGCATAGATATTCAGAATTGAGAGTTCATGATGGTTGGCTTTTCCTTTGATGAGTATGAAATGTCCTTCATTATCCTTTTTGATAGCTTTAAGTTGAAAGTCAAATTTTTGATGATAGAATGGCTACTCCAGCATGTTTCTTAGGATCATTTGCTTGAAAAATTGTTTTCCAGCCTTTTACTCTAAGGTAGTGTCTATCTTTTTCACTGAGGTGGGTTTCCTGTACGTAGCAAAATGCTGGGACCTGTTTGCGTACCCATTCTGTTAGTTTATGTCTTTTTATTCGGGAACTGACTCCATTGATGTTAAGAGATATTAATGAAAGGAGATTGTTACTTCCTGTTATTTTTGTTATTAGTGGTGACATTGTTTTTGTGGCTATCTTCTTTTGGATTTGTTTGGAGATTACTTTCTTGTTCTTTCTAGGGTACAATTTCCCTCCTTGTATTGGAGTTTTCCCTCTATTATCCTTTGTAGTGCTGGGTTTGTGAAAAGATATTGTGTAAATTTGGTTTTGTCATGGGATATCGTGGTTTCTCCATCTATGGTAATTGAGAGTTTTGCTGGATATAGTAGCCTGGGCTGGCATTTGTGTTCTTAGGGTCCTTATGACATCTGTCCAGGATCTTCTGCCTTTTATAGTCTCTGGTGAGAAGTCTGGTGTAATTCTGATAGATCTGCCTTTATATGTTACTTGCCCCTTTTCCCTTACTGCTTTTAATATTCTTTCTTTGTTTTGTGCATTTGTTGTTTTGATTATTATGTGACGGGAGGTATTTCTTTTATGGTCTAGTCTATTTGACATTGTGTAGGCTTCTTGTATTTTTATAGGCATCTTGTTCTTTAGATTAGGGAAATTTTCTTCTATAATTTTGTTAAGATATTTATTGGCCCTTTAAGTTGGGAATCTTCACTCTCTTCTATACCTACTATCCTTAGGTTTGATCTTCTCATTGTGTCCTGGATTTCCTGGATGTTTTGGGTTAAGAACTTTTAGCATTTTGCATTTTCTTTGAGGGTTGTGTCAATATTTTCTATGGTATCTTCTGAAGCTGAGATTCTCTCTTCTAGCTCTTATATTCTGTTGGTGATGCTTGCGTCTATGACTCCTGATCTCTTTCCTAGGTTTTCTATATCCAGGATAGTTTCCCTTTGTGATTTCTTTATTGTTTTTAACTTCCATTTTTATGTCCTCGATGGTTTTGTTCAATTCCATCACCTGTTTGGTTTTGTTTTCTTGTAATTCACTAAGGGATTTTTGTGTTTCCTCTTAAAGGGCTTCCACCTGTTTACCTGTGTTCTCCTCAAATTCTTTTAGAGTATTATTTACGTCTTTCTTAATGTCCTCTATCATCATCATTAGATTTATGTTATTTTAAATCTGAATCCTTTTTTCCTGGTGAGATGGGGAATTCAGGGCTTTCTATTGTGGGATACCTAGGTTCTGATGATGGCAAGTACCCTGGATTGCTGATGCTTATGTTCTTGTGTTTGCCTTTCACAATCTGAATCATCTTAGTGCCACCTACCCTATCTCTTATTTGAGCCTGTCTTTCCTATTATCTTGATTATGTCAGAACTGTTTGGGGTGGATCTTGCTGGTGGTGTTAGAGCAGAAGCCCAAGTTCTGCTCAGTGCTGGGGCATGGACCAGAAGGAACCAGTATATATGGCCAGGAGTGAATTCTTGGGTCCAAGTGGGTCCCAGTTACTCCCTGTTCGGGGCACGTGTTGCTGTCTCCTTATATAAGATACTGCAGGGATTAGAGCTCCCGGGAGTCCTGCCTCCTCTGGTTTTTGTGGTATTGAGAGCAAAGCTGAAGCCCAAAATCTTCTAAGTGATCGGGCACAGACCAGAAAGGCACTTACTTTAAAAAACTTGTTCATAAATTATTTTGTATGCTCTTTGAGATGTATCTTCTTCAGTTTCTTTCAAATGTACAGTTTAGGCACATGTTTCTAAAGGATGAGAAAACCTTATTTTTGTAGAAAGTACATTATGAAATGGACTATAAGGAAAATTGTTTTTCTTGATCTAATGCTTCTTAAAATTTTTGTTTTGGGTACTAGATATGTGCATAAAATATACCATCTTTTCTATATGTGTATTTTAACTTCTAACTTTAATCCAATAATCTGTCTACATTTGGGTCTGACTAATTTTGATTTATGATATTTGGTATAATAACATTAATATCAAATAAGATATTATTATATCAAGTACCATATCATTATTATATATTTTATTATTATATTATAATTATATATGTATATATACATATGTATATTAATCATAACTATTATAGAAGTAAAATTTGAAAGGAAATTGATGCCAGATCCAAATTTACCAGTGTATACTGTTATAATAGCCACTTTCCAATCAATTCCTTGCCTCTTTGACTTATATTTTTTTACATTGATATTTCATTATTAGGTAAAAGATTTAAGTAAAAAAGTTACTAACCCTACTGAAAGATAAATGGATATATTACAAAATATCTTTTGGTAATTCTAAACTACTAAGCAAAAGGAATGCTGGGCAAGAACTTCAAGTCTTTGAACAAAGATATCAAAAAATGGAAATCTCCCATGTTCATGGATCAGTAGGATTAACATGGTAAACCTAGCTAACTCACCAAAAGCAATCTAAAGATTCAACATAATTCCCACCAAAATTCCAACATAATTTTTTACAAATCTTTGAAAGAACTATATTCAATTTTATATTAAAAAAGAAAAACCCAAAGATAGCTAAAACAATCCTGTACAATAAAAGAACTTATGGAATTATCATCATCTTTGATTTCAAACTGTACTGCAGAGCAATGGTAATAAAAACTGCATGGGATTGGTATAAAAACAGACAGGTTGATCAATAGATTCAAAGCTCAGACCTATAGATAAATTCTTACTCCTAAATATTCTTGATTTTAGACAAAGTAGCTAAAATTATACAATGGAAAAAATTCAATGGTGCTTTTCTAACTGGATGTCAAAATGTAAAGAATGCAAATAGATGAATACCTATCACCCTGAAGAAGCCTCAATCTAAGTGTATCAAAGACTTCAATATAAAACCAAGTACATTGAACCTGATAAAAAAGAAACTGGGGAATAACATTGAACTCATTTGCACTGAAGACAACTTCATGAACAGAATACATGCAGGCACTAAGATCAACAATTAATAAATGGAACTTCATGAAATTAAAGTTTCTGGAAAGCAAAGGACACCATCAGTTTAACAAAATGGCAGCCTACAGAAAGATGTTTACCAATGCCACATTGGGCAGAGGACTAGTTTCTAAAATATATAAAAAATTCAAGAAGCAAGATATGAACAAACAAAATAATCCATTTTAAAAATGGAGAATATTGCTAAACATTGAATTCTCATCAGAGGAGTTTCACATAGTCAAGAAGCATTTGAATAAATGTTGAACATCCTTATATCAGGGATATGCAAATCAAAATGTCTCTGAGATTCCATCTTATACCTGTTAGAGAGGGTAATATAAAAATCACAAGTGAGAGATCATGCTAACAAGAATGTGGAGCAAGTGAACAATATTGCTAGTGAGAGTGCAAACTTGTACAGCCATTTTAGAAGTCAAATATGATACTTTTTCAGACAATCAAGAATCAATTTACCTCAACACCCAGGTATACATATGATCTTATGGCATATACACAAAAGACAAGCTGTCCTACTTCAAGAACAGTTAATTAACTATGTTCATAGTAACTTTATTAATAATAGGTAGAAACTAGAAACAAACTAGATGTCCCTCAACTGAAGAAAAGAAAGAATGAAAGAAAGAAAGAAAGAAAGAAAGAAAGAAAGAAAGAAAGAAAGAAAGAGAAAGGAAGGAAGGAAGGAAGGAAGGAAGGAAGGAAGGAAGGAAGGAAGGAAGGAAGGAAAGGTAATGTGGAATATTTATACAATGGAGTATTACTTAGCGGTTATAAACAAGAACATAGTGAAATTTGTAGGCAAATCAATGGAACTAGCTCAAATCATGCTGGGTTTGGTAATGCATATCTAGAAAGACAAACATGATATGTGTAGCTTGTCCTTCTTATAACAATCCTAATGGGAGTAGGGTCAGCCTCTAACTCATTGCTAGCTTTTGAGGCTCATTTCCTTATACTGGATTGTCTCATACAGCAGGTGACCAGTCTAATTGTAAGTTGATATGCCATGTTTGGTTTATATCTACAGAAGGCCTGCATTTTCTGAAAAGAAATGGAAGTAGATGTAGGGGCAGAGTGAATGTAGGGCAAAGGACTAGGAGGAGTGGAGGGACGGGATACTGCAATCAAGTTCTGAATAATAATAATAATAATAATAATAATAAATAATTATAATAATAATAGTAGTAGTAGTAGTAGTAGTAGTAGTAGCAGTAATAACAACAACAATAACAATATATTTTAAATAAGATAATTCAGCCAGAATTGGCCTCATTCTAAGGGCTAAGAAATGGCAATCTTTCAATAATCCTATATTTGAAAAGAAACTGAAGGAAAACAATTTGAGAATGAAAACTGCCATAATTGTAGGAGATGTTTAAAATATCCTGCATGTCTGAGATTACTTGCCTTCGATCAGTATGAATGATTCATGAGTATACTGTAACAATTATATTTTATTTATATTGGCTCAAATACAAGGACTCCTGTTGTGCTAATAATATACTTTAAAATCATGGTCTAGTAACGCGAAATACTAGACCTTATATTTCTGAATCACCTATCACTCTAAGTGTTACACCTGAGGAAATCGCATGGTTCTCTTTATAAGATATTTCCCACTCGATGTCCTGTCTTTCTACTGGAGGTGGACTCTACAAGTTCCTTCTCCCTACTGTAGGGCATTTCATCTAAGGTTCCTCCCTTTGAGTTCTGAGAGTCTCTCACCTCCCAGGTCTCTGGTACATTCTAGAGAGTACTCTCACCTCCTACCTCCCAAGATTGCCTGTTTCCATCCTTTCTGATGGCCCTCTGGGCTTCAGTCTTGTTCACCACCCCCAAATACCTGATCATTTCCCCCCTTCCTCCATGTCCCCTTTCCTACAAAGGTCCTTCCTTTCCTCAGCCCCCATGATTGCCTTCTTTTCCATCCCAAGTGGGATTTGGACATCCTCACTTGGGCCCTTCAGGTTCTTAACTTTCTTGAATTCTGTGGATTGTATCATGAGTATTCTGTTCTAATTTTTGGCTAATATCTAGTTATTAGTGAGTACATACCATGCATGTCCTTTTGGGTCTGAGTTATCTCATTCAAGATGATATTTTCTACTGCCATCCATTTGCCTATGAAACTCATGATGTCTTCATTCCTAGTAGTTGAGTAGTATTCCATTGTGTGGAGGAATGGGATTGCCATCCCACAATCTATGACCCAGAATTGTTCCTGTCTAAAATAACTGCATGGACAAAAATGGAGAAGAGCCTGAGGAAAAGGAGGTCCAGTGACAGTGCCAAATTGGGATCCATCTCAAGAGGAGGGTTCAAGGGCTGACACTATAGATGACACTATGCTCTGCTTACAGACAGGTGCCTAGCATGGTTGCCCTTTGAGAGGCTCAACAAGTATCTGAAAGAGTCAGATGCAGATACTTACAACCAACCAATGGACAAAAGCCAAGACTCCTGTGGTTGAATTATAGAAAAGCTGGAAGAAGCTGAGGAGGGCAATGCCATAAGCAGACCAGTAGTCTTCACTAGCCTGGACTCCCGAGGTCTCTCAGACACTGAGCTACCAACTAGGCAGCATACACCAGCCGATATGAGGCCCCTGACACATATACAGCAGAGGATTGCCTAGTCTGGCCTCACTGAGAAAAGATGCACTTAACCCTCAGGAGACTTGAGGCCTTAAGGATTGAAGAGGTTTGTTGGGATGTGGGGTTGGGGAAATTCTCTTGGAGCTAACAAAGGAGTTATGGGGTGAGGAACAGTCAGAGGGTGGACCAGGAGGGAGATAACGACTGGTTTGTAAAAAAAGGTTAAATACTACTACTATTACTACTACTAACAACAACAACAACAATGAATATAAAAATTAAGATGTTTTCCTTTTGACTGTTACTGTTGAATCTAGCTAGTATAAAGCTCACTGAGAAAGCTTTTTGTTTTATTCCTCCCAATTTATTCAGAATCTACGAGTATATTTTAATACCAAACATATATTACACATTTGTCTGTATGCTATGATACCCTAGAGACTATAGGCCATTACTTATTAAGATACAATTGTCAAAAAACTGACAAGTGTCACTCTTTTTAGAGATGATTTCATTCTTTTTGATGATTTCTTTTAAATAGTTCCTCTGAAGGTAAAGAGAGCATAATCTCAATTAAGCTTCTCTCTGTAATAACATCAATATAAAACACTATTTCTGTCAATTAGCTCATATATATAATATATAAATCTCATTGTGGAGAAAAATTAGGGGCCGCTGTGGAGTCCTAGTGGGTTTCCACGTTGTGGCAGGGTTCCAGTGGCCTGGAGGCTTTAGCAACGGCAGGCCCCAATAACACAAGGAAGTCATTGGTTCCAAAAGAGTTTATTATCATGGCGGATGGTGGATGAATCTGGAAGTACACCCCATAAAACTCAGGGCAGTCCTGAGTTAAATAGAGAGGGAGAAAGGGGGAGGATTGGGGGAGGATCTGGGGAGGCATGGTTAATTTGCTCTGCCTCTGGCCTTCATTAATATGTAAATCCCGTGAGCCTGAGGCCTCTAGTCATGCCCTCTACCTGTGCACTTTGGCAGGGGCTGTAATGGCCAGCCTATGTGACTGAGTTTTATGGAGGTTAGACTGCTTTTCAGGACCCTGGGTTCTTGGGGCACGCCAAACTCCTGCTGATTCTCACGCAGAGTCTCGGGGTTCTAGGCAACTGCCCAGTCATGACCCAGAATACCCTTACACAGTCCCACATCTCATTACTGTCCATTCACTTCAAATTATTTTAGCTTATCTGGGTCAATAAAAAAGAAATGGCCTGTCGGTGTTGTGGGAAGAGCAGATTCCAGCCACAAATGTTTAGAATGACAGCTTACATGCTTTTGCCTGGAAATTACTATCAAAATGAGTACACATACATCCAATAGTACCCATAATAAAAACAGTTATGTGACCAGAAACAACATAGGGAGGAATAATTAATCCCCTAACAAAGCAGCTTTTTGCTTTCATCATTGCCTCTATTCACAGGTTTCACTATATGTATTCACAAATTTTATATGATGTTTAGGAAACAAAATTTGTTGCTTACTCTGGAGAGTCCCTCAGCTTGTCAATGATTTTCTTCTGAGTTCTTAATGAAAGGCTTTAAATTTTAGTAACCAATGTTTTTCCTTTGGGGAGCTTATGAAGAGCTTGGAATAATTTACTCCCAGATACTATTTCAGACGACCGCTGTGACAGAATTGCCACTAAGTAATTTAAACAAAGAATTCTCTAATGACACATTGCTGTAAAATGTTGTACAGATCTTAATAGCATGAACTGACTAATATCAATCTTCAAAAATATTAGAACAATACAACTATGCTGTGGAACCCCAGATGCTACTTTTACTAATTTCCCATTATCAATACTTCTGTCAAAATTGATTAAGCTAAGGATATCATTGATTTTACTGTAAACTATATTGTGATATGTATTTTTATATTCATGAAAATTCTTTTTTTTAACCTTAACTCAGTTGTAGCTAGGTCAGCATTAGAGGGATGAAAGGACACATTAATTTTAAGTACTTACATCAAAATAAGTCTAGATACAATAACCTGAATCAGACTATTTATTGCTTTTACTCTCAGTATTTAAATAATTGTGTTAATTGTAAATTTTCTATTTACTTAAAAAATAATGCGTGGAAGTCAGGAAGTGCATGCTGATAAGAGCCTGATATGGATGTCTCCTCAGAGGTCTTCAAGAGTCTGACATATTCAGAGGCAGATGCTCACAACTAGCCATTGAAGTGATTATGGGGTTCTCAATGGAGGAGTTAGAGTGAAGACTGAAGGAGCTGAAAGGATTTGTGGCCCCATGAGGAGAGCAACAATACCAACCAACCACAGCTCCCAGGGTCTAAACCACCAGCCTGGGAGCACTTATGGAGGGATCCAGGGCCTTAGCTGAATATATAAGAGTGGAGGGCCCTGCTGGGCACAGGTGGAAGATGAGATCCTTGACCTCATGAAGGCTGGACGCCCCAGGGGGTGGGAGTTTTGAGGGTGGGGAGGTGGGAGTGGGGGGGTAGATAGAGGTTACATCCACAAAGAAGAAGGAGGAGGTGTGAGGGGATTGGGGGTTCCTGGGTGGGTGGGGGATGGGGTAAGGGGACAACATATGAAATGTAAATAAAACATCCAATAAAAAAATTAAAAAAAAAATAAATAATGCTAAAATGATTCAAGAGAAAGACTGACTTGTTCCTAAGAACTTTCCTAATAAGAATAAGCATAATAAGTATTATAAGTATACCTCATAATAATTAAAACACTAAATCTGGAATAAGACGATTTGCTATTAAATTTCAGCACATAGAAATGTAAGTACATCCACATTCAGCACAGCACTCCTGAACATGAATTCTAAAACATCACAAAATTCTATCCTGGAATATGATGATTATGGTCTACATGACCTTATTCAACTCTTAACTATTAGTCATTGCTTGTTTAGTCTCTTTATGCCACTTACTATATTGTGGGAAAAATTAATAGTGTTTTAATGAAAAAGGAACCTTAATTTATATCACATAATTGTAGTAATATAGACATTCATTTTCTTGAGACCTGCTCTTATGTAGTACAGGCTGAAATTGGACATCCTATGTAAATAGAACAAATAACTGATCTTTCTCTTGCTTAAATTACATTTATACAGTGCTGCTGTTTAACTGGTGGTCCTGGAGATGCTATATAAGCACTGCATAGTTACACCCCTGGGCTGTTTATATAAACTTTTGAGATAGAGAAAACAAACCCAAGATAGACTCAGAATAGCAGACCCTAATGATTAGATAGGTCCTGAGTAAGAAGAAAGAATAAGATGTTTCAATGATACATAAACATATATTAGATCATGCTACAGTAGTAAACACTATAGAGGTACTCCATAGTCAAAAGTCATCACTTATCTACCATTATAGATCTTAGATCCTTATATGTTTATTTTCCTTAAATATTTTTACACATGATAAAATATTCATTTGTCTAATCAAGCATAGAGTAAGTACACAATAAAATTGAAGCAAGGGATGAATGTCCTGTTTAGTCAGAGCTTGATCTTGGCATCCCTTTTCCAGTTACATTTCTGGTCCAGTGATCCTTTTCTTTTCTTTGTTTCTTCCATCATCAAAGTTTCCCCTTGCCTTAATTTGCACAGAAAAGTGGAAGAGAACGTAAGTACTGACTTAAAAGACCTGAAAGTAGTGCTCTCAGCAAGCTGGCTTAATTTACCTTTTCATCTGTAAACCCTGAGTTAGAATCTGCTAACCTCACCGTAAAGATTAAACTACACCAGGAATGTGTTGTTCCTCATGCAGAAGTCTGGGGCAGGGTGACTTTAGATACACCTGAATATGGAGAGTAAAATAGTGACATTTGGTCTAATACATTCTCATTTTCAGCTCCTGACTATGATTTCTTTGCATTTAGTCCTTTTTTTTTCATTCATTATGCCAGCAAAGTGGATGACAAACTAGTTATTGGCATATTCACATAGGAATTTTAAAAATGAATCTTAAGTGGAAAATGGAATGGTAGAAGGAAAGAAGAAAGAGGTGAGACTACAGATAACTTCACTGTCTTCTTGCACAGCAGGATTACTCTAGTATATTTAGATGTTCATTTTAAAATAGCTAGAGGAGAGGATTTTGAGTATTCTCACTGCTAAATGTTTGTGATCATAGATGTAGTAACTACTTAAACTTGAACTTTCCATTATCTATACATGTGTGTTTCAAAACATCAAATTGTATCCCATTGCATACCAATAAAACTTTTACAAAATTGAAAAAACAAAAGAAAATAAACCATAATCTTTTCCACATTGTGATGATCTGAACCACTGGTGTGGAAGTCCTCGGTAGTGACTTCATATATTGATGAAGGATAGTTACCAGCAAAGGAGATGTATAGGATCATAGTTACAGGGAACACGGGAACACATAGGTCTTGTGTGGTGCAGAAAACAGACTGTGAAAGCCGAATGTTATGCATGAAATAAGTTTCTCATTCACAGCATAAATAAAGGAAGGATGTTTGACCATATAACTATGTTGAGCATGGCTTAAATATTATAACACACCCACAAGTACACATTTATATTATACCTTGTAATTACATGTAAACTAAATTATCCAGTAGACAAAGGTATACCTGTGTGTTGTTGTTTGTTTGTTTAAAAATTATGCAAGCATTATTAACTGGTTTCAAATACTGGAAAGTGTATGCTCTGAGTTAAATTTTCTTGGGTCATCTCCAGTTTCTCTAATCAGCATTTTTGTGCCCCAGCCCTTCACTTGATCTAACTTCTTTGCATCATCCTGTTGAAATGCATCAACAGATTACTTGTTGCTACCAACCTAAACCTAAGAGTGTGGTCAGAAAGATTCTAAGTCCTGTAATAGAGATTTCTCCATGCTGTGATAATCTGCCTTCCTATCAAAATAATTTAAAGGTGCCTTGGCTTAGACTTTTTTCTTCTTTTCTGTTGCTATAGAAACTTCAGCAAACTTTCCATGCTGGAAGATGGTATTTAGGATAGCCTTAGTTCATGTTCGTCTGTAGTGACATGATTATCTGCAAAATAACTCATTTTTTGAAGTATTGTATAAATATACATATACACTCATATGTAAACACATCTTATTTCTCTGTGGTTTTATAAATTTACTTAATCTTTTGTTGCTTCAGTTTTATATTTTATAGGTATAAGTATAGAAATATTACAGTTAATTAAAACCTGCATTGTTTTTCATGTTTGTGCTAATAACAACAAACCTTAAGCCTTTTTTGAAATCTGTAAGTGCATCAGAAGGTCATGAGAGTAAAATGTTTCTAAATGTCTATCCTGATAAATAGATCTTACTTTTTGTGGGTTTACCTTTTAATGATATAAAAGTATGACATTATAGTCCTCTAAATATACTAGTTTAATAAGATATATATAATCAAACTAAATAATTAAAAATCAGAGTATACTCTAAAAGCTATGGTACTATGGATACAAAGTAGTTAATTGCTTGCATTGTTAAATAGAAAGTTGACCAGTTAAAATTGCAGCGACAAAACAGACCATCTTGGAAATGTCAGACATTCTATTTTAGCTAAAACTTACCAGATATGAGTAGCTATTGATGTTTTAGACTTCTAGGATCTCAATGGAGTCATTTCATTCCACTGTGGAGCGTGATTACTTATCCAGAACAATTTGAAAATCTAGAGACCTCAATAAAATCCTTTTTCTTTGGTCTCTTTATAGAGTTTCATATAAATACAGAGCCACTGTGCTATTTTGTTTTATGTTGTATTAGGTGTAGATCAAACAGGTGCATCCCACTGAGCTCTTCGATTACATCTTGATAAAAACTAAGAGTTCTTCCCCACTACACTTTAGACCTCAGGTAATTTCCTTTGAATCCTTACCAAGTCTAGGAGTTTTAAACTCTACACTTGAGGGAGCTACTTCTGATGTTAAAACAAAACAAAAATAAAGTACTTAAAAAGTATTTCATGCCTGCCCTATTTTTCAAAGTTATTTCCATTTACAGCTGTAAAGTCTAAAGGAAAGGTAGCAAGGAAATATATTCTTAAGGCACTTTTTCAAACTCTATTCATTCACTACCATTTTCCTTATGTTGTTAAGTATGGAAAAAATAAACAAAAAAATAAAATTAGATTAACTATATTACTGTAGCCACAAAATATGGTATTTATTGGCAAAGAACATGGAAACATGTTTCTATTTCCCCATAGAGACATGTCAAAGCAAAATCAGGTGGTTAGTGGTGGCAGCAACACACTATTTTAATCCTAGTACTCCTGGGGCAGAAGCAGGCAGATCTCTGTTAGATCAAGTTCAGCCATGTCTACAGAACAAGTTTCAGGTCAGCCAAGGGTTATACAGAGATATCCTATGTCAAAAAGGAAGCAAACAAACTAAAAAAAAAAAAAAGTAGTAAAAAATAAATGAGCAAGTATTTATCTGTGCATGAATCTAAAATATGTACCAATACTAACAGTATTCTATATTGTGTTTTGTTACAGTGTGAGGCATGATAGATATATATGTTTGTTGTGAAATAGTGCTTGCTATATGAACCCCCTTTACTCATCATAGCATTTTTATTGATTTTGTGAGAATTTCACATCATGTACTCTAATTACACTCACTTCCTAGTCCTTCTATGTCTGGGCCTACCCATGTGATGCCCACCCCAAAGTAGTAAAATAATTTTTAAAAGATGAAAAAAAGAAACAATACAATTTACATTATTCATATACTTATTGGTACATGATAAAACTCTCAGTAATCTTTCCCTTAAATAAAACTGAGTCTTTACCCTCCCTTACCCTATGAAAAATCTATCAATTATGAAGAGCTATACTTCAGCATCCCTATTATACTTTTTAAGAGTTCTCTTCTGTGGCTTCCTGTCTCAGCTGTTATTTTTGGGGGGAGGAATTGGGAGAAGAAGGGAAGAGGTTGTCACAAAAGCCTTCCATATCCCTTCCTCCCAACTGTGTATCTACAGAAATCCATACCACAGCAAAAAGTAGCCTTCATGCTTTTGATCAATGAGAGCAGGGATCACAGGCTTCCACATGGTTTCTGGCAACACAACAGATCACAGTCATGGCCCCTGGCTGCAATAGGACCCTGGACAGAGAAAAGGTCATCAAAGGCAGCAAGGACCACAGACATCCCCATGGCCTCAGGCTGCATCACAGGCAAAAGATATCTACATGGCCTTGGGTGCTAAAATGGAACAAAGACATCATCTCAGGTCCCAATGTAGGCATGAGCTACCTATGACTGACTTATACCAAGGCTACCTACTGGACTTTCGAGTGGCCTGTGTGTTTTGTGGCTTTCTAATGGTAGAGAAATAATACTAAACACATTGTTGAACAATTGTATTTTCCTGTCTTCCAGAGAACATGGCAAATGTGTCCTGACTTTTAGATATAAGGTCCTTTGTATTCAGCAATTGATTTATGAGCAGTTAAGATGAAAAACAAACTAAATATGTGTTTTGATATGGAAGATATAACTGGCATTCAAAGTTTTCCTTTGAAATCCTGCATTTCTTCATGTTTATATACCAATGTAGTGATTAAGAGAATGTTTATTCATGCACATAAGAATGCTCTGTTGTGTGCTATTTTTGCTAAATAATGAAAGTTTAATTCAGTTCCATTGCAATGAAGAGAATTGCTTTCTTTTTTCTGAACACAAATTTAATTAAAATAAAAGCTAATGAAAATAATTGATGTTTACCAAATGTTTATCAGATATCAAGTATAATGCCATAAATATCTGTGGAAGGATCACATAGATGTATGTTGGAGTCAGGCAGAGTTCAGATCAGATCTAATCAGGGTGATGACCTTAGACAAACAACCTCCACTGAGCAATTTATATGAAAACTGCTAATAGCATCAGTGACTTTTAGTAATTTCTGTAATAGTTAATTAAATTAACATGTAAATCAGTAAAATAAACTACCTACTGTCATTACACCATTAATTGTTTATTCTCAAAAAACTTAGACCAGTCAGCCTGAGTAACATAGTAGTGTTTTGGTCAGGAAGAAGACTCATGCTACCAGTGAACTTGGGACCAGAAAACTAGAAGCTCTCTTTTGCAGAATATCAGTCTCGAAAAAAAAAAGGGGAATTTTAAAATACAGTCAAAGGAAGCTTGAGTTCATCTTTTATTTTAAGTTTTGAGAGAGAAACAGAACAAAAATGACACAATTTCAACAGCTACCATGAAGAGCTCTGTGCTCAAGCAGAGAAGGAAAGCCCAGCATTTAGGATTTGAGATGATTTTTTAAAAAGACAAGCTCATCACTGGAAATCTGTAAACACCTGCACTGAGGGTAGTAAAAAAAAAGAGTGAACAGCCAGAAAGTCAGGATCAGCAGGTTTAGGGTTTGGGCCATTGCGTAAAGAAGGGAGTGAAAGGGATGATAAGGGAAAAGTTATGCTGTTTCCTGTTACAGCTCAGAAACAATGGACAGGTGTAGCAGCAGGGCTTTGTTGGCAACTACAGTGAGGAGGGGCTCCTGGGATATTGTTAACACAAAAATAAAGTTGTTATCATAGACTATAAGGGATAGTTTATTCTGGAACCAATTATGCATGGCCATGGGATAGGAAAATATTTAAATTACCTAAATACCATCTTCCAAGAAGATGTTATTTTCATTAAAGTTTCATAGTGAAAGAACTAAGAAAAATCATAAATTAAGACTTTAAAAAATATGTATTTGTTATAGGTCACAGATTTTATGTGACTATATTCTTAGCATTGGAATTGAAAAGACCTAGGAGTTTGTTTATACATTCAGAAGATAATAGAACTAATAATTATCAAGAACAGGAGTCAAATACAAGGAGGACAATGATTATCAACTAAATGGAACAGTATTATCTAGAATACTTTGACTTCCAACCTAGAACACTATCTTTCACTAAAATAAGTGAAGTTTTATTAATTTAATTAGCTGTATAAATTGCTTAACAACAATTTGCCCCTTTTTTATATAAATTCAGTTCACATTGAACATGCACATACCCAGTAAAGGGATGATTATTTTTTATTTTTTTTATTTTTTTTTTAGATTTGCTTCAGGTAAATAAGACTTCATTGGTGGTTTCTTCTTTAAAGAGAATTGAGAGGAATATTGGATTAACAGTTTTTCTTATTTTGAGACAGAATCTTACTCTGTAGCCCAGGCTATCCTAAAGCTTACTAGTTTTACTAGAATAATCTTTAACTTGCAGTGCTCATCCTGGCTCAGCCTTAAATATTACAGAATTTCAAGCTTGAGACATTCTTCCTTACTTGCCTTTCTTTCATCTGGGTTAAGTCACAAGAAGAGAAAATAGTAGAAAATTATAATTTTTAAATTCTTGTGCAGGTTAGAATGTCATGTTTCCATGAAGAGACTGAGAAATAACACAGGTCTTATTCATTTGACCCAAAAAATCAAGTAACAATAAAGATTGGAAAGAATTAAAGAAAAAAAGGAATCTAGATATCTTTCTATTCTAGATATAAAGGCTTTCCCTTACTGGACTTCAGCAATGCCCTGCTATCTCCATCTTTCTCAGGTCCACATCATTTAGCCCTAAAGAGAGATTTCTATCATACCACCTCTATTCTTTAACTCTGTATTTCAAATATTGTGATGCTTTTAATTTCATAAAATTATTGAGTTATTAGGGAAACAGAAAGTCAGATCTACAACCAATTTTCAGAACTAGAGGTAAGGGTGTCCATCCTCAATGTTCTTCAATTATCTTAATTGTTCAACTAGTCACCTCTTTTATAAAATGCTATCAGTAACTGACAATGCAATCACCTAAGTCTGTGTACATGTAATGATCCTATGATGATTTTCTGGAATAATAATAGATATTCAAAGGGATGCATTGTGCAACACTCTTCTTTCAAACTATTGTTTTTCATTTGCAAAATTAATGTGTTTTCAGTCATACAAGACTTGGTAGTTTGAAGCTGACATTCAAATAAAAGGTTTCCATCCTATCTCTGAGTTAGGAAACAAATGGAGCATGAGAAGTAAGGTATAGGCACTAATGGAATTCCTGGCCATCTGGAAAACAACCATTATCAAATAGGCCCAGTTCCTGGAACACAAGCCTAAGCATAGTGATCTTTAGATTAGCCATCATTTCATGAATAGTATACCAAGAGCCTGAAACAAGAAAGTGTCAAGGCATTGTGTGTCTTCTACCTTTCTCTTTAGCATCATCTTATAAATTCCTGTACAGTGATGCTTGAGTTTCATCTCTTCTCGGTGTTCCTCTTGACCTGAGGAAGTTTCTCTTTAACTCTTTAAAGCTGAAAACTAGATGATCATGTGTGCTCTCATGAGTCTTCTGACTCCATTCTTTGTCATCTAGGACAGTGGAGAGATGGATTGGCACTGGTACTAATGCTTGAAGGTCATTTACCAAATCTTGGCAGAACACAGGACTACAAGTGCACTGTCATAGCCTACATTGTTTTAACATGGATGACAAAGAATGGAGTCAGAAGACTCATGAGAGCACACATGATCATCTAGTTTACCCGGATGGTGCCCTAAGAGTTCCCCTGTAGAGTGTCCTTATTCTTGGCTTGGATAACCATAAAAGGCAATTTCACCTGTATGAACTAGAAAGCTTGAGGATAATTCTCAAAAGTTCTTTCCCTTCATAGCTTTTTGGTACCAAAGTGCAACTGTGCTGATATGTCTGGAGCCAATCAGCCCACAAGGACATTGTGAATTAAAGAGTAGATCCTGTCATGGCTCACACTTAGCAGAAAGTCAGAGGATGCTTTGATTTCAATTAATGCGGGTAGGAGGCACCCCTGTCAGGGGGAGGGTCTTCTTTCTTGGTGGCTCTTCTTGAAGCAGCAGAGAGGGAATAGTGTCAGTGGAGGGTAAGACTTGGTCTTACAAGATTCAGGGGTAAGACCTTGTCTTATGAGATGTTTAGGTTTGCTGTATAATAATAAAAAGTTTACTTATCTAAGTCTAAGTTACTTTGCTGACCTGCCTTCTGTGTTCCTCTGAGTCCAGAGACTGCAGTCTCTGGCACTTAGCACCTCATCTTAAAACAATAGATTAAGTGAAGGATTAATTTCTAGATCCTTCTGCGTTTTGTCCAGATGCCTCTTGCTGGTCAGGCTATGGGGAAATTTTGAGCAGTAAACTTCTATTGAACCAGGAGAAGAGAATAACACTCTCAGAAGGAAAAACTTTTACACAAGCAAATATACATAAAGTCACATAAGATCATATGTAGATTCACAATTCACACATGTGCATTTATGCATTTCCATTCAAACCAATTGGACCCAGCTTGCATGCATTCTCACAATTACATAAAATTATACACACACACACATGCATACATTCCAACAATTACATATTTATGCACACACATGCATATATTCCAACAATTACATACTTAGACACACACACATACACACACACACATACACGTACACACACACATCTATATTTACGTATGCATGTGGAGCAAAAGACCAGACACTGCTGCAGAAACAACTCACTCATTCTGGGTGAAAAATGAGCCTCAATCAATATTGCATAGAGAAAGGAAAAGATTCTACTCCTTTAATGCTAAATGATTTAAACCCCAGTTCGTAAGAAAAAGGCTTTGTTCCTTTTAATAAGACTAAGCCTGGCTTGTTATTGAGAAAGGACCTGTTCTGTTCCATGATAAGGAGAAGCCTGCCTACTCCTTCTGCTCTCTGCAGCTTCTTCCTTTTTCCTCTTTCCCTCTGTATTCTGCACATTGCTCTCTTAGGTTTTTTTTTTTTTTTATGTTAGTCAAAGTTTCTAAGTTATTCTACTCTGCATTCTTCTAATCTTGCTCTCTCCTCCTGCTCTGAAGTCACAACAATACTCTTACTCTCAAAGCATTTTCTCCTAAAGCTATACCTCTACTACTAAGTTCTTCTTGAGTTCAGTTCTGTCTAAAAAATGCTCTATCTAAAAACTTTTTCTCAGCTCACTTCTCTCTCACAGCTCAATTCTTTTCAGCTCAGCTCTGACTCTTCTCTTAGTCCTCAGCACTTAAACATCTTTCAGACTACATGATCACATGTTACAAAGTTCATCACAAGTTCACACAAAAATCAAATCATAAACTGAAATAGACATTTACAACAGAGAATGTGTACATGAATATCCATTAGGAGTAATTATCTGGCTAAACATCCATCACCTGTCTCAGCTCTACAAGTTCATTGTAAGTTGAAAACCATAGCTAAGTTAATAGTGAAGTTTGTATAGATAAACCCAGTCAATATTTTATCTTCTGTCCTAGCACCTATAATAAATCATTAGTTCCCTTTTTGTGGCCTTTGGTTAATTGTTTTACAACCTCTTGAAATGTGCTTTGAGTAGTAGAATGTCTCGTTACTATCTAAGAGCAATTAACTGGTGACACTTGGGAGACTGACAGAGTTCTCATCGCAGTTCTGACTATCAGAAAAAAAAAAAAAACTAATAACAGTCCCACTATAGAATAGCTTAACAATCACAGATATAATTTTAGGAATTCTTATAAGATCATCATCAACACTTAAAAAGTCATCTATTTGTCTATATAGTATTACTACAAGACAGTATGTCTTCATGGATCTGCAGAAATCTACTCCAAAGGAGTATGCCATTAGTGATTGTTATATATATTTAATAATAACAGAAAAAGCCTATTAATAGCAGGGATCTTTTCTAAATTGAATTCCTTACAGCCTTGCTTAATAAGGACATACCTGTTGCAGATGATATAATAATCCAAAGCAGGCCATCTCAGGACAATCATCTGCTAGTTATTAGGTTGTTCCATTACCGATCTTGACAAATTAATAGAGTAGGAATCAAAGAACATCTTTTCCTCTTTGGTGTTTTATAGCCAGGAAACTTTGCTTCCAATTCCAACCTTGTTTGTTTGTTTTCCTACCTTGGTGTATATATTTAAATACTAGGACAATTTGGATCCTCTATCCAAAACAAAATGTTCATGATATTTTATTTCACCAAATGTTGGTCAGAAAACAAATTAGGAGATGAGAAAAATGACCCATCCAAGTGGGTAACGTGATGAATATAAAAGAATAAGACATGTCAAAATATATTGCCTAAACTGAAAGTACCTGGAGCCTGTCTTAATTGTCAGCAAAACCATGGGTATTGGACTGTGCCTAGGTGAACACCCAGAGCAAAAATAATGAAGCTCTTTCAGGTCAAACAAGAGTAGAACTTAAGTAGTCCATATACCCAGGCAATCCTGTCAATGAGAAAATGAGCAATGACTATTTCACCAGATATAGGAGACATCCTAGCTCTTCCAATATGAAGTCTATTTTTTCCCAATAGTACAATGCTGGTAATAGTCCCAGTAAAGCTAATAACTCCCTACCTCAATGTGGTAGTTTGAATGAACACTGTCCCCTATAGGCTAATGTATTTGGAAACTTGGTCCTTAGTTGGTTGTGCTGTTTTGGAATGTTATAGAACTCTTTGGTGATATAGTCTGTGTTACTGGAGGAAGTATGTCACTGGAGACAGGCTTTGGGGTTTTATGATCTGGCTCCATTTTCTGTTCTCTCCAGAAGAGAGACCTTTTTCTTAGGGAATGAAATGTTATCAGCCATCTTTGGGCTTCTATTGCCATGCTTTCTCTGAATGATAACATGTGAGACCATGAAAGGATCGCTTGGTTTCTGGAGGAGCACTGGCTAGAGATGGCCAGAGACCCTGCAAGGGATGGCGTACATTTCACCACACCCCCAAACTCCAGGCTCTTGACACGAAGCCAAAGACCTCCATTGATCAGTGCCTTACAGTCACATAGGACAACTCCCCTAACAGCCCCTCCACAGATAAAGGGCATGACTACTGGTCTCAGGGCCTTGAGAAGGCATAGCCAATTAAGCATTCCTTCCCAGATCCTCCTCCCTATTTAACTCAGGTCTGCCCTTTGAAACAGGGGGGGGGGGGCGGGAAGGGTACAGCTCATCCACTTTCCACCATGGCAATAAACCTTTTAATACCATGGACTTCCTCTATCTTTGGGGCCATCCCGTGGGGAACTGTGGAGAACCATGGAGAAGGCTTTTGACTACCAAGCTGCTGCTTAATCTTCCACAGGAAGACTTCTCTAGTTACTGCTGAGGCCTGTCAACTCAAACAAGCTAGCTAACCCAGCCAAGCAAGCGCCAGTAACCAAGAGTCTCTCACCCTGAGGGGCATTGCCAGAGCTCTCCCTCTCTTCCCTCTCGGCTGCGGGCTGGTCCAGCCCATATGCCCTCACATCTCAGTTCTTCTGAGGCTCCCAGCGGGGTCTTGGAGCCAAAAGACAGAGACCACTGGTCTCCCCATGTAGCTGCTTCAGCCCAGAGACCCCCACTTAGGAGTTCTGCCCCCTCAGGACTTCAGACTGAGATCTCCCATGTCTGGGCAGAGTTTGGTGACTTCTCACAGCCCAGTGTCTACCCGGCGCCAATAGAGGGAACTTAGTCAAATTCCCACACTTCTGCCTCCCTGAGCCATGGCAGACATGCAGGAACAACAACAAAACCAACAGAACCCACACCCATGAGTGAGTTACAGCCCTGCAATAACACATACCTGCTATTTTAACTCTACCTGTTTGATACCACAGGCCAAAATATACTATTTTATTCTTTTCCGGAATCTTTCATATAGCAACAGGAAATGAAATAATGCTTAAACTGGTACTTAGAATGAAATAATTGCCGTGGTAAACTTTACTGTCTTGATTTTGAGTCTTTAAAGAATGTGGATAACTTCTGAACTTTAAACTGCAAAAGACATTCATGAACAATTCTGTTGATAGCATAAGAGACACAATTCTAGAGAGACATGTGATATTTTGGCAGACAATCTGGTTGCATTCTGTCCATTTTCTGAGAATTTGCCTGATGTAGAATTAGGATGTGATGAACTGCGTAAGTAACTTTCAAGAGAGCATAACATTGAGTCCATAGAATGGTCACCATACTTTTTCAAGTCTGCAATGAGAAAAAAGCAGTAAGTGGGGCTGAAATAGATTTTCAAAAATGTATAGTTTGTACAAGGAGATTGTAACCAAATCATGTAATGAACAAGGCTATCAATGTCAGCAATTAGGTCCAGTTAGACTCTTCCTCTGCACTGAATGAAAAGGAACCCCAGAGGAAACACAACTTGGTCAAGGTTGTAGCTTATAGAAGGGGTGAAATTAAGGACAATTCTGCTATTATAAAAGGTATCTTTGGAAGTTGAGTTTTTGTTTTGGTTTGTTTGTTTGTTTTTATTATTTTTCCAGTAACAGCATACAGAATCTACAGGAACTGTGGTCCAAGGTGGCCAGGAATTTTATGCTGGCAGCATATCTTGGCAGTGTTGTTCAAGTGATAGTGGGTTTGTGGATAAGAAAGATGTAAGAATATAAGAATCATAGGCTCTTCCTTTAAGATTTCAGAGATGCACTGGGACCAGACATCCTGTAGCAATGTCAGAGTCCCAGCAAGGAGACTCTGAGAACCCATTGTACAGAGCTCTGAAAATCTTGTGGAGACTCCAGTATAGTATAGGTGCCAGGGATGTTAGACTCTGCAAAGAAGAATTATTGAATTTAAGGTGTGAAACTATCAGAAAGAGAAACTGAAAGGAAACAAACCAATCCCAGTAAAACAAGCAAGCAAACAAACAAACAACAAACAAAACAAGAAACTTTCCAGATATGAAATGGATGTGATAAAATAATGACCTCTCTCAAAAGTAGTAAATGTTTCAAAAATGAACAGACCTGTTTGGCTACTAAATTTACATATTTGTGCCTGTGGCTCATGATACTTGTAAATTGTAAGAAGGTACAATAAGGGACAATCAAACTTTAAAAATTCTGAAAAAGGAGAAGCAGAAAAGGTAAGCATTCTTGTGTTATTGTTTCATCACAATAACTTAGGGCACTAAAGTTGTCTTATTTTCTGGTAACTTCAAAGTAAAATACAATTTCCAATTTGACTAAACAAAAATAAATTCATTATCAATTATTGATTTCTGCTTGCAAATTTCTTAGAATTGCAAAAAAATAACTGAGGCTGTGATTTTATGAACAGTTCACACATGGATTTTTTGCAACAGTGCTTTTACTAAAATTTATTAGCATCTACAACAAAACAGAGGGTAGATTTATACAATTCTATACCTGACTGATCAAGAACAGCAATGTACATCATTTTACAAGTACCAAAGAGCACCTTTGTGGACAAGTACACAGTGCCTGTTATTATTCATCAGCTTTATGATTTTCAAACTACAATGACTTTTTAAAAATGTACCTACTTTCATATGATTTTGCATTGGTATATTCATTATAGCAAAGAGAATTATAAAATTATGAGAAGTAATTTAAAATAATGCATGCAAATAAAATAACTTGAACCTAATGTTTTAAAGCAAGTTTGCATTTATAATACTCTCACTTATTTCTTATTTTCTGATGTCTACTAGATAACAATTGCTTTTCTTTGACTATATATTTCATTTTGTGCATGTAAAATATAGGCTTTAAGACATATCATAATAAAATTCTCACTTGTTGTAGAGAGAATATACATGTAAAATCATTCCAATTAGTTTTCATGAAATAAACATAATACTGCATTTTATTTTATAGTAACTTCACAGAGGTTAGAGACTTTATCATAATCAGGCAACCAATAAAAGGAAGACTTATATTTCAAAACAATGTCTATCATATAGTAAAGCTTTTGATATAATTACCAAGTAAAACTGCCTCATAATCTGGGTCCAAAAGGTGTAATTTTCTGTCTTTAAGAATTTCTTCTTGGAGGAGCAACAAAATATTCAAGGGAGCAAATATGGAGACAAAGTGAGGGACAGAAAATGAAGGAGGGGCCTTCTGAAGACCACTCCACCTGAGTATCTATCCCATATGCAGTCACCAAAGGTAGATGCTGATGTGGAAGTCAGGAAGTGCATTCTGATAAGAGCCTGATATGAATGTCTCCTCAGAGGTCTTCAAGAGTCTGACATATTCAGAGGCAGATGCTCACAACCAGCCATTGAACTGATCATGGGGTTCTCAATGGAGGAGTTAGAGTGAAGACTGAAGGAGCTGAAAGGATTTGCGGCACCATGAGGAGAGCAACAATACCAACAAACCACAGCTCCCAGGGTCTAAACAACCAGCCTGGGAGCACTTAGGGAGGGATCTGGGGCTTTAGCTGAATATGTAAGAATGGAGGGCCCTGCTGGGCATAGGTGGAAGAAAAGAACCTTGACCTCATGAAGGCTGGACGCCCCAGGGGGTGAGAATTTTGAGGGTGGGGAGGTGGGATTGGGGGGGTAGATAGAGGTTACATCCACAGAGAAGAAGGAGGAAGGGTGAGGGGATTGGGGATTCCTGCGTGGGTGGGGGATGGGGTAAGGGGACAACATATGAAATGTAAATAATACATCCAATAAAAAAAAAAAATAATTTCTTCTTGGAATCAGCAATCATGTCTGGGTTTGATATCTGCATATCGGATGAATCCCTAGGTGGAGCACTCTATGGATGGCCTTTCCTTCAGTTTCTGCTCCACTATTATTATTTGTATTATTATTATTATTATTAATTATTAATTATTATTATTAAATTAAATTTAATTTTTTCTTAATCTGGTTTTATACCATTTTAATTACATGCAAGTATTAAGGCAGTTCTATGTTGAGGAACTAGCAATACAATTGGTACAAACAGTCAAGCAACAAGCAAGACCATAAACACAAATAATCAAAGAATAAGCAAGGCAATAATCAAAGTCCTAGTGATCACTCCCATGATTACTGTTTCTGAAGGCTTATCAGGATGACCATAATATCTGAGCCTACTTTCCTGTCTTAGCTTAACGTCATTTTCATACCTGAAGCATATTTCTTTGTTCTAGCATACAATATAAATTACTCCCTAAAATTACTTCTTTGTTCTAGCCTAAGATTTAGATTCTTACCTGAAATTATTTCTTTATTCTAGTCTAATGACAGATTTCTGCCTGAAACCCATTTCTCTGCCATTGGCCAATGTCATATTCCTGCCAAGCAGCCCATTTCCTTGTCGACGACCAATGTCAGATTCCCACCATGCAGCCCTAAAAGCTCTCCACATATCCCCCTTTTTTATTTCATAAACAAAATTGAGCCTGTTTTAGGTCATTCTGACAAGAGTGCCTTCCTTACCTGTCATGGAATATGCATTATCAAAATCAATGCACTTCTGTCTTAGATTGGTAAGACTCTGTGTAGAATCTTACTCATCCTTGGCTTACCAGCCTCTTAAGTTAGTAACTCTTTCTGGGAGTCCATTTTCAGTTTCAAGCCATGTACTTTGGCTGGCAACATGTTGATGTTGTTAAAGACAAGCTTTATCACAATGGGCAGGAATAAAATATTCCCTATACAAAAGGGCTGGTATGATCAAGCTATGTATGCCATTCTTGAAACTTGACCAGTGGAAATATTGACATCAGGCCATGGAAAATTTTATCAGCAGTATCAGCTGCATCAAAACTCAGCAGAGCATCATTCTTTAAATTAATAATCTCACTATGCAGAGTTAAAACTTCCAGAGAGGTGTTAGAATTATGCCACATACTCTGCAAATATCTTTAAACTTTTCCTAATTATAATGATGTTCATTGTAAATTTTAAAAGTAACAAAAATCGGTTGGTATTTGGCATGAAAATAGAGATGCTCTTTACTCTTAAACATTGCACCTCCTTCCAATAATTTGAGTAGGATAACTCAAGACTACCCTCTTGAATCTGCTTGTAGCCCGACCCACTTCTTCAAGTACTTGCAAGCATTTTTCAGAACACCAAGATCTTGTAATACTCAGGGTAATAAAACAAAAGCTGGTTGATAGACTCCCATATCAGACATGCCAGGTTTCCACACAATAGCACAATTAGAAAGTGTAAAATCAACACAGCTTACATTAAATACTGTAGAAGAAACAAAAATAATTTTAACATGACAATTAAAATAGGCTTAACACATGCACTAACACTTGTTTGAAATCCAGATCCTGTCTCAAATTCATCTCTTGCTAACATAGCATCATAGAGAACTGAAGCTGAAGCTTGAAAGATCCGAGATGTCTTTCAACAGAGGAATGGATACAGAAAATGTGGTATATTGACACAATGGAGTACTACTCAGCCATTAAAAAACAAGGAATTAATGAAATTCTTAGGCAAATGGATGTAACTAGAAAATATCATCCTGAGTGGGGAAACCAAAAGAACACACATGGTATGCACTCACTAGTATGTGGATATTAGCCCAAAAGCTCACAATACCCAAGATACAACTCACAGACCACATGAAATTAAAGAAGAAGGAAGATCAAAGTGTGGGTGCTTCAGTACTTCTTAAAAGGAGTAACAAAATATTCATGGGAACAAATATGGAGATAAACTGTAGAGCAGAGACTGGAGGAGGACCTTCTGGAGACTGCCTTTCCTGGGGACCCATCCCATGTTCAGTTACCAGATGCAGACACTGTTGTTGATTCTAGGAAGTGTATGTTGACAGGAGCCTGATATACCTGTCTCCTGAGAGGCTCTGCCTGAGCCTGACATATACAGAGGTTGATGCTCACAGCTAACCATTAAACTGATCATTGTGTCCCCAATGGAGGAGTTAAAGAGAAGACTGAAGGAGCTGAAGGGGATTGTGTGGAGAGCTACAATACTAACCAATCAGAGCTCCCAGGTTCTAAATAGATAGCCTGGGTACACGCATGGAGGGACCCATGGCTCCAGCTCTATATTTAGTGGAGGATGTCTTGTAGGGCATCAGTGGGAGATGAGATCCTTGGTCCCTTGAAGGCTGGATGCCTCAGTGTGGTGAAATTTGAAGGCAGAGTGGCAGGAGAGGGTGGATGGTTGGTGGCTTGTTGGGCCATGAAAGGGGTCTTAGTTTTTAGTAGAACACTGGCTGGAAGTAGCCCAGAGACCCTACAAGGGATGGGCATCCATTCCGCTGTGCTTCCAGAATCCAGGCTCCTAACACTCGGTCTAAGATCTCCATTTGACCTACACTGTTCAGTCATGTAGGCAAGGCAGCCCCTCCTAATGAACACAGGTAGAGGGCATGACTACAGGCCTCAGGCCCTAGACAGATTTACATACTAATGAAGACCAGAGGGCAGAGTCAATTAAGCATTCTTCCCCAGACCCTTCCCTCTTTTCCCTCCCTATTTAACTCAGTCTGTCCTGAGTTTCACGGGGGAGGTGGGAGGTGAAAGGGGGAGGTAAATCCAGATCCATCTACCATCAGCCATGAAAATAGACCCTTTTGGAACCATGGATTTCTCATGTATTTGGGGCCCTCCATAAGAAAATGTGGAGAAGACATTTAATGTGTCACTATAGCCATAGCCACTGCACCTAACTTCCCACCTGGAGGACCTCTCTGCATTCTAGCTATAGGGACTCGCATCTTCAAGCAAGCTATCTTGGCCACCGAGTCTGCTAAGCAAGTACAGTAACTGAATCTCTCCCAAGAGGTGCTGCGGGGCCTCTTCTCTCTTCCTCCTCACTTCTCTCAACTGTGGGTCGGCCGGTCCAGTGCCCACATGACCCCAGTCTTGGTTTTTCTGCAGCCTCTCAGCAGTGTCTGAGAGCCCAAGGGCTTGAGACCAGTCAGTCCCCAGCTATCTCCTGGTCCGAGGATCCCCAATCTAAGAGCCCTGTGCCCTTGCGGAACTACCAGACTGAGTGAGAACTCTTCCCCTCCCCCATCTCTGGACAGAGCCACATAGTACCTGCCCAGTGTTGTGCACTGAGTGAACTCAGTCAAGACTCTCATGCTCCAGTCTCTTTGGAGCTGTGGGAATCACAACTGCCCAACAAGATTCAAGAACGCATGCCCGTGCCCACATGTGAGCTAATCATTCCCCTCAGGGGGACACCCTCTTAGAAGCAGGAAAAAGGAGATGGATAAGAGGTTTCTGGGGGTGGGACATGGGTAAAAGGAATAATATCTGAAATGTACATAAATAAAATATCCAATAAAAATAGATAAAGGAACTGGCTACTGCAGTCAAGTATTTGAGACTTTTTGTCAACAGTTTAATATTACCCGTATTATTGAGATTCCTTATAATACTCAAGGACAAGGTATTGTGGATCAGGCCCATGAAACTTTAAAAAATATCTTCAGAAAATAAAAATGAGGGAGCTGTATCCCTGTACACCACAAATTCATTTAAATGATGCTCTTTTATTTTAAATGTTTTAATATTTGAATGCCAAGGAACTTTCTGCCGAGTGTCTATGGCACCCTACAACTAGGCAAACTTATGCCTAGGTGAAAAGGAAGGATCTACTTACTGGCATATGGGATGATCCCAATCAGGTATCTAATATTGGGAAGAGGGCATGTTTGTGTCCTTTTCTGCAGGATGCTGAAGGACCATGGTAGCTGCCAGAGTGATTGTTGAGTCATACTGATGTTGGGACAAAGAATGATTCTGACCTGTGAGTTTGCTTAGTGCCCTGACAATGGTCACTGGGAAGATGTACTGGACATGTGTTCCTGATCCATCTTTGCTTTCCTATATCCCAGATGGAACATGCTGCCTTACCTCAAGATTTTAGATCTTGTGAGACAGAGAATCAAAAAAAGAAGTTATAATGACTCTTGTATTTTTTTAAATGTGACCAGTTATTCTGACTCAATCATAGACTGATCTAGAAATCAACCCAATATTGCAAATAACAGTCTTCATTTAGAAGGCTGGCTCCAAATATTTTCTGTTCCACTTTTTGTCTCTGTATTTCCTCTAGGCAAGAGCAATTCTCAGTTAATAGTTTTGAGATGTGTAGGTGACTCCATCCTTTAATCAGGGGCTATGCCTACCATTTGCATATTGTCTCTACAGTTTCTCTCTCCACTTTGTTGGGTATTTCAGGTAATGCCATGTCTGTTTCCCAAGAAGTGCTTGCTAACAGAAGCCTGTCTCCTGAGAGGCTCTGCCAGAACCTGACAAATACAGCTGGGGATCCTTCCATCCATTGGACTGAGCACAGGGGCCTCAATGGAGAAGTTAGAGAAAGAACTGAAGGAGCTCAAGGGGTTTGCAACTCCATAGGAAGAACAACAATATCAACCAACCAGACCTCCAGAGCTCCTAAGGACTAAACCACCAACCAAAAAGTACACGTGGAGAAACCCATGGCTCTAGCTGCATAAAAAGCAGAGGATTGGCTTACCTAGCATCAATGAGAGGAGAGGCCCTTGGTTCTGTGAAGGGTAGATGCCATAGTATAAGGGAATGCTAGGGAGGTGAGACTGGAAAGGGTGGGTCTGTGGGAAAGCACCCTCATAGAAGCAGGGTGAGAGGGATAGGATGGGAGTTTATGGAGGAGAAACCAGGAAAGGGGAGAACATTCGTAATGTAAATAAATAAAATAATCAATTAAATAAAAGTATTTCTTCTTTAAGCATGAACTAGTACCTCTACTTTCAGGGACAATTTAATTATACAACATATAATTATAACTTCTAGTTTTTATGACTACATTAGAAATATTAAAGAACTGAGAGGCTGAAAATGCAAGCTTCTCCTTGTGTTGTTGTTTCTTCAGAATAACTTTGGCCTCTAAAGGTGACTCATTTTCTGATAAATTTCAAATAAACTATTCTGGAGATGCTTGGAGGCAAGAAACATGGATTTCTGCACATTTAAAAAACCCACCTCATACATGAGTATACTATCATTTACAGAGAATGGAATAGGGATTCCTGATCATAAAGGCTACTCCTAAAAATTCTTGATATAATTAATCATATCTCACAATTTGCATGTCATAATAATTTGCAAAAAATATATATAAAGTTGGACATTTCAGGCATGAATATCCCAAATATTTCAGTGTATAGAACTAGGTTTATTTTGTCAGTACAATAGACGTGTTTATTCAATAGGGAATTCCTAGATAGAGAAGCATTTTACAGAGAATCTTGGTACTGGTGGAATCTAGAATGCTTCTTGGGGCAAACAATGGTGCTACTGATCACAGTCTACATCCAGTAAAGATAGTGTATTGTATATTTGTAGGTCATTGTATATTTTTAGCTGTATATTTTCAGCTCTTCCATTTAATAACAATAGTATAAATCTGACATTTTATGCTAAATAACTATGGAAATCTCATGATGAAAAATATATTTGAGCATTCAATTAATAAAAGAAAAATAAAGGTAAATATTTATTTTAATTATCCATTATAGGGGTCCAATTTTATTTATGTCCATTATAAAAAATGACATTACAAACAAAACATGTTACCAGAAAATTAAAGTTAAATGAAGTATGTAGGAAATAATTTAGCCTGATTATGTATTCTAAAGCTTGACTGAGTAATATAATTAAAATATATATATACATATATTCCAATCCCCATACCATTCCCCACAATCAGACTTTTGTGTTCTAATTTGAGATTTGGGTTTAGATACAGGACAGGAATATGTATCACTAAGCAGTACTGATGAAACTGTCATCTCCTGCATTAGTGACACATCATTTTTTCACTCCAGTCTCTCTAAGTAGCCTGACAGTTTTAAAAATTTCTGGGATATAAACTTATTCTCTGGCTCCTACCAATGTTTAGCATTTTCCTTTCTCAGAATGAGATACCCTAGGGAATTTCAATTCTTTGGTGGAACATTATCTCTCAAACATTCAATAGCCAAGGGGAAGGACAAAGTTGTTCCTTTAGATTAACTTTACTCCTAGAAACTTGGCCACACTTTTAAAACATGACTGTCACATACTTGGGGTATCTGCCTCCTATTAAATTACCAGAATTCTTTAGGATACAGGACTATCTCATGTTGTATTGCTTAAAGTCATTTTAAGATGACATTCATTTCTTGATTTCATATATTAGAAAATAATATTCAATATTCATCACAGGTATTAAGTAAGGGAAGGTGGTTGGTTTTATTTTCATTGAATTTTTTAGCATTTGACAGAAAAAGTTCATGGAACTTATGGTACTATGATTTTATATGAGGAGTCTGAAATAGTTAATATTTTAACAAGTTAATGGTTAGTGCATAAGAAGGCTTATGGAGTCAGCTAAATACTGTGATGGTCAAATTTAACAGTGGTTAAATATTTTATTATTTATTGATTTCTGAAGCAGTGAACTTCACCATTCTGCCTGAAAATACAGAAGTATTCCATATTTATATGCATCATCCAGTGTTCTACTTATATACTGTTTTGTCCATTTTATCTCTTTTGACTGTGGTTTGTTAGATTGCTCTGGGATAATTAGCATTTCAGGAGGAAAGAGACTGGTTAATAAGAATCACTTAGATAAAACTTAAAGGCAAGTGACTATGAAAAACTTTTAGATAACCAACCTGCAACATACTTACTTTGCTCCACTAATTTCTTGTTTTGGCAAAATGCTTGTAATACACATAATAATGGTACACATAATTCATACAATCTGTTGCTGCAGTTTCTGCATATGTTGTATGACAATCTAAAATTACATCAGTATACCAATCTCCATGAATTTTTATCATTTAGAGTTAAATTTATTTATTTTAACTATCTGAGTTAACTAGCTCAAATTTTCAATGCTATGGAAGCTGAGTTCTACAAAATAGATGGCATGGAACATAGGGCATGTTGGTGCCCTATTCCAGGTGTGTGTCTTTTTTATATTTGGAATTTTGGTGATTTTCCTGTGGCTAGCATTATAGAGGAAACAAATGGGTCAAGATAATTATAATCAGACAGACAATAATATACATTTCTAGTATGATGTTTCCATTAGAAGGATACACTTAAAAGACTACCAGTAGCTATAGATGTGTGATACTAAGGAAGCAAGAATTATACAGAAAACTGAAAATAGAGATGTTATGTAAGGATGCCATATATTACTAAAATAGTTACCTTTATGAGAATCTAGGCAAACATGATGTAGTCCTCTGGCTAAGAATGCCTCCTGAGGACAAAACTGTTGACAGTCATTGCTATAGTAGTATCAGTCACAGAGATATGCACAAATATATTGGTGACTGCTTCATTGTCTCCAGAGGAAAATTTCAAGACATTGTTGAGAAAATATCTCCTGTGTTCTTTCCTGCTCACTTCCATGGAATATCTATTTTACACTCTAATTATGTAAATGTCCACCAAGGAAAGACAGAATTAAAAACCTAGAAGTTTTGGGGAAATCTTGATCAAGACATCCACTGGTTTTGAATCATTGCAGATGACCCTGGTTTCTGGGCTATAGATGCTGCATACAAAATTCAGGGAACTTTAACTACTGATCTCCACTCATTCTCAAATTGCTGCAATGATGTAAGTTGTCTTATATTTAATGAAAAAGCAACACCTTTTGTCATATACTCATTTCATCTGAGTATAGCTATAAGAAGATATGAATCTCTTGTGACATTAGCATAAAATTATCTTGTCTCCACTGATATTCTCCTATAGATAGAATACCTTAATTCTGTGAATAAGCAATTGGCTCTTAACACACCCAAATTCAGGTGAGGCTTCTTTACTGCATATTAAAATAAGCTCACATTGCTTGTATCTAATTAATTAATTTTTATTTATAAAATATGTATTCAAATGAGATTTCTGTGGTTTGTTAGTTAAACTTCATGAGTTATTTTCTTACTCCTACAAGTACTTATCCTCCTTCAATAGTTTTCTGATTTTGCGTTAGCCATTCACACCCTACCTAAAATATAAGAAATAAAAAAAATAACCACACTCCCTCACCTGTTTCTTCTGGATCCTTTAGAAGCATCTGCAAATAGTTCTAGTAAACATTTATTACTTCATATTCTGTGTTATTAAGTCCTTCTGGGAATCAATGTTGTCATTAAGTCCCTTCTGTATTATTACTTCTTTTGTTTTCCTACAGTGTAGGTATTAGTGCCTCTAAGTTTGCATTTACTTGCATTTAAAATATGTTTTAAAACTTCAGTTAATCCTCTATTTGTCATTTTCAAAAGACTTTAGCTAAATCATTTATTTTAATTGACAACTAATTATGTCTACTTACAGAGTAAAACAAAAAGATGTTTTCTTAATACAGGTGCACATGGCACAATGGATGAATCATGTAATTAACTTCACCTGTCACTTAATATCCTATTTGCTTCATAATGAAAACATTTCAAAT
The DNA here is from genome assembly GCF_004785775.1 of Grammomys surdaster. Classification (NCBI taxonomy): domain Eukaryota; kingdom Metazoa; phylum Chordata; class Mammalia; order Rodentia; family Muridae; genus Grammomys; species Grammomys surdaster. Next base: position 4,871,418 of record NW_021620852.1, read on the forward strand.
CTGTTCTCTCAGCTATTCTTAAATACATTAAAATATCCATAGTCACTATGCCATACACACAATGTTTTGACCTTAATCCTCTATACACTTAGTGCCATTCACCTAGCACTTCGATATAGTCCAGCCTTCCTTGAGGTATGCCGGCAAAAATGCTGCTGTCAACTTCAGCAAGTTCCACTTCTTTACATTCAATTATTAAATGAGGTGCGGATATATTTTCTTGAGCATATCTCCCTGAAATAATACTTCCCTGCCCCCCTCACATCTTTGCAAATGCAACTTCATCGTTTTATGATCTATCAGTTGTTACTGCTCCAGATGTGGTGAGACCTGGGAGAACCGAACCAATAAATGTGGCATACTTAAGTCTCAAGCAATATAAAACTTTATTCATAATCTCAGATAATTTATACTGTGGGAGTTAAGAGAGGTCAGACAAGCATAGGTGGGTAGGGTGCAGTTCTCTGACCTTCACTGTCTGGCTCTGAGCTTACCCTTAGGTCCAAAGAAGCCCTACAGGACCACAACATCACCCTGCTTCCCCATGGAAGCCTCAGCATCCGAAGAATAGCAAGCTCTAAGATTGCTTCACCAATCTCTTTCCAGTCTGTCTCTGCCTAGAGAGGTGATTTCTCTGAGGTCTTCTGAGCCCCATTGTCTGGATCTTAGCTTTCCCTTCAGTCCCAAAGAGAATATCCTTTTCCCCTGTGAAATCCTGAGGCAGACCGAAAAACCTTTCCAATCCCTTGCCCGTGGGGTACACCCATGGCACAGCCAGCACAGTCAAGTTAAGCCCTCTGACTTTCATTGTGTGGCACATGGCTCCCCCTTCCTTTCTGAGAAGTCCTTCTATCATCAGAATCATCCAGATCCTGATGATAAAGGACAGCATGAGAACATTGTCAACAAAAGCCAGGGCAATATATTACCATCAGAGCCCAGCTATATTGATAGAGAAACCCAGGATATCTTAACAAAACTGAAGCACAAGAAAATAATATCAAATCCAATTTTATAAAGATGGTGGAGGCTTTAAAGAGGAAGCCAATAAATTCATTAAAAAATACAAGAAATAACATTCAAACAAGAAGAGATATTAAATGGGGAAGCAAATAAATATAAAAATACAGTAAAATGTGGTCAAATAGGTGAAGAATATGACTAAAACTGTCCAAGAAATGAAAAGGAATATAGAAACAATAAAGAAAACACAATCTGAGACAATTCTGTAGGCAGAAAACCTAGAAAAGAGAAATGGAACTACAGAAATGAACATCATAAACAGAATACAGATATGGAAGACAAGATCTCAGGCAAAGAAGTCACAATAAAAAAAAGATACATTGGTGAAAGAAAATATAAAATCTAAAATGTTCATGACACAAAACATCCAACAAATTTGGATGAAAAGCCCAAACCTAAGAATAGTAGGAATAGAAGCAAGAGAAGATTCTCATCTCAAAGGCCCAGACAATATCTTCAACAAAGTCATAGAAAAAAATGTCCATAACCTAAAGAAAGAAATGCCTATAAATATATAAGAAGCTTAAAGAAGACTAAAATGACTAAAATCCTCCTGCCATATAATAATGAAAACACTAAATATACTGAAGAAAGAAAGAGTATTAAAAGCTTCAAAGGAAAAAAGCCATTTAACATACAAAAACAGACCTATCAGAACTATACCTGACTTTTCAATCAAGACTCAAAAAGCTAGAAGGTCTTGATCAGATGGCTTGTAGACCCAAAGAGACCACAGATGTCAGCCAAGATTGTTATTTCCAGCAAAACGTTCAATCACCATAGATAAACCATGGTATTTCATGACAAAATCAAATTTAAACAGTACTTTTCCATTAACCTAGCCTCGACTAGCCTAGTATAGTTTGCCTTACAGGGTTGGAGTTTTTCTTTTAATATTGCCAGCAGCAAAGTCAAAATAACAGGAATTAATAATCATTGCTCACTAATATCTCTACATCAAGGGACTCAGTTTCCCAGTAGAAAGACACAGACTAACAGAAAGGATGCATAAATGGAATCCATCATTCTGCTGCATACAACAAACACACCTACACAACAAAAATACCTATTACCAAAGAATAAAGAGCTAAAAAATGTTCTCACAGCAGATTCAAAAAAGTACCTGATGTGGCCATTCTAATATGTAATAAAATAGACTTGAAAACCAAAATAACCAAAAGAGATAAGAAAGGACACTTCATACTCATCAAAGAAAAAAAATTACGTAGAGGGTGCCTCAATTCTGAACATTTATACCTCAATTGCAAGGTCATCCACATTTGTAAGAGAAATATTACTAAAGCATAAGAACTCAATACATTAATAGTTAGAGACATCAGTACCTCATCATCACAAAGTGACAGGTATTCGACTGAAACTCGAGAATGTATGAAACTGACAGAGGTTAAGGGCCTAACAAATATCTATAGAATATTTCACCTCCCAAAAAAGAATATAACTTCTTCTCATCAACTCACTAAACCTCTCCAAAACTGACCATATAAGGTCACTAAGCAAGCCTCAACATATATAAGAACATTGAAATAACCCCATGCATTCTACCATATCACCATAGACTAAGCTAGATTTCAACAAAAACCGAAACAACAGAAAACCTACTTACTCAGTAAAACTCAACAACTCTCTAGTCAATGATCTCTGGGTCATGGGAAGAATAAAGAAAGAAATTATAGATTTTCTAGAATTCAGTGTAAATAAAGGCCCAATATAGCCAAACTTATAGGTTACAATGAAAGCAGTGATAGGAGGAATGTTTCTAGAAATATATTACTCATCAGTGCTAAATCAAGATTAGATAAACAATCAAAACAGTCCTATAACTCCTAAGGAAATAGAAGCAGTCATTAAAATCCTCCAAAACAAAGAAAGCCCAGGAACAGATGATTTTAGAACAGAATTCTATCAGACTTTCAAAGAAGAGCTAATACCGACACTCCTTGAATGATCTCACAAAATAAAAACACAGGGAACATTGCCAAACTCATTCTGTGAAGACACAGTCATCTTGATAGCTAAGCCACACAAATAATCAACAAAGAAAGAGAATTTCAGACCAATTCCCTTCATGAAAAATAAGCAAAAATACCCAATAAGATACTGACAAACCAAACTCAAGAACAGCTCAAAGACATCATCCACCATAATCAAGTAGGCTTCATTCCAGGCATGCAGGGGTAGTACAGTATATGAAAAATCTATCTTCATAATCTACCATATAAAGAAACTGAAAGAAAAAACCACATTATCATCTCACTAGATGTTCAGAAAAAGCATCTGACAAAATCCAACGCCCCTTCATGATGAAAGTCTTGGGAAAACATGGACACGGGGTGAATATCTAAACACAATAAAGAAAATATACAGCAAGCCAATAGTCACCAACAAAATAAATGGAGAGAAACTTAAAGAAATTCCACTAAAATCAGGAACAAGACAAGGCTTCACACTCTCTCTCTCTCTCTTCAATATGGTACTTGAATTTACAGCTAGAGAAATAAGACAACTAAAGGAGACTAAGGGAAAACAAATTGGAAAAAGAAGTCAAACGTTCACTATTCCCAGATGATATGATAGTGTACTTAATTGATCTGAAAAATTCTGTTAGAAAATTCCTATACCTGATAAACACCCAATCTGAGTCTGTTACTGAAACTCTTATTCCACAGGCTCTTCTCCAGTTTTGTCCCTGCAGTTCCTCTAGACATGAACAATTCTGACTATGTGATGGCAACTCCATTCCTCTATTGAAGCCCTGTCCTTCTACTGGTGGTGGAATCCACAAGCTTCCTCTCCCACTGTAGGGCATTTCATCTAAGGTTTCTCCCTTTGAGTCCTGTGCACCTCTCACTTCCCAAGTCCCTGCTACATTCTAGAGGGTACCCCCAACTCCTACCTCTTGAGGTTTCCTGTTTCCATTCTTTCTGCTGGCCCTCAGGGCTTCAGTCCTATTTCCACCACTCTATTCCTGATTATCTTCCCCTTTTTCCCTCCCTGACCCCTCTCCCACTCAGGTCCCTCCCTCCCTCTCCCTACTCTCCCCAGTGATTGTTTTTGTCTCCCTCCTAAGTGGGATTGGGGCTTCCTCACTTGGGTCCTTAGGCTTCTTAACCTTCTTGAGTTTGGTGGATTGTATCCTGAGTTTTCTGTACATTTTTAGCTAATATCCACTTATTAGACATTGCATACCATGCATGTCTTTGGAGGTCTCAGTTACTTCACTCAGGATGATATTTTCTAGTTCCATCCATTTGCCTTCAAAACTGAGAATGTCCACGTTCTTAATGGCTGAGTAGTATCCCATTGTGTAAATGAACCACATTTTCTGTATCCATTCTTCAGTTGAGGGACATATGGGTTGTTTCTAGCTTCTGGCTATCACAAATAAGGTTGCTATGAACATAGTGGAGCATGTGACCTGTGGTACGGTGGGACATCTTTTGGGTATATTCCCAACAGTGGTATTGCTGGGTTTTTAGGTAGATCTATTTCCAATTTTATGAGGAACCTCCAGATTAATTTCCAGAGTGTTTCTACCTGTTTGCAATCCTATCAGCAATGGAGGAGTGTTCCTTTTTTCCTCTTTCTCCATATCCTCGCCAAAATGTGCTGAGTTTTTTATTTTAGCCATTCTGATTGATGTAAGGCAGAATCTCAAGGTCGTTTTGATTTGCATTTCCCTGATCACTAAGGATTTTAACATTTTCTTTAAATGTTTCTCAGCCATTTGAGATTCCTCTATTCTGAATTCTCTGTTCAGTTCTACACCCCGTATTTTTTTTTTATTGGATTGTGTGTTTTTTTTGGAGGTTATCTTCTTGAGTTCTTTATATATTTTGGATATTAGCCCACTATTGGATGTGAGGCTAGTGAATATTTTTCACCAATCTATAGGTTGCTGATTTTCTTATGTACTATGTCCATTGCCTTACAGAAGGTTTTCAGTTTCATGAGGTCCCACTTATCAATTCTTGACCTTAAAGACCACTGGACTTCTGCTTCAGAAATCCTACCACCCCATGCCAAAGAATTGGAGGCTCTTTCCCACTTTTTCTTCTGTTAGATTCAGTTTACGGGTTTTATGTTGAGGTTCTTAATATAGTTGTACTTGAGTTTTGTGCAAGGTGACAAACATGGATTTATTTTCATTTTTCTACATACACACTTCCAGTTAGACCAGCACCATTTGTTGAAGATCCTTTCTTATTTCCATTGTATATTTCCGGCTTTTTTGTCAAAGACCATATGTCCATAAGTGTGTGGTTTTATTTCTAGGTCTTCACTTCTATTCCATTATTCAATCTATCTGTTTCTGTATCAATAACAGGAAAATTTCATCACTATTGTTCTATAGTATAGCTTGAGGTCAAGGATGGTGATTCCTCCAGAAGTTCTTTTTTTGTTAAAGAATTGTTTTCTCTATTCTAGGTTGTCTTTTATTTTCTTTCTTTTTTTTTTTTTTTTTTTTTTTTTTGGTTTTTCGAGACAGGGTTTCTCTGTGTAGCCCTGACTGTCCTGGAACTCACTCTGTAGACCAGACTGGTCTTGAACTCTGAAATCTGCCTGCCTCTGCCTCCCAAGTGCTGGGAGTAAAGGCTTGTGCCACCACTGCCCAGCACTTTTTTCATGTCTTTGAAGAATTCTGTTAGAATTTTAATGTGGATTGTGTTGAATCTGTAGATTGCTGAATTTGGTAGGCTGGCCACTTTTTCTAAGAGGAAAATTCATCACACTAAGTGCCCTGGTAAGGTTATCAGATAGATCCTCCATTAGCAACCTAACAACTCACCTGAAAGCTCTAGAACAAAAATAAACAAGCATGCTCAAGAGGAACAGAATGCAGGAAATAGTCAAACTAGGGGTGGAAATCAACCAAATAGAAACAAAGAGAACTGGGCAAATAATCAACAATACCAAAAGCTGGTTCTTTGAGAAAATCAACAAGATGGATAAACCCCTATCCAAACTAACTAAAGGGCCCAGAAACAAAATCCAAATTAATAAAAATTAGAAATGAAAAGTGAGACTTGACAATAGAAACAGGAAATTCAAAAAATCATCAGATCCTACTACAAAGCCTATATTCAACAGAACTGGAAAATCTAGATGAAATGGATGATTTTCTAGACAGATACCACATACCAAAGTTAAATCAAGTGCAGGTAAACTATCTAAATAGGCCCATATCTCCTAAAGAAGTAGAAGTCATTAAAAACCTCCCATCTGAAAAAATCCGAGTGCCATATGGCTATAGTTTAGAATTTCTCCAAACCTTCAATGAAGAGCTAATAGCAATGTTCCTTAAATTTATGCATAATATAGAAACAAAAGGAACCCTACTCAATTCATTCTATGTAGCCACAAATACTCAGATACCTAAGACCCAACCAAAAAAAAAAAGAGATCATCAGACCAATATCACTTATGAATATCTATGGAAAAATACTAGATAAAATTCTTGAAAACCTAATCCAATAACAAATGAAAATGACCATCTTGCCAAAAACAATCTGATTCAATGCAGTTTTCATAAAAATTCCAACCTGAACATTTCAAGATCTTGAAAAAGCAATTCTCAACTTCATATGAAAAAATAAATCCCAAGATAGCTAAAATAATCCTAAACAATAAGAGAACTTTTGGAAGTATTGCTGTTCCTTATGCAAACTGTACTACAGAGCAATCATAATAAAAACTGCATGGCATTGGTATAGAAACAGAAAGATTGATCAATGGAAATGAATCGAAGACCCAGAAATAAACCCACATACCTATGTACATTTATTTTTTTTGACAAAGAAACCAAAACCATACAGTGGGAAAGTTACAACATCTTCAATAAATGGTACTGGTTTAACTGGATGTCTGTATGTAGAATAATACTAGTAGATCTGTATTTTTCACTCTGCAGAAAAACCAAGTCAAAATAGATCAAAGACATCAACATAAAACCAGATACACTAAATCAAATAGAACAGAAAGTGGGGTATAGCCTTGAAATCATTGGTACAGGAGGCATCTTTCTGAACACAACACCAATAGCACAGACACTGAGATCAACAATTAATAAATGAGACCTCATGAAACTGAATAGCTTCTTGTGTTAAAAGACACCATCAATAGGACAAAAGGACACCCTACAGATAGAGAAAAGATCTTCTATATCTGACATCTGACAGAGGTCTAATATAAAAAAATCTATAAAGAAATCAACAAGTTTGACATCAACAACACAATATCTCAACTAAAATTTGGAGTATAAAGCTAAACAGAATTCTCAGCAGAGGAATCTCTAAAGTCTGAGAAACACTTAGAGAAATGTTCAATGTCCTTGGTCATTAGAGAACTTCCAAACACAACAGCTCTGAGATCCTACCCTTAACCCGTCAGAAAGATCAAATCCACAATGGACAACATGTGCTAGTGAGAATGTGGAACAATGGGAACAGTCGTCTATTGCTGATGGGAGTCCGAACTTTACAGTCACTCAGAAAATCAATCTGGCAATTTCTTAAATAATTGGAAATGGTCCTACCTCAATACCCAGCTATATAACTCCTAGGCATATACTTCAAAATTTTCCAATATTCCACAAGGATATTTTCTCAACCATGTTCATAGTATCTTTATTCATAGTATCCAGTAACTGGAAACAACTTAGATGTCTCTCAACTGAAGAATGGGTAAAAAAAAAATTGCTTCTTACAAAACAGAATGGTAATCAAAAATTAAAATCAGCAAACGGATGAAACTAGAAAATATCCTGAGTTATGTAGGGAGACAATACACTTCATAATAACTGTAAATAATATAAAATATCTTGGTGTACCACCACTAATAGGTTATTTATTTATTTATTTATCTATTTATTTATTGTTTAGAAGACTAATGGCTTTGTTTGTTTTTTTATTGTTTTTCTCTAGAGATGGATTTTCTGTGCAACAGTCCTGGCTGTCCTGTAATGACCTCTGCAGACCTGGATGGCCTCAAACTCACAGAGACATACCTGCCTCTGCTTCACAAGTGCTAGGATTAAAGTAGGTGCCACCACTGCCTGATATTTGAAGCATAGAAAGAACATAAGGTTTCTTTTCTAAAAACAAGATTGTTTTACTTGCAGAAAAGAAGATCATGCAGTAATAATTTGGTAATTGGCTAGCTGATTGCTATTTATACCCTCTGTTCTTTTTATTTTTCTTTCAATTTATAAATTCTCAAATTTATTAGCATGAGCACTAAAAATGAAAGAATGTGTTTTCTGCTATCCTGCATGCCATTATATATAGCTTGAGGAAAGTGTCGTACGATGTTGAAAACATTTTGGAATTTCAAAGGTGTTCTTGTACCTTCTTATCCACATTTCTTCCTTCTAAAAAAAAAAAAGAAAAGAAGAACCTACACAGCTAGTTTAACAATGCTAAGTCATCAGTTTGGAAATTTAGAGCAAAAACATCTCATACATAATACTTCTCCTTGATTTTAGAAAATGAGGATTGCCTATAGCATTTCTACCTTATTGAATTGAATGGGAAGCTCACTTACAAAACAGCTGAATTTAAATGCAGTAAATTAATTAGTATAGCCATATCTAACTGAACCAACTAACCAAACAAACAAATAAACAAGCAACCCTGGGAAGCAATGCCCAGGATATGCACACCCTTATTTATTGGGTTGTTTTCTTCCCATCACTCTCTGAATCCTCACTCTGAATTTAGATATCCATCACAATTTTAAATGTTTGTCTTGTTTCACAAAGATGTAATCTCTCTGTTGAGGTTGCATCCTATGCTCACAGAGCATTAAGGTTTTGATCAATCAATGGTGTTAGAGGAAGTTTCTCCTTAACATATATTTTCTTACATGTGTTTGAATAGATTCAAACTTAACATTGACCTACTTTTCTTTATAAAAATACTTTTCTATATTCCTCTAATGTATATTTTATAGTTACTAACTTATACATTAATAATATTTTGTATAAAATTATATTCTACTGATAAAATATCTATTATATTCCATAAAATCTAATACAAAATATTCCAGAAAATGATTAATATCATTTCATGTGTCAACACAAACAATGATTATGGTATATTTTTAAATTAATAAAATTAAAGAATATTAACTACAGATACATAGCCATTCTAAATCTGTACTGAGAGAAAAATTGTACCTAAATGAATATATTTAAGCCTGTACCACCGCACAATACATCAGCCAGATTGTAGTTTTAGAACATTTCTAAATGAGTAAAAATGCATTATTCATACATATGACAGTGAATATGAATATAATATAAAATATAACCAGCACAGCTTCACATCATTTTTAAAAGAACATAGAAAGTAAGGCCACTTCTTTAAATAATAAAAACTCTAAAATCTCAAATGACAAAGAATTTACTTTATAGCTGTTAGATATAGAAAATAAAGAATGAAAAATGAAAACCTTCTTATCTATCAAAATAATTATGCTCATAATGAAGACAGAATATGAAAGCAAAGATGTTTATAGCATCACCCTTGATACAATGAGTGCACAAACACTTTAAATAAACATCATCATCATGCTTTACACAAATACTGATTTATCCAAACATCATAACTCTATAGTAGCAGCATACACCTGAGCACCAATCTCAATTACAACACTGTGCATTTGAAAAATATCTATAGAACAATCTGTCCATTTTTTATTACAACATTAAATCCAAAAGTGAAGACAAATTAACAATAAGCTGATTTTAAAGATGTGTGGATTTTATAGGTTGTGTAGAAAATGCTTACAAAGATAAATTTTTTTAAAAAAAAGACATATAAATGTAAAATATCTTAATATAAAGAACAAGCTAAAATAACATGTTTTCTTTGAAGAGTCAAAGCTGTACGTACTCACATGTGTCAGTTTTAATTAGCCTATGGTTATGAGATTTAGTTTATCATTTTTTTCTGGGAAGTTCTGTAACTTTATTGAATACTCAGCAGTTAGTTCTCATCCACATTGATTGTCTATAGATATTTGACAGGGAACAGAAGTCACCAAAGCATAGATCTTATTTGATGAATTCACATCCACAGTACATATTTGGACAAGTGTACATGGTTGTGATATGGCACATACTTTATTCATTTGACAGAGAATATTATATGAATAGAAATATCTGGATTTCTTTTCTCTTTTATTGAAATGTTCTGGGTTTCCTTGGGTGGCTGAAGGACAGGCTTGTGAACGATTCTCAAAGAGAACTCTAGGATATACTTGTGTGTGCTTATTCTAGCCACTGTTCTTTGTGCAAATGACTCTGCTTGGGCCAACTTGGTAAAGCTAGTAATATAGTTTTAATGCTTTATTTGCAAATGTAAAAAATAATTTTAAAGTACCATCCCACAGAAATTTTAATTTGTTAATTTATCTAATTATTTGCAACATGACTTTGTTTTCTTTTTCTTTTTTTCTTTTTCTTTTTATTGGATATTTTCTTTCTTTACATTTCAAATGTTACCCCCTTTCCAGGTCCCTTCCCCAAATCCCCTATCGTGTCCCTCCCCTGCTTCTATGGGGATATTCTCCCACACACACACTCCCGCCTCTTTTCCCTTGAATTCTCCTACACTGAGGCATTGAGCCTTCACAGGACCGAGGGCCTCTCCTCCCGTTGATGCCTAACAACGCCATCCTCTGCTACAAATGCTGCTGGAGCCACGGGTCCTTCCATGTGTAGTCTTTGGTTGGTGGTTTAGTCCCTCAGAGCTCTAGGGATTCTAGTTGATTGATATTATTGTTTTTTCTATACTCCTGCAAACCGCTTCAGCTCCTTTAGTCCTTTGCCTAACTCCTCCATTGGGAATCCTGTACTCATTCCAGTTGTTGGCTGCCAACATGTGCCTCTGTATTTGTCAAGCTGTGGTAGAGCCTTGAACGCATTGGCATTGTTTGCATCTCTGTGACACCTTTTGTTATTTTATATTAGATATTTTATTTCAGATGTTATCCCCTTTCCCCATTTCCCCCACACACCCAGGAACCCCCTATCCCATCCCCACTCCTCCTCCTTCTATGAGGATGTGCCCTGACCCACCCACCCACCCATGCCTAGCCTTCACAGGACCAAGGACCTCCTCTCTCACCTATGCCTGACAAGGCCATCCTCCCTTACATATACAGCTGGAGCCCTGGGTCCCCCACTATATACTCCCAGGCTGGTGGTTAAGACCACCAAAGGTAGATGCTGATGTTGTTGTCAGGAAGTTTTTGCTGATGAGAGTCTGATATAGTTGCCTCCTTCGAGGTCTGCCAAAGCTTGACATAATTCAAAGTTGGATGCTCACAGCACATTTTGTTCTTTTATACTATAACATATAAGACAATTTATATATAATACCTACCATAGCATTTTATTTTTTTCTATTTATTTTCTATCATATTTATTTTCTATCATACCCTATGCTATTTTAGATCTATACAAAATTAAAGACAGATTTCTCTGTAAAGAGACATACAAATATATTAATATTTATAAAATAGTGCAATATCTGCAGGATCCTGTGATTTCACACTCATCCATGTGGTCAGGAAAGGAGTTAGATTAAGGACTGTCAGCCTGTATCAGAGTAAGTTATTGTTGATGTGATGCTTATTCTCCACACTGGGAAAGAAATTCAAAGTTTAGATAATGAAAGAAAAGAACATGCTTCCAGCAGAGAAGAGGTTTGTGATGCCAGAGGGCATGAGATGGACAGGTGCATTTTGTAGTGCAAAAGATAAAGGAGAATTAAGAAATGAGGCATACCAGAAAATCTACTGGCACATGCCAGCATCCCAGCTCTAGAGCATTTGAGCCAGGGAACTCATGAGTTCAATGATAGCTCGTACTAAAAAAGTAAAAGGAAAAGAGGGAAATAATGGATATATGTCAAATAGAATTGCACTCGTATTCTTAAATATAAACATTTTAAGGCTACACCTAGACAGTGCCTTTGGGATATTTAACATATATTTTCATTTCAAAGAATGTTTTGTTTATGTTATGTTTGGTAAAATGGATAAGCATGAAAAAAGTACAAAATAGAAATAAAATCTCGGTTTTTAAGCTAAAATAATAATGGGGATGGGATAAAAACAAATAAATCAGCCAAGGATATAGAGAACACAGTGTCAAAAAATGAATACAGTGAGATATTGGAAGGCAGGTACACAGGAGAAATACAAGAAGGAAACAAGGTTCCTATGTGTGCAGGATAGTCAGTGAGCAGAAGCAGAAACTCATGAGCCGGGCAAATACAGGCACAGTGTGTATATGACAGGTAGATCATTTTGAGTGTGATTTTTTTTTCTACTTTAGCTGTCAAAGTGACATTTCAGTGGACTTTGGCTCAAAAGGATAGAGTTGGAAATAGATTTAGATTTATCAGTACTGGTCCTACATCTTTGTTACTTTACTTTCTATGATTAAAACAAGAAAAATATGAGATGCTTGATAATGAAGGATAATGTGTTTTAATTATACCATCTTAGAAGTTCTGAATCATGACTGGTTAGTAGGGCTTGTTTCTTTGTACTGTGATAAAAAAGAACTCCTCATTTTCTCACAAGAAAGCAAACAAGGAGAAAAGAAAAAAGAATGGGGGTACCTTATGATCATGTGTGTGGTACATGCAATTTTCTAGTGACCTCCTGCCTTGACCTACATATAGTATCTCTAACAATTATTGGAAATGAATAATAATAATAATAAAAATTAACAATAATTGGAAATAATATCTAGGCTAGAAGCAAAGATATAATGTTTTCTTCATGGATATCAAAGCTCTAAAGTATAGCAATATATTAATCAATAATGTAAAATTTGGCAATTATTTCCCACTGTAGTTCATCCCCAGACTTTGAGTATTTGTGTCAATGGTACTCTGGAAGAAAATATAAATAAAAAATAAAAGACATAGTAGCAATTATAGAGAGGAAACAGATAAAAAAATAGCTACACAAGTTTTTGGGATAGTTATTAAAAAAAGATTTTATGAATCCAAATGCTACAAATGTCCATTATTGATCTAGGTAAACATAAGATATACTTATGCATAATTTAATCATTATACCTTAACTACATTGTTGTAAGATTCATACAAAAAGGGAAGACATTTGCAGAATATTCGTGAACTTATATTCATTTATACATCACATCTGCAAAATTATATTATAAAAACTTAAAATGTACTTTTCTTGAGTGATAGAAAATAACTTTTAAACAATCTGAAAACATATTTGAGTAAATCTGACTGGATTTTTATTTCTTCAGCTCACTTTAAATGTTGCTCTGTCCTGTTGTTCTAAGCTACAGACTAATTTGGCACATTCTCCTTCTAGTGAAAATCTTCTTTCTCTTGTCCACTTGACCTAAACTAAACAACTTTGAAATATACACTAGTATAAATTTTCAATCTACTGTCACAAATTTCATGCCTGTTGTGAATTCTCTTTATAGAAAATAAAGATCTTTCTTGCATATAGAGAAGTTAGTGCATTCTTACTTTCCATTTGACTTACTTTGGAAAAACGAAATTGTGCTTCAAAGGTTTTATACAATGGTTTTTCATAATGCATGCAGAATGAATAGAATAAGAGCAATCTATAGCTCTGCATAAGAACCTTTTATATATCGCAAATGAAGATTTGCTCTCTTATAAACAACAGATGATTATTTTATGATCTAATAGCTGTAGCAATTTGAACACACAGCTTCAATAGCTGATGAAATCAGGCTCCTTGAAGTCTTCAATCAAGAAAATACCCAGAGTCCTCAGGTCATAAAACGTGTACTGCAATTAGAGTTTCCACTGGGGAAAATAGTTTAATCTAATTCCATTTTATAAATAACAAAGGGAACAGTGATAGTGATTTATCATTGCTCAATGCCAATGGAAAGCATAGAAGGGGATGAGTAGAAATACTAATGCCTGATGGCTGTGTGCTGGGTTACTTAAACCTGCACTCAATATTGGTTTAGATCTTCAAATATGTTTACACTTAGTTAATTATTGAGAAAGAATTAAATTATCTTAGCTTCAGTTGAGTATAACTGACAAGACTATGCATATTCAGGATATATAGTTTTTGATATTTGTGTACATTTTGAAGTAATTGTCAGTATCAATCAGGCTAGTATATGTACTGCTTCAACTACAGAGTGTATGAGTTGTCCCATGAGTCCTAATAAAAAGTGTCTAGATTAGCAGCTCAGTGGTGAACTCACCTGGGACTTGCTTGCTTCCTTGCTTTTTAATTCTAGTCTATGGACACAAAATAAAATCCTCTCTAAACCTCAGCATGTTGGTACCCCTAAGTTTCATTCTTGGAGTTTACAAGATCAATCTAGAAGACACTGGCTAAGAATGATTTTGGTGACATTTGTTTTGCAGAGACCCTACTCCCCCAAACTATGGCTTACTAGAGGCACCAAAATTCTGTCACTATTAAACATCCTTCTTTTCCTCTTTATAAGCAGATAACTTAGACAACTTTAAAGGGCATGTTTTCAACACTGAATCACAAGCTGCCTTGAAAGTCACTATGAAGACCAATCCAGACTTGCACAGGTACTACTCTCTTAGTGACCTGAGTTATTTTTACTAAGACATGAGCCATCACTTAAGGCACTAGCTTCTTATTTTTAACAATTTTGACATTAACTGGATTTTTTTATGATTACATTCTAATCTCTGTATCTTGGATAATTATTGAAGATATTTAATATTATTTAAGCAAATTATATGTGGGGACACTTCAAAATTACTTTACAATTTTCTGCTACATTTTCAGCCAGGAAAACACATTTAAACTACTGAAATGCTAACTATTTTTTTATTTATACACATGGAAATACTTTTTATATTATTTTCTTTGAAGCCACTTTGCTGCTCCTCAGGCAATTTTGCATGCCATTTTTTTTTGGGGGGGGGGGATTGTGAAAGTTTGTCAGGAAATCACTTCCATACACATGTAATTCTAGTACATTGAAATATTCATAGTATACATAGTTTTCACACAGACATATGAAATATTTGCAGCAGGGCAACCACTTCATATTACGCACACCTGAGAATGTTAGTTTTTATTGTGAAGAATTCCCAACCAGGCCCTCAAATCATGTATCAAGCTATCTATTGATCACCCTACACATGTTTTCATCTGGCACAATTGCGAAGGTGAATTACATTCTCTCTCAGGCAGTAGGACACACCCATTCAATCTCCATCAGGGAAGATATTACAATTGATGCCTTTCATACAGGGAATAGTTTTTCACCTTTTTAATTCTGAACCCATATTCCACTATCCCCGTACCATATATATGTGTCTCGACTCTGGTGTTCTAAATCACATCTGTATAATGTTTAGTCTTTGGGCCTGTTCACCATACAGGGTGATCAACACAGTACACAGTAATCCCTAAAATATTCTCAATCACATTTGGAGTCCTTGAGATATTTGTACCACATCAAAAGAAAAATAAAATCTTGAAATAAAGATTTTAAAATAAGTTGGTAGGCTGCATGTAAATAAAACACTGTATTTAAAGTAGCAATTTAGTAAATTAGAGAAAAGCAGTGGTATATCAAAAACAATTCCTAGTGCCTGTTCTAGGCTTTGAAATCAACCGGTGAAAATCTACTGAAGAGTTCACTTTCACTCCAGATCTGGTGTTCTATAGAGTCCATATAAGTTGGGTCAAGGAATTGACTAACTGAAGGATAAAATTCCCAAAGACATCTATAATCTTAAGAATTTCCATCATCATCCTACTGTAGTTGATAGCAATTTACAGAGGGCCATACTTTCCCACTGGTCCACTGCACAGCAAATAAGCTACCTATGCATACATTGGTATTGAAATTATTTTTATTATTATTTATTTATTTAAATCATAATTTTTACTTATTCAAACAGGGGTTATAAACACAAAAAAGCAGGATGTGGGGAAGGGGATGACAGCAGAGCGTGGGTGTTCAGGGGCAGTACAGATATCTTTCAGAACATGGTATCAGCTGGGTGAAGGTTCAGGGTATATGTCACTATGACTCTGCCTATGGCTCACTTGTCCTTATCTAAGTTGGAATTATCTACCAAGGCTACCTATTTACAAGGTCTATGGCTACTCAGGCGTGTAGATTTCCACAAAAGCTGCCTGTTTATAATAGCTTATAGCCATCTGTTTCAATGTTTTTCCGCAGAGACCCAAGACTTGGTGTTAGTATACATGTATGACAGACCTATTGCTGATTTTAGGCCTATGGTTGAATTTAGGCCTTCAGTGTGTAAGCAGAGCTGCCCCTGAGATCTCCTCCCTTCTCTAAGTATAGAAGGGCTGTGGCAATTCAAATCTTGCGAATGTGGGGATAGAGGCCTGACCTCCAGTAATTGGAGGGTACATTTTAATGGCTCCAGATAATAATTTGGTATTGAAATTCTTACTTCATAAATCAGTAAAAGTGTACATTAGGTCTTTTCTTTTTTCTTTTTGGTTTATAGTGTTCAGAAAAAGGAAAACAAATGCTATGAAAACAAAATATTTCAAATAAAACACTCATTGAAATATACCAAATAGAAAACCGTTGTATTCTATGGAATTTTTTTCCAACTCCTCAAAAGGCATAAAATCGCTTTGTCTGAAAGTTAAAAGATCTATATGAATATTAAAAATTCTATCCAGGGCTGAGAAGTAGCACAGTTGCAGAGCAGTTGTCTAACATTTAAAAGATTTGGGTCTATTTACTAATAACGACACCATACCACTTTGTGTACTCCAGAAAAGAAGGAAGAAACAAGCCTTAATAGGCTAATAAGATAGTTTAGCAGGTAATTATACTTTCCATTGAGTCTTAGGACACAAGTAGTGGTACAGTGAATAGACTCTCATAAGTTGTTCTTGTCTCTCTCTACCTACACATGTTCTATTGAGCCATATCCTAGACCCCATGGTGAGTACATAAGTAAGTATGTAAATAAATTAATTAGTAAATATAATTGTAAGTTAAAATATTATGCAGATCAAATCATTGAATTTTCTGTGTCGTCTCTGTTTCTTTACTTTCTTATTGTAAGAGACCTGTTCTTTTTTCCATCATCTAGCACTTTATTCTGGAATGTTCTACTTATTTTCACAGTAATTCCTACCTTCATTAACTAGCCTCTTAGCTGCACATTATTTATATTTTCAGTGTTTTCATTCCTCCATTTAGTTGCAAGGAATTTATGCCCTAAAAATTAGCTCAACTACACTACCACTGAAAACTCATAAAGACCTGTGTTCATTTTTATACACATATTTTATCTTCAAAGTGGCATAAAATGTCTATATTATGATTATTTATTTAATAAACCAGTATTATATGCATTAATAAAGACAGTATAGTTGATTATAACTTTTACCCTCTATTAATCATTTCTTGGTTATTTCTGTGATACAAAACAGAGTTTTTTCTCTTTCTTTTTCTGTGATTAAATTAGTAGTTCATACACATGAAAATTATTTTTCTGTAATAAAAAATGTAAATTCACTAGTAAGAAATTCAGTGTTTATATATATTGGTTTTACCTTTGTTTTCTGCTTTAATCACAATATATCAGGTTATTTTGACTCAGTACTAAATAACCTTAAAAACATGCTTCATTTGTATTAGGAACATTATAAAGTGTGGATAGGAATGCCTGTCTCTTTCTGAAATTGCCAAAAAAAAAAAAATAGCATGTTTAATGAAACAGTATGGTAGTGGCTGCAAGAAGGCTAAATAAGGTCCTGAAATCCTCAGACATCAGTGACAGGTGGCAGAAAACTGGGTGTGAAGACAAAGATAATGATACTCTTTGTTTAAAAAAAAATAAAACTTATCTTTTGTTTAACAAACTGCTAGCTTAGTCTCCAGATTGACTTGAGCTTTCTAGAAGAGATGCATCATGAAGAAGTAACTGTGAAACTAGAGTGACTGCAAAGTCATTAAAAGTGCTTCTTTACTAGCAAGCTGTGTGTTGGTAAGCATGGTTACAGAAAAGATTATGAACATCCTGTATCTGCACATAGTTAACAACAGTGAATAAGAGCTGACACCTGAATCTACACTGTCAGAGTCTCTGGATCAGCTTTTTTCCCCCAGTCATTTCTCACTTATAGGCCCTACACTAGAGTTTCAGTTTCGTTTGGAGTTGACATTTGTACCTACATAAGGATTGAATTCATTCTTTGACCTACAGGTAGCATGGGTTCCCTGGATACCATTTGTTGAAGGAACCTTTTTAAATCCAATGTCTGTCTGCTTTTTGACACTTTGGTCAAAACAGTGCTAGTAGCAGCATGGGTATTGTTAGTGGGGGAGGACTCTATGTTGTTCCATCTGTCTACATGTCTGTTATTTTGTTGTTTCTCCCTCTATTATTGCTATAAAATATGTATTATTTACTATGGCTTTGTAGCAAAATTTGAGATTAGACATTGTAGTATTTCCAGTTTCTTTTTCACTTAGAATTACTTTGACCGAGGCCTTTTGTTTTCAGTCATGAATTTTAGAACATTTTTTTGCAGTCCTGATCAGAATTTGAAAATGTTTGATGCATCTAATTTTTACATCATTTCCAATGATATAATAAATTTTATAATAATAACTCTTTTGATTAACAAACATAGAATGTTTTTCCAACTTTTAGGATTGTCTTCAGTTCCTTTTTTGTTAAGTTTTATTTTGAAAGAAGTCATTTATCTATTCTCTAGGTACATTTCTAGACAGCTTTAGTTTCAAAATTAATCTTAATGAAATGTTTCTTGGTTTACTTGTTAGCAGTTGACTATTGGTGTATATATATGAAAGCCATTGCTTTCATGTGGATTTCATAACCTTCTCAGTTATTGGTATACTGGTCATTTCATATAGGAAGAGGAATTTAGATTTCTATAAGCAGATGAATTAGTAGAGAAATGTGGTACACATGCATAATGAAATTTAATTCATCAATAAGGGAAAATTAAATCATGAAATTTTCAGAAAAATAGAAGGAACTAGAAATTATTTTGTTCAACACAATAACCCAAAATTGGAAAGAAAAACACCTTATGCTTTTCCTTTGAATGAAAGAAACTGCAGCTTCAGCTGGACCTTCTGCAAGGCTAGTAATTAATTGGAACTTCAATGGCTATTGAGAGATTTAAAAGTGGGAGATCTGTGTCCTAATTACAATTTATCTTAGGCTATATTTAGCCTCCTAAATAGCTATTCCTTGCTTAGCTTTGTGGGACCTAATATTCTTTGTGTCACACATAAAAAACTATTTAAAATATGCACAGAAGACCACAGTCCCTAGTAACCTAAACACTAAGAAGGCACTTGGTAGCATCTGAGGGCTCTAGGGGAAGTTTCCTAGCCTTTCTTCAATCTACATATTCAATGTTACTACCATTTTGTTTAAAAATTGACAGATTTATAGTTACTACAAAAATATCTAACAATTACCACACTATAGCATGAAATATGAGATAACATGGGCATGAAATCTGTGTTGCCAGGCAACTTTCACACAAGATTGGTTCTTGATAACTCAAACAAAAAATTTAACCCCTTTGAGGTGAAAGTCGTGGTTTTTTTTTTTGGTCAGGACAATCTCTCATGTTGCCTGTAAAGTGTTCATATTTGTGTGAGTGAGTGTCTGTGTGAGATTGTGTGATTGTGTGTGTGAGAATGTGTGTGTAAAACTACAAAGGAGACCATAAGAGAATAAAAACATTAAAAAAAATATAAAGAAGGGAATCAGTGGGAGGTTAATGAAATATATAAAATTTATATCCACAAACAGTATTTATTTGAACATACAAAGGGTACCTTATAAAGAGGACTGGAATACCATAGAGGTGAGTGTGTGTGTGTGTGTGTGTGCGTGTGTGTTTGTGTGTTTGTGTGTGTGTATGAGATGAACATATATCATATATATGATAATGATCTTAAAGTTAAACACATTGTTTTTTACACTAGCTTAAATATGTACTTAAGAAAAAGGTAAATACAATATGGAGCAGTTGAAGTGAAAGCATTAAAGGTCCTTTCACAGTAAATTATTCAATCATGGGACCAGTTGGAAAAGTTATTTGGAACAGTTATCATTTAGACAGGGAATAGACAACAGTGTGGTAGAGTATAACAAATATTAACATGTATAAGGTCACATTTGTGGAAGAAAGACTGAGAAGTTTTTTTTTTGTTTTGGTTTTGGGATTTGTTTTGTTTGTTTGTTTGTTTGTTGCTTTATTAACTTAAAAAATTAAACGAAAATTGAAAAGAAAAACAGTTGTGGAGAGACACCAGGTAATAGATAAACCTAGAGAATTAAATCAGCCTGTTTTTTCAAATATGCATTGACCTCAGACTAGGAACAGATATATATGTTCTGTTGAGAAAGGAATTTTAGCAAAGTTATCAAAAAGTTATCCCATGAGAATAACATTATAAGAAACCCATAAACAGTCAGTGATTCATACCTTTAATCCCAGCACTTGAGAAACATACACCTAAGATACCAACTCTTGGGAGGCAGAGGCAGGAACATAAGAATTACAGTGATTTAAATTTAAAAGCATCTTGCAAGAGACAGGATGGAATTCAAAGTAAATGTCCTTTGTGGTTTAAAAAGAAATACACTTAAAGCTTGATATTATATATAATGTTACAGAGATACATAGTGGTGTTCATCCACAGATACTAAGTTTTGTTTTCAAAATTTCATAAGAGTTTTTAAAATTTCAGTTGAAAGATAAAACTTTTTCTGTTACCAAAAATACATTTTGCCCTAGGAAAGATATAACTTGTCATAAAAGGAAAACCTAGAATTAGGCTAGAGACAAGGATTTGTTTTTGTCTTTTCTGGAGAATAAAAACATTCAACTAAGGAAACCAGAGGCCAGTGAACAAGTAAAACATCTGTAGAAAAAGAGAGATCAAGAGAAAATGTCCCAAGAAAATAGGGTAAATTGGCCATGCAATATCAGCCACTTCTAACTTTCTCCTTTCTTCCCACCATGCAGCTGGCCTGCCCATGACAGATTCTAAAATGTTTGTCTCTGCTCCCCTCTACAAACATAAATGGCAAATGGTCTTTTTTGGGGCCAAATTCAATTAATTAAAAATTAATTAATTAAAAATTAAAGCAGTTTTGATGTTAGAGTATGGCTTTCTCATTTTCTAAACCCACATTCTCTTGTTAAAGGAATATCCCAAATCTTCATCTTGTATCAGAAGAGCTACCTGATATGGGATGGAGGAAGACAAAAATATAAGGGACTATTCTATTGCCACAAATATCAAAATCTTTTGATCTTCATTTGACTTCCTAAATATTTTCTTAAAATACTACTATTATCTCATAATCTATAAGAATATTATCTATATATAAACTTTCTATCATGATGTTTATTGTCATACAAGAGTACTAATTCTAGAAATAAGCTTCATCTTGCTTTCTGTATGTTTCCAAGTTTTAATTTGAAGCAGGTAACTAGTAGCAAAGTCTATTTACCTCTGATGTACTTAGTATATTATTGTCTTCAAATAATTTGAAGGTCTGTTGACTATAACTTATCTGGATTTCATTCATTCATGGGATAATGCTCTGAAAAAAGTGGTGTGCATTGTGATAAATTGAGAACTTATGCTGATGGCAATAAACAGTCACTAAAGACCTAAGCACAAAACTTTTCCCTCTTTTGTTTCTTGGAGGCTGGCCAAAAGCTATGGCACAAATACAGGCTGCATCCTTTATCCCCAAGAACAAAGTACCTCTATTCCTGTAACCAAATGCCTCTGAAACATTCTTTGTTTTTTTTTTTTTTATTGGATGTTTTATTTACATTTCCTATGTTGTCCCCTTACCCCATCCCCCACCCACCCAGGAACCCCCAATCCCCTCACCCCTCCTCCTTCTTCTCTGTGGATGTAACCTCTATCTATCCCACCCCCTGGGGCATCCAGCCTTCATGAGGTCAAGGTTCTCTTCTTCCACCTATGCCCAGCAGGGCCCTCCACTCTTACATATTCAACTGGATCCCTCCCTAAGTGCTCCCAGGCTGGTGGTTTAGACCCTGGGAGCTGTGGTTGGTTGGTATTGTTGCTCTCCTCATGGTGCCCCAAATCCTTTCAGCTCTCCTTTAGTCTTCACTCTAACTCCTCTATTGAGAAGTTATGATCAGTTCAATGGCTAGTTGTGAGCATCTGCCTCTGAGTATGTCAGACTCTTGAAGACCTCTGAGGAGATATCCATATCAGGCTCTTATCAGCATGCACTTTCTGACTTCCACATCAGCCTCTACCTTTGGTGATTGCACATGGGATAGATACTCAGGTGGAGTGGTCTTCAGAAGGCCCCTCCTTCATTTTCTGTCCCTCACTTTGTCTCCATATTTGCTCCCTTGAGTAATTTGTTGCTCCTTCTAAGAAGGACCGAATCAACCCCACTTGGTCTTCCTTCTTTATGGGCTTCATGTGGCCTATGAGTTGCATCTTAGGCATTTCAAGGTTCTGGGCTGCTATCCAATAATCAGTGAGTGAATACCATGTGTGTTCTTTTGTGATTGGCTTACCTCACTCAGGATGATAATTTCTAGTTCCATCCATTTACCTAGGAACCTCTCGAATTCATTGTTTTTAATAGCTGAGTAATACTCCATTGTGTAAATATACCACATTTTTTGAATCCATTCCTCAGCTGAAGGACATCTGGGTTCTTTCCAGCTCCTGGCTATTATAAACAAGGCTGCTGCTATGAACATAGTTGAGCATATGTCCATTCTTTGTAAAGGGACAGAAGTACATAGGAACTTCAGTTTCTTCCTTCTAGGTTCAGCTCCATGCCTGTTATACTATAAAAGGCAAAATTCCACCAGTTCTTCAACATTAAATGCAGTCACTGAAATAAAAGCCTCTACCAACAGTTGGCACTTGATGACTGAAAGGTTGAATCTACAAATTCTTGAAAAAATATAAAGGAAACCAAACCACAGTGAGAAAATATTTATCCAGTGGAAACACTAGGATTGTTTGCTGAGTCCAGGTTGTTTACTCCAACTCTGTGTACTGTGAGTGCAGATGTTTCTGTTTCTATTTGTTTGCCTCTGTACATGTTTTCATGCTTTCAAATTCAAGAGCTCTTGGGAATTTAGTGGGAAAATGAAAAGATTTGTGGAATCCTTTATATCGGGATAAAAATTGCCGTTTAATAATATTACTTGGACAAACTGATCACATCTGTGATCACCACTCTAACACAGGTACTTAAATAAATAAGAAGCTGGAATCTGTATCTAAAATGGATTTTGAATAGTCTGGTTTTCACAAAAGAGTCTGCAGTGTGAGATATTTTACATGACATTCCAGTGTGTAAAACTTGTTCAAATAAGTTATAAACATAAATCTTGTGCTTTGCTTCTGTGGCTTATTGAAGGAGGGCCTCACCTTTGCAACATATCAAACGAAATCCCAATTCTTTGCATTTTATTCCAATAATAAGAATTTCTAAGCTTGATTGGAACTAACAGCCTCAGAGTCACAAGTGATAGCTACATTAACAACAGTGGCAACTATTTTATGAAGTTGCTGATAACTTCTGACTAAGTGGCTTAACTTCTCTTATTCCTACTGCAAGAGGTAATTATTAAGAGATCCTCAGACTTACACCCCCACCCCATTGCTGTCACTGATGAATGTCACTTAACAACTTGCTTCTGTCAATTCTCATCAGGTTCATCACATGAAGTTATGAATTTTAATGTGAGTGTTTTCTAACTGGAAGATTATTTGCCTTGCAGTAACATTTTAAGATTCACTTTTTTTTAAATTTGTGAGCCCTTTTTGTTTTATTTTCCCCTTTATAAAAATGGATTCTTTCTCCTACAATATATTCTGGTTACAGTTCTGCCACCCTCTATTCCCCATAGCTCATCCTACCTCCCCTTCCATCCAGATCCAGTTCTTTCTGTCTCTCATTAGAAAAGAGTCGGCTTCCATGTCCCCTACAGCATACTAGTGCCAAAAGAATGCTTGTTTTGAATGTGTCCAAATGAATTGTCTGTTCTTTCTCACTGCTTTCATTGTATCATCTCAAAACATTATTCAAGGTGCACACATTATTAAATGGCCACATTTCAGTTTCATCAGCTATTAGAACATTTTCTTGCATTCATGTTGTTTGCATTTCTCTGTTGAGATATATTTTATGACTACTTTTTTTCTTTTCATTTTTTAGGGCAGTGGTTTCTGGGTTTACCCTAGGTCTCTGGTTCTTAATTACCCAAACAGTGTTGGGTGTTATTTTCTTGTCATTCGGTGGGCCTTAAGCCTAAACAGACATTGGGTCATTACTCAGACAGGCTTTGTGACACTTTTGCACTGGCGTATATTTCAGGAAGGGCAACATTGTAGATTAAAAGTTTTCTTAATGGGTTGATAAAGCTTCTCTATTGGTAAACTGCAGAGTACCTTTCCATACAAAAGATATTAGAACACAGGGAGAAAGATGCTATGTAGACACCAGGACAGTCTCCCTATATTCAGTGACCCTTTGAAAATATATTCTAGTTATTATTTGCCAAACACTTGCTTATAATGGCTCACAGCTACTTCCAGGAGACAGAATTTTTCATCTTGAGAAGTTAACCATCACGCCTTCAAATTAACTCAAATAAGCAATACCAGCATCAAAAACAAAACAAAATAAAAACCAAAAATCAAAACCAAAAACCACCAAAATGTTACATTTTCTTGGTACTATTGAACTTTTTTTTAAATTTACATTTTAGATGTCATCCCTTTACCCATTTTCTCTTCCTAGAAAATCCCTATCCCATTCCCCTCCTCCTTTTTTTCTTTTATATCATTTTAATTACATACAAGTGTTAAGGTCAGTTCTGGGTTGAGGGATGAGCAATACAATAGATGCAAATTGTCAAGGATCAAGAAGATAATAAACATAAACAGTGAAAGAACAAGTAAGGCAATAAACATAATTAAGTGAACACTCCCATGATCACTGTTTCTAAGGGCTTGTCAGGATGACCAAAAGATCTGAGTCTACTTCCTTGTCCTAGCCCAAAGTCATTTTCATATCTGAAGCCTACTTCCTTGTTCTAGCCTAAAATTTAGATTCCTGCAGGAAATTACTTGTTTGTTCTAGCCTAATATTTAGATTCCTGCCTGAAGTTACTCCTTTGTTCTAGCCTAATGTCAGATTCCTGACTGAAGCCCACTTCCTTGTCTTTGGCCCATGTCAGATTCTTGCTGAATTTAATCTATCTTAAAATAAAAGGTTTTGAAATATGATAATTTTAAATTTTTCATTAAGGTTTACAATCTGTTTGTTAGTAGATATGACTTGTGCAAGTCAGTCTGTTCTATAATTTTTATTTTAAAGTATACACATTGCTGATAGAGTTCAATTTTTATCATAAATATGAATTTGTGGTAATTGTTCATTGACCATTACAAATTGGAAAGGTCAGTATATACCAACACAAAGATAAGTCATGCCCCGATCCATGGTTGTTATTCTTTCTTTAAATATCAACAAAGCAGAGTTTATGAAGGTTGACATGTTGATTTAGCCTTGACCTAAGAGCATCTCCAAAGATTTTAAATTTAATGTAATGCAAATTCTCTCTCATAAAAGAGAATATGATTGGCACTTCAAAGGGCATTGTGAAAATAAATGTCCATAACTCTTGGGACTTTTATTCCATAATGGGTATAAAGATTTTGTGTAAATAATTATGCCTTTAATAATTTAAAGTTAATAAATTCTTGTACACAAACATGAGGTGCTAAAAGCATATAATAAAAATTAGAGGAGGAGTGAGAGTCTATGCAAATTACTTCAAGAAAGATCATGAGGGAGGAACAGAAGGATGAATAGAGAACAAATATGTCGAGATGGGGAAAGTATGAATGGCCTGCACGCAAATGCAGTGTGCAGAATCAGGAGAAGTGACGTGGAAGGTCCTAAGATGCCCGCAATTCTATTAAGAGTTAAAAATAATGACTTCAGGCAATAAAACTTTTATTAGCAAAACTATTCCAAATTTCTTTTGGAACGTTCACATTTAACTACTATAAAGCATTATTGAGATATAACATTTAGTACATGCTCATTGTCCTCACAGAACCGTGGCTTCTCCAAAACATGTCTATTAAAAGCTCACAATTGTTATAGTAATAGGGAAAAAACCACGCAAGATTGAACATTTTTTTTCTGTACTTTAAAACTTGCCTCTTATCAGTTTATTTGCAAATGAATATTTTATAATGGTCTCTAAGGAACTTCAAATACTTGTGCTCTTTGTCTTTCACAGGTGAGAAGCCACAAGTGCTCTTACCATAATTTCACTGGAACCTTTGCCAGCCTTTCAAGCAAGTAAAAAGAATTTGAAGTGCTGTGATATTCATCACTTAGCCTGAGTTTAATGTATATAACATTGAAAGAAACATGCGCAATTAACTTAAGGTTGTCTAAAAAAAAAATAAAGAAGAAAATTAAGAAGCCTTTGTTATAGCTCAGCAATTTACCTAGCAAAGGCTATTATATTGAAACTTGCATTTAGTATGAATTCTTTGTTTTCAATGAATTTTACTTGAACACATACATTTATATTTCTGTTCATTTGGAAATATTTCCTCAATTTTCTATGTAAACAAGGAAGTTGACACCAAAATTGAAACAGTACTTTCAAATAATGAAGAATCTGTTTTCAATGGTACAGAATAATCTACAAAATCTGTGGCTTATAAACTTCAGAAATTCAATTCCACATTGGGAAGCTGAAGAGTCAGGAAAAGTTCTCCTAAGTGTTAATATCCCAGAAGGTTTATCTACATCCAGCTGAGCATTCACATGAGAAAAGGAACAAAATTTATTTACGAATTCTAGTTCCATTCAGAATATCAACCATCATATGTTGACCTATCTCTTTAAATCTCATCTCCTAATCCAATTAACTTGAAACTTGTTAAGATTCTAACATGAATTGCAAGCAGATACATCCAGACTTCACATGGCAGGACAGTGGAGTACATATGACTCAAACATCGTTGCTTTGTTTTAGTTATTATCAGAAGTGTATAAGAATTTATGTCACAAAATGACAATACTTAAGCATCACCCTTGTATTTGTATCTTCATGCAATCACTATAAGAATATGAGACAATATTTTGAATACACGATTATATTTATCATAAAATTTTGAAAGTTATCTGAGATTTTGAATGGTCTCAATAAATGACTCCACATTTACTGGGCAGTTCATATCAAGGTGAGTTATTTGGTAGCTTAAAAGTAACTATGATTTAAATAGACTACTGGATTTATGTATCAGTCAAATCACAGACAATACTCAAGGTTATTCCTCATCAATAATTAATGTTGCCAAATTTATATGCAATACAATCTATATTCAAGGACTAATTTGGAAAACTGTAAGTAGAGAAAAAAATCAGTCTTTCATTCACCCAACAATATCCTTGAATTTTCTTTTTTATAAATTTCAAACAAAATTTTATCTTTTCCCTGTTCAATTGCCAAAGCTTCTTTTTTTTTTTGTTTTTGTTTTTGTTTTTTTTTTTTTTTTTGAGACAGGGATTCTCTGTGTAGCCCTGGCTGTCCTGGAACTCACTCTGTAGACCAGGCTGGCCTAGAACTCAGAAATCCGCCTGACTCTGCCTCCCAAGTGCTGGGATTAAAGGCATGCGCCACCACAGCCCGGCTCAAGGCTTTTTTTCTATATTTGCATTTAGATGATATATTTAGTTAATCAGATGGTTAGGTGATAATTTTCAGTGATCATCTTGTCTTTCTTTGTGCTTTAGAAATTTTTATTAAAGAATATCAGCAAAAAGATTGAAGGCTGATTCAATAGGAAATAAATCCTTTAGAATCTAAAGACAATGCTTTGCTTTAAAAACACGCATACCCTTCTACATTCCATTTGTTTATAATTCAAGCTAAAGAAGCTATTAATGCTTATTTAAGGCTCCTTTCCATTACACACACACACACACACACACACACACACACACACACACTCATACATGTATACACATATACATATATGGTAGGTTTTCTATTTCTGGAAAATAAGATGCATCAATGCATTGTCCACACTATCTAAATCCAGGTGTTAGAATATCTAAGCCCTACACTGGGCAAGATCCAGTACCAACATTATGTATTATTTGGTACAGAAATGTCATTTGGATATAGAAGCTAAAAGTATCAGTGTTAAAATGTTCTGTAACTCACTTCTAATCTAGAGATTACACATTTAATTTTGAAATATGCATCTTAACTCTCACATGAAAGGAAAAGACTCAAAGACAAAAGTGTTAGGAAATGTTTTCTTGCCAAATGTTTATCTTCCAAGGAAGTCACTTTACAAGGAAGAAGGACTTTGATAAGCTTTATATGTAGAGAAAAATCAATCTTTTATTGACCAAATAATATCTTTGATTTTTCTGAATTTCAAACCGAAAATTAATATTTCTTCCAGTTCAATTGTCAAGGCTGTTAACTTGTAACACACTGTATTTATATTGAGAAATTGTCATGATTATCAATAATTCAGTGTTTAAAAATAAGACTACTATTGGTCAAAAGCCTCCTGAAACTGAGCTTCTACATAGGAAACTACAGTCTGTTTGCATTTAATCGAACTAAATCCTAAGTTAATTACATAAAATACATTTAAATTTTTAGAAAATTTAAAGCATCCAGGCTCTACCCATCCACAAATAACCAAACCATCATACTACTTAATCATGTATATTTCACTCCATGTCTGGAGTCACAGTGCTCCTCCGGTTTCCTGTGCTCCTCCATTATCCAATGCCCCTCCATTCTCCTTTTCTTCCTTTTAAGCTATGAAAACCTGAGTACCCAAAGTTGAGCAGACTCTCCAGATATCATTCATTCATACATATGAAATGCCTCTATTCCAACATCACTATTGCAAAGCCCTGGGATACATATTTTTGTTTTCTGTTTTGCCAGCAGGAGTTTAGCAACATAAAAGGAATAGGTAAATGTTCCTTTATTTGAAATATTCAAACACAGAAGATGTAATTGTTAAGGAGAGTATTGGAAAAGAAGGGAGAATCCCTCAATTCTATACCCTGTTAGAAAGAATTCAAGAAGACACAAGGACAGAGAAAATAAAATTCATTAAATCAAAAGATACATCCAGGTAGAAGCAACCTTTCCAGGTAAGATTCTGATGCTCACTGGACTTGGGGTTCTCCTTTCATTCTACACTGCTCACTCTTGCCTAGATCACCCTTTCTCTATTCTTATATGCACATTAAAAATATGCTCCCTCCCCGGGGTTTGCTTAGATACACTTTAAATTTGAAGTTTGATATTACTCTTAGAGATCACTGAATGTCTTGTGGTTGACCTAAAGATTTCATGTGGAAAATCTATCATTAGGAAATTCTATCATTCCAAAGTCAGCAAATCCTGTTATTTTTAAAAATAAAGACTCAGGAGAGCTAAAGATCACTACCAAAGGAATGTCGTTTAAGTATAATAACATCCAGACATTGTGGCTTGAATTTGTGGTTTTCAGCAGGGCAGTTTATGATGATGTTAATGTAATGTGAAATTATGCAACTTCTCCATTTTCTTTTAATCTCAATTTCTCTCTCTCTCTCTCTCTCCCT